>NC_080639.1:25681738-25988434 GCF_027579445.1 Ammospiza nelsoni
GCTCCCTCAGCACATTATTTGGTTGTTGTTATCCTCATATGTTCTGAAATGGTCAGATCATCTCCAAGCTGAGCTCTCAAAATATGACTGTTTACTCAGAGACCATTGATCTGTGGAACAAAATCCAGGGGTCTGGATTTCGCCCTCAGTCACTAAACCTTCAGTAATATACTAGTTTTCTTTGGACTTATCTAGATCTAGCATGCCCCACAAAAACAGTTGGGAGGGACAGGAACCATTATCTACCTCTTCACCCGTGATGAAAACAAAAACCACAACCAAATTAAAACCAGTCTGCTCCTCGTGATCAGTGGGACAGGTGGTATGGCCCCAAGCGCCAGAATCTCTGTCCTTCTGGGCAAGATGTGCAAGATGGGCTTTTAACACTGTTCTGCCCCTTGCTCTCAGACATCTAACAGAAGGGCAAGAAGCACTGGAAAAGATTGCTTGGGATTTGTGGGAACCTCCAGTACTGGATTTTATTTAAGAACCTGTTAGAAAACATATGTCAAGAACAGGTTGCAGAGATGATCCCAGTTTATGAAGGGGGAACAAATTAAATGCTTCTTGATATCCAGCCAGCCTCGATGTCTTTGATTCTGATCTCTCTTTCATCTGTGCTATCTCTGGTCATGTCTGTAGGACAGATATGAGAGTTGGATTAAACTAGAAACTGGTGATGGTGCCAGCATAGGTACAGCTCTGCTATGAAGTCATCTACAACACAGACATCTGAGATGAGGAACCAGGAAGGGAATGAGAAGTGAGATGGGGACTGTTCATTTGATTAACTGCTCTCTCCATGGTCCATGAGAGGTAAATCCAAGAGGTAAATCTCTCGCATAGTGAGATTAGCAAAAATGCCGATATTGAAATGCACAGACAAATGGCATGAGCCTTCACAGGCCTCAGGTACTGAGCAGAGAGAGTAGCAGCTTAGAGCTGGCCTCGAAATCCTGAGAGATACCTGCCTGTTAATTAAATGACAGTCCTTGGAGAGGAAAGGAGTGGTTTGCCTCTCTCTCTGTCAAGGTGCAATTAGGGGAAGTCGACATTTGTAGAATAAGGTGTCATTTGGGGTCAGGAGGACAGGAAAGCATCTCCTGTTAAACAAGAAGGAACTCTGCCAGCTAATGAGAGCATGTCACAGAGTGGGCTCAGGCATCCCCAGATGGCCTCTGAGGGAGAAGCATGTCCCAGGAGGGCCATTAGCAGGCTGTGTGCACAGGGCTGTGGTGATAGGGTTTGTGTGTGCCGGCCTGCTTGGGATCACAGGGCTATCCCTGAGGCTGGCATGCTGGGGGGTTATCCCCAGCAATGCAAAATTAATCTGGTCTGCCTCTCCTTGGATCACTGACTGATGGGCACTTCTGCTTTGTCTGTGCCCAAGTCCCTGCTCCCTGGCTCACCCTGCCTTGGTGCTGACAGCAGTGCATTTCTCCAAGCACTAAATCCTCGTGCTTTTTAAAGTTTTTCCCACTCTTTCCCTGGCTGGCCCCTGATGGTATTTGCCTTCAAAACAGCACTGCACCTCAGCAGCACAAGATGGGCAGAGCAGGACCATTCATCCAGCCAACGAGTCTTGTTGGCACACCATGGCAATCCATTATAGATCAGGAAATGTCTGCCTGCTGTTTTTAATCCCAGCTGCCAGAAAGAATAATCAAAAGCATCCAGTATGTCTGACAGCATCTCAGCACAACCATAGGTAATAACATAAGAAATCAATAGCCAATTAAAACCGATCCACAGCATTTGATCTTTCATAGTGCAGTGGGAACAGTAATTAATGGAGCTTCCTTGAAACAGTGACAATTCAAGCTTCCTGCCAAGACTAATGGGGTTTTGTTCTAAATGAGCTTTACCTTACAGAGAAAATGCTGGGCTGAGGTAGCCTCAGGGTGCTATCTAGCCAGGTCACTTGGGCCTTCAGCATTCAAAGGATTTAGGAGTCAAAGTCACAACGAAATAAAAAGAAACTGAGAAATGAAGTGTCTTCGGGGTCTTGGTCTTCATCTGTATCAGTCCCATTCTCAAAAGGGAAGCAGATGTTTTCATTCAAGTCCACACAGTCCCCCAAGGTACAAAGCTGGAAGAATTGCTACCATGGTAGCAAATCAGTTTTGTGGAAGCACCAAACCCACATGTTGGCTCAATGACACCCTAAAGGCAGAGCACAAGGCAGAGAAGTTCAGCAAATGTCTTTGAAGGAGAGACCTGAGAGCAGCCCACACAGCAAATGTGTGTGACTTTGGCATACCTGGAAGAGATCTGTGAGAATATACAGAATATACAGCTTTCAGCTTGATGCACTGCTTGCCATGCTCTTCATGCACTTCTTACCCAATTTGCATGTAAACTGGAGCTGTCAGGAGCTAATAGGAGTGGCCAGATCCAGCTCCTACCTTCAGAGCAGGCGGCTGGGATAAAGCTAGGCAGCAAAGTCACCTTTTCTTCACCATGAACTCTGGTTGGACACATTCAGCCACAGTGTGCGTGCTTTAAGAACCACTGAGCACATCATTGATCTATCAGCTGTACAGAGGCTGTGTAGACAGGAAGAGTCCCCCCAGGGCATGTTATGGGGCTCTCAGTCCAGCTGGGCAGGGTCCCTCCTGGGGAGCAATCATTGTGGGCCCTGTAGCTGGGCCAGCATCAGGAGAAGCGACGCTGCAAAGCTGATCTGGCCACTGACTCCTTGGCTGTTATCCAGGAACAGCGGATGCTCGGCAAAATTGAGACAAGCCACCCTTCTGCCCTGAAAGAAGGGACCTATTTTTATCCACTGTTGCATTGATTGTTCCATAAGAGAGCAGAGGGGCAGCTGGCACGTGTGCATTGTGTTCTCCCAGCAGTGGGCAGGGCTGCAGGGGCTTTGTGTGCCCACGGGACTCCAGCACAGCTCCAGCTTCTCTCCACAGAGCCAGAACATCACTGCTGAGCAAAGAGACACAGGTTTGGACCTGGCTTTGAACCCTCTCCCTCTTTGCAGGGAAGGAACTTGGCTTCCAGTACAACCTGAGCAGCACCTGGGCTTTCACATGTGTTCCTTCAGCTCCACACTCCTTCCCCACATCCATCTCCAGCAGGGTCCCACTGTTGCAGCAGGGCTCCAGAGATTTATTGTGAATAACCATATGGTGCTCTCTGCTCCAGTGGATCATTGTGTTCGGCGTTTAATGAGGGCAACACAATTAACTTTTTTTGAGGGAAAAAAGAAATTCTTTCGCCTTGTGAACTGCATCTTGTGCTTTCAAGTGTGATACCTTGCAATCAGAATGGTGCCTTACTGTCACTAAACTCCTTGATAAAATCACGTGCCTGGTGTCCCCAGTTAAGTTTCCATACGTGGGCAGAGGCAGCAGCGCTCACCTGCCTGTCACAACCTCTACACTGGCAGGAAATTCCCTTGTAGGCAGCTGGTAGGATCTCCCATGCCAGCTGCACAAATTGTGCTGTCTAGTAAGGGATGAAAAAAGTCCTCAGTTCTGTGCCAGGCTGTGTTTTTCCAACTGCCTTCTGTCCCATCACTCCTCCTACTACAGCCTGCATCCCCACAGACACATCACTCCTGGAGGTGGAAGCTGTGGCCCATGGCAGGCTGTTGTGGCTGTTGCAAGAGAATTCAACTCCATGGTCAAAGATGAGACCACAGCGGGGTCACCCATCATGTACAGTGGATGAGGTTTGTCCCCAGCTCAGTGAGGTGCCAGAAGCAGAGGTAAGAAGAGATTAATATGAAGAGACATTAATCAAGCTCTGGGATCACCTTGTAGAGACTGATTGATGGCTACCTACTAGCACAGCCATCTTTCAATCCAGATGCAACAGGCTGTAATGAAGAACATTGCAAACAAGCCTATGGGCTAAGTTGCTAAAGTTAATTCTTCCTGCAAGTTACTCCCTGAAGCAGTGCTTTTCTTCCTGCACCATTACCCATGAATGACAGCCACAGCCTGAGCCCCTGTGTCCCATGGCAGAGCTGGTTCCACAATATCCATACTATGCCAGGTGGGACAATTCACTCTGCTCAGCCGCAGCCACACAAAGAGCCTTTCTGTGTTCTCCAAGGCTCTCTAAACCCTTTGCTGCAGGTTTAGCCATGCTCAGCTCCATTCACTGCTGTCACACCTGTGAGCTCAGCACTGGCAGATACCATAGGTGCAGGTAAACTCTTTCCTGCCCCTCAGCCTCTGTCAGCATTCACTCATCTGGATATTGCAGCCTTCAGCTCTGGTGGAAGACCCTTGTATGTGCAGAGAAGGAAGGAATGTGTTTTGCCTTCTTAGAGATTCTAGCTAGTAACAGATCAGAAATAACAGACCCTAGTCCTTTTGGCTTCTACCACCTTTGTTAATATTGAACAGTGCCTCTGTGGGAGAGGAGAAGACCTTTGCAGGGGAGAAGGTGGGGTGAGACCTGTGGCGACATCATCAGGGAGCAGAGAGAGGCTGCAGCACCCAAGGTGAAAGGCTTTGGGAGGTCTCACAGAAATCCTGTTGGTATTTTTTTGTCATGGCTGTGAAGGACAAAGCAGCACAGGACAGGCTGCACCATGGCATGTCCCAGGAACATGTTTATCCCAACAAAAGGCTGGCCAAATACCAACATGAACACCTTCTGCCTGACATCCTTGGGATGCCTTCCTGCATGTTGGAGGGGAGAGATGCCCACATCTCACTCCAGTGAGGCAGCAGAGGCAATCACCATGCACATGCCAATGTGTCACATCACAGGCATCTCAGGTCCCTTAGTTTAGCCCATGTGCCCTACATTACCCTGGGGGATGGCAAGGGTGGTCTGTACTCACCTTTGTGTCTCTCCTAATTGGTTTGTATTTCTCTTAGTGATAAAGCACTTAGGTGACTGGAATAGTCTGGAGGAATTGGGCTCAGACAGGACCTGCATCCCTTAGAAAATGAAAAAATTGTGAAACTATTCTCATTTTTCCTTACAGAATTTCATTTGCTAATAAAAGCAGAGAGGGAGGCATTAGTTCTACATTCAATAAGCAAATGTCATGTTTTGATCATTCTTGAACAAAGCATTTTGATTTAACATTTAGAGATGACTGCTCATGCTGAGTGTTTCAAATTCAGTGTCAGAATTTAGAATACAACATTTTAAAAAAATTCAATTCCAAATGAAACATTTTAACCTGTCTGCAAATACACGTGTGTTCTTCCATTCTGGGGAACAATGTGACTTTTTCAGGTCCCCAAGCAAATGTGAAGGCAGATTCCCAAGCTCTGTACAGCACAGTGGTGTTGTCCTTTTAAAGGAGTGTCCCTGGGATGTCTGGGGATCAACATGACTGCCCAGGCAGTGCTTTGGGCAGAGTGACATTAGCTATGGCATAGGAAGGTTCAGGACCCAGACGTGGAGGAATGCTTTCCATCCTGCAAACAGAATGAAGTGGAAGTCAGGTGCTTTTTCTCTTTTCACCATAAGTATTCAACTCCATGAGCTTCTGTAGGGAATGTCTGGAAATCTGAAGGTAGAAAAGACCCATAAAATCACCTAGAGACCAGTGCTCTATTCAACCTAGCTTGAAATGATTATTTACTCCCTTCTTTTAAAGACCTTGCAGTATCTGTCATGCACACAATGAATGTCTTTCACCTCTTGAACAAAGCCTTTTCAAGATGTGGGGTGTTGCTGTTATATCCATTTTAAATTCAGAGGAAAAAAAAAGATTCCAAGAGGATCTACCCAGTCCTAGCTACAAAGCAAGGAGGGGAAACTTTAAGAGAACAAGAGGGTTAATGAGTACTGCCTCCAAGCCCTGTCCCTCCTGTTCTGGCACAGTTATGGATAGACACACAAGTGGGGAATGGTGCTGGAGAGGCATGATTCAGAAGCAAGGGGGTGTTCTCTTGGTGGAGCTCCCATCTCTATTTATGTAGTTGATTTTTCCAAGAACAGTCTCATTTATTGCTGCCTGCATAACTGCAGATTTCCCTTTAATCCTCTGCTTTATAATGCCCTGTACAGGAGTACAAGGGCCCTTCAGGGCACAACACCCATTTTGCTCTAGCTGTCCACAGCCAGCTGACTTTATGGGAGTACTTCAGTTTATGCTTTTATCTACTGCCTGAGCAAGAATTTCTTTGGGTTTCATTTTACCTATTTTCAGTTATTTCTTGTTTTGCTTTAGGGTGGTTTTTATCACTGTTTTGAGTCAAGGGGTAAAAAAGTACTGGTCTGGGCAGTGCAGGAGGAGAAAGTTGTAGTTGGTAGTTTGTATGTTTACAGCTGGAAGTATTGTGGCATCTCCAGGGCCATGGTGTTGCTGTGTGCAGCTCCAGGGGTCAGCCCAGCTCCTCTGTCACATCTCTGCAGGACAGCTGGTGTTATTTTCCCATTGCACACAAACCGTGTGGGAGTGCTGAACAAAATGAAATTTCATTTCCATTGGACAGCTCTTCTCACTCCTTAATTTAGCCAGTGTTTCCTCATGTTGGGTCTCGCCAGCTCAGCCCTACAGGGCTCTGCCCATGTGTTGTGGGGAACATGGCTGAGCAGGGCTGCCCTGGGATGGAGGCAGCACCTCACAGAGAAGATGCATTACTTTGCAGCCATAAAAGCTCCCCAAATGCTCCTGCAACACCCTGTCCCCAGCTCCCATGAGCTCCACAAGCCCCATGACAGGCAGTCCTACCTGTCAACTCAGTTCATCCTGCTGAATGAAGCCTTCCTCCTCCCACAGCTACAAATGCCATGTCTGTGGGGTGGACAGCTCCCACTTCCAGGAGGAACCTGTGGCATCCTGTGCTCACAGGAATCACTGCTGCATGCTTGTGTCACATGAACTCAGGACATGCTGGAGTGTCACAGCCTGGAGATTGTTTCTTGCCATGTAGCTCAGCCTCATCCTGCAAAATCACAGTCCCTTCCTGGGGGAGGGACGCTGCCAGCTGCCACCCCAGGCACTCCCAGCAGTAATGGAAGAGCTGCCTCCTGTCCCCAGC
The DNA here is from genome assembly GCF_027579445.1 of Ammospiza nelsoni. Lineage (NCBI taxonomy): Eukaryota > Metazoa > Chordata > Aves > Passeriformes > Passerellidae > Ammospiza > Ammospiza nelsoni. Next base: position 25,688,710 of record NC_080639.1, read on the forward strand.
CCCTCACACTGTGCCCCAGGAGCACCCACCTGGTGGAGCAGCAGCTGTGGGGACTCCCTGAGGTGGCAGCACGCTGGATCCATGTCCCACCTGGCAGGGCTGACTCTGGGCTGGGTGTTACCGGCTGCAGAGAGCTTGGGGCACAGCATGATGACCTGCCCAGGTGGGATCTGCTGCTCCCCTGGCTCTGCCAGGTGGGGTGGAGGGAGCAGGGAAGGAGAAGGGCTCTCACTGAACTTGGGGAGTGGTCCTGGCCCACAAGGGGCTGAGGAAGCTCTGAGGCACAGCTGCCTTTGAACAAGGAGAAATGAGATGTAATAAACACAAGGTTTTCTGGTTAGTCAGCACTTGAAGGTTGTGGGCCAGCTTGTTTTTGCTGTAGTGACCCAAAATGGAAGAGTCCAAACCTCCATAAAAGACTGGGAACAGCTCTTCTGTGCACACTGGTGGGAGCCCTTCCCTGGCTGTGGAGGTACCAATCTCTGAGGGGCTCAATTTCAGTTTTGCTGGAGTCATGGCCCTGTGGCCAGGGGATCCAAGCATGGCATGCCAGTGCTGGGAAAGCTGTGTGACAGTGAAACCTCACTACCATTAATGCACTTTGCAGAAGAAGGAGTGTTTTGTCTTCCCCAGGTCCATGGGATCCATGATGGCCATGTCATCCAGTGATAACAGCACTCAAGGGAGTCCAGCCATGCAGACATTCCAGTCCTGCTGAGCCAAAACAGTTTAGACTCATACATAATCAGTTCTTTAAACATTAAAAAAATGTGCATTGAGAATGATTGATAAGAAAGTGCCTGATTATAATCAGCTAATTATTTTTCCATATGTTAAGCATTCACTTGAGCTCTAATCATTATGAATACATTTTCAATTTATACTTTATCTCGTTAAATGCTGGCAATTGCTAAGTTTGCACACCCTCCTAGTACAGGTCCAGCATTATTCAGAGCAGACCTTTGCTAAAAGTCTTGTGGACTAGAGAAATCCTGATCACTGGTCCAGTGTCTTGCAGCTTCCAGAAATTTTTTAAAGACAGCACCACATGTTCCAGGCTAACCAGTTGGAACTAATCCTGTATGCAGGGAAGACTGTTCAGCTCTAGGGACAAAAATTAAATTTTGGAGAGTGGAGATGATAGTTATGAAGGAATCTATACTTCCTATTCGATTTCCCCAGAAAGCAAAGACTCCCTGAAAATTTGAATGTATTAGTAGTTTGTATGGGAAGCAACTGTTTAATGAAAGCATTCCAGAGCTGAAGAAAAGTAAGATGTGAGGATAATGGACTCCAGAAAAGCAGCAGCAGCAGCCCCAGGGGAGCAGAGCAGCAAGTGTGTCTTGGGAAGAGAATCTGAAGGATAAAAGAGCTGTGAACAGCTCACAGCTGCCAAAAGGGATGATACTAAAGGCACAGCAGCAAACTGTGCCTGTGCAGGGGGAAGCTCAGAAGCGTGGGAAGAGAGCACAGAGGCTGCACCAGGAACTCTTTGAGGACCCAAAATCAGAAGCTGCAATCACACAAAAGGCAGAGAGAATAACCTTCAACTAATGAAAAGTCTCTAGAAATCACACAGGCATGGGGAGCTGTCAGAGTTGAGCCCCAAGATGACCATCCAGAGATTCAAAAGGCAAAAATAACTGGGTCCATAAGCATAAGTGAATTAAGAGCAAGGCAAGTCTAAGAGCTCAAATAGTATTTGATAACAAAGAGCCAAATAGTTAAATGTTGCCTTTGTTTCAGTCCTCAAAACTTAACTAAAATAATTTTAATGAGGAGAAAGGAGCCCAGGGCAGAATCAGAAAAGTAGAGCCTCAAAAATATTCAAATGAGTTAGCTCTGTCCTTGTCAGCGTGTCCTAATGAACTTCAGAGGCAGCTGCAGGAGCAGTGGCTGACCCATGAGCATTTCATCATCAGGAGCTTGAGGAGGATGCAGGAGGTGCCAGGCAGCTGGGGAAATGCAAGCAGAGTACCTAACTTTAAACATAATCTCTATCAGATAATGAAGGTAGGCACTGAGGAAATGAAGGGCAAATCAGCTTAACTGATTCATAGAAAGATACTGAATCTTTTTTAGCCAACCAATTGGTGAGCACAGGAGTATAACCAGATGTAATTTGGAAGGGTAATTGCAAAGTGGCTAAGGAGGAAGCTGTTAGTTTAATATGCTGTGGCTTGGGCAATGCTCTTGGTGCTTTGCCTTTGGACTCTCCTCCCAGAGAAACATGTTCTAGATTAAATTACTATAATGCAGGTGTACAGCCAATGGAGAAACTGCTTTCTCAGTAGTTATCAGTGGTGTGCTGTAAACTGGAAACACATTTCAAGTAGAGAGTCTTTTGGACTCTGTTCTCTTCAATATTTTTATTAATGACTTAGATAATTAAATAGGATCTGCTGTTATAAAATACACAGATGACACCAGGCTTGGAAAGGCTGCAAGCACTTTGGAGGATCAGATCAGCATTTGAAATTTGAAATTATCTTGGCAAATTGGAGGAATCAACAAGATGTAATTGAATAAAGAAGTGCAAAGCATTACCCTTAGGAATGAGAAATCAGAATCCCAAACACAAGCTGGACCAGTCACACTGCTGAAGACAGTGACAGACCAGTTTATTTCAGCAGGGAATCAAAAGGCAGGTGGGGTGTTACAGTGCTGATTCTGCACCTCTCTGCTCTGGGACTGCACCATGCTGGGGAGTTCACCTGCAGAAAAAAGGGAAATGAAATGAAAAGATTCTGGAGATGATGAGCAGGATTGAGGAGAAGAAGGACATTACCTCATTCCCAGCCTGGTCAGCTCCAGGGTTCACAACTCTCCTCCAAACCAGCCCAAGTACAGAGTCATATTGATGCCATGACATTGTTTTCAAATACAAAACTACTTCTCCCTGTTCCTTGGTTCACCCTCTTCCCCATTTCCTGAAGAGCACAGGTTCACCCTCTTCCCCATTTCCTCTGCAGCCTTGAGTATCAGCCACAAGAGCACCTAAGAATGCCAGGCTGTTCAGAGAATTTGTCATATTCAGCTGGAACCGACCTGGGCACAATGGTGAGGGATGCCAGATACCATGTACCCCTTTCCAAGCCTGTATTTCTTTTCCTGATTGATCATCAGCCACTTTCCTGTTCTTAGGTCAAGATAAAAGATGACTAAGCATGGAGCAAATAAGATAAGATTAAAGCAAAAAGATTAGTGAGGGCTGAGCTGGTGGAGCTTTGGAAACAAAAGTGCTGAAATTTGAGAATGTCACAAAAGATTAAAGAATTCACAGAAAGGGAGGGAAGGGTTTGTGTATGCAATGATGTCAATAGAGAGAAAGCCCTGCAAATAAAGTGTTATCTCCCAGAAAGCTTGGTTTACCTTGGCCTGAGTCACGGCTGCTGTGGAGGCAAACATTAAGCTTTGATCACAGCTGCCATAATCTTCCCCTGACACCCAATAATGAAAGCAACAGAAACAGGCTGAAGCATGGCAGCTGTCTGGCTGAGATGAAATTGCATTTGAAAAGGAAAACAAAAAGGCAAAGTCCTGCTGAAGGTGGAAACAAGAGGTGACAGGACAGGGCCTTTTTGAGAAGGCAACTGGCTGGAATGGACTGTGATTTTATTCTCATGTAGACAATATCAGTGTCAGTGCAGGGGTGATGAGCCACCCACCATCAGCAGAAGCCCTGTTTTGGTGGTTTTCTTTACTGGCAAACAGATGAAACAGTTCCTGCCCTAAAACTTTACCTGTTTCTTTCAAGAAAATGCATGGCAAGTGTTGGAATAAGAGGAAGGGTAATTGGAGGCTGAAAATTCTGGGGAAAACATCACTTAGTGGCAGAGGCTGACCACATTCAGGAATTCACTGAATGTTGTTTCTGGGAGACTGCTGCTCCAAAGTTACTTTAAATTGGAGGCTCACAACCCCCTGGGTTAATCTCAGTCTCACAGGATGGTGGTACAGCAGCTGATCCCTGCTTTCCCATCCAGAGACACAAACACAATTCCCTTGTTACTCTGCCACTGTTCTCCCAGGAGCTCTTCTGGTCCTTGGGCTGAGGACCTTTCTCTTGATGAGTTTTCTTACAAGCCCACCCACGCAATGCATCTCTGTCTCTATTCCCAAGAGATTCCAGCTTTCAACAACTTTCAGATCAAGGAATTTCATCTAATGCTGGTCCAGCAAGGTCTCTACATGAGCAAATGGGAACGAGAGCAACACATAATGAGTGCCCACATTCCATGGGAGTTTCACTTCACCAACACTACAAACTAGGGATTTCATGGAGCAACGAGGCAACGATCTAGACTAAAAAGTGTACAGATCACAGAAATGTTCCTTCTGAAGAGGGTGGTTTTCACAGAGGATCCACTGAGATCAGATTTTGTGAATCAGAAGAGGGCGAGATAAAATGGGGAGAAGTAGAAAAGGACCAGGACACTCCCAGAATCCATCTGAAACTCTGATATAGACATTTCTGTGTTGAGGACTGCACAAAGAGAGAAGATCACACCAGCCTGCAATCTTACACACTCACACAGAGGATTTGGCTTATGGAATAACTGCTTCTAAACAGACACCTCCAGTTGAATACAGTCCTTCCTAAAGGACTTCCCACTGAATTCTGGCCTTTAAATTGAACATTTCACCTCAGTCAACACGAATGATTCTTGAGGGGAGGGGTGTTCTTGTTAAGAGATGCACAGAGCTGAATGTAAGAATTCCAATCCTAATTTATCTGAGGCAGACAAGATTTGTTTCAATGAGAGCATTAAGCATCCTGCAGCTTGATATTAACTGATGGACTCTTGCTTACCCTTGGCACTTCCTCTTGTGAATGAATCACTGTTACTTCCACTTCCATGCCCCTCCACTTGGTTCCTTCTTAATTTTACAGCTTCCTGAGCTTGACACTGGGAAATCGATAAGTAATTTAAAGCCCAGTAAATACAGATGAAAAGAGGTTATTTTGTATTTTTATAAATATTTGGAAACCAAAACTATCTAAGAAAACAGCTGCTCAATTGACTCAGCAACCCATCCATCAGCATCACACAGTTAATTGCATAAGATCATAAACATTTATAATTAGAAGGCAAACAAACAAGAATTTTATAAACAGCCCTCTTGAATCAGGCTGCGCATTAAATATTTGTGATAAGGTAATTAAGAATAGATTTACAGTCGTGGCTCGGTGTTTAATACTTTGTAGAATGGATTTGATTCTATGGAGAATGTTCTACAGCCAAAGAGAAAACATTTGATTTTGGCTCTTTTATCCAAGGCTTAAAGTGGTCTCTGAGAAACACTGATCAGAGTGGAATTTCATTCATTAATGATCAGACAGCTCATTTAAATGTATGTCTAATGTCCCTTGTCATGGGCTGATCCACTTCAGGCATGCTTCAAAGCTCTGTCTCCTTGGCTGGATCTGCAGGCTTTCCCTAAGTCCTGCTTTTTATGGTTGATGCTTTGATCAGACCACGTCAGAATCCTCAGCCATGTTTCAAAGCAGGAAGGGAAACCCACATTTGCTATTATGACATCACTGGGTTTGGTTATAAAAAGCCAGCAGCACTGCAGGGTGTGCAATCTCAGTGGCCTGTGGGAACCAGTGGGTAGAGCTCTCTCATACTGTGGTGCCCTGCACCATTCCCTGTCCCAAAATAGTCAGATCTGCATATAAGCTATCCAATGGAGTTACTTCTACAGCCAGTGAGCAGGCTCAGCATCCCGTTTCAATGAATGCGAGTCCCCCTGAAGCTAATCTGGGATCAAGTCAGCAGGGCTCCTAGTTATGCTTAGAACCAGGGAGGCTGGAAACTCAGTCTGTACTGAAGCAAGGATTTAAACTCTAACATCAAATGCTGATCCTAAGAAACCAAATGCCTGCATACTGTCTGGGTAGTGGGGAGATTAGCCCTAAGGGTAAAATGACCTTCAGGTGTTTTGGGGTCTGATGTGGCACAGGTTGTCTCCAGTAATAATCTGTCATCAGAAGCTGGAAGTGTTTGGAAAAGGTAGGTGGTGGGTAAAGCTGTAGCATCTGATTATTCAGTGATATCTGTAAACCACTTTATTCTGGGGTGCCCATCATCTCTCTACATGTTGTTGGTCAGTTCAGCCCCTTTATTTAGGCATGGGTTTGATTCTTGTGAATCTTGTTCTTGTATTTTTATGATTGCAACAGGAAGGCAAGAGATCTACTCTTATTAGAAGGGTTTTTTATAATCTTGATCGTGACCCAGAATGGTGAAGCCAACTCACCATTCTGAGTTGGCTTCACCATTCTAACTGAGTGCTAACTCACCCAGTCCTGCCTGCTGGTCTGGCTTCAGTTACATGGGACACAAAGGCACTTTCCTAAGAGACAGATGGCTGCAAAGCAGGGACACTCAGCCTCCCCTCATTCCACATAAATCCCATTGTCTAGCAAGGCTTGTGAGGTATATTACAGTGCTGAGCTAGTCTACAGGAGATGTTGCATATTCCTCCAGCCTCGGGGGAGAAGACCTGTGTGGCAGCCACTGCTAGACCTAGTGCTTCCACAAGGTCTAGCCAGGGTCTGGCAACTTCAGTAATAGTAGCAGAGCTTAATACTCAAGTACTGTCATCATCCAAGCAGCTAAAATTATTTAATTCCTTAGTCCTCATGCATGGGTGGGGAGGATGATGGAGATAGCTGGGAAATGAGATAACTGCTGGGCTGCTGAGGGGCCTGAGCTGCTCCTTCTCTTAGGAACACAGAAACCATTAGCAGTGCTGTGTCCTACAGCCCAGAGCCATCTCCAGACATCAGCCTGTGCCTGCAGGTGGGCAGCAGGACACAGGCACTGCCTGCATGCTCTGCACACACTGAGAGCTCCTCTGCCCTTTCTGTTAAGCGTGCTGAGCTCTCCCTTGAGAGGAGGCAACGATGCTGGATGAGGTACCTGCTCTGCAGATGAGCAGAACTTTACCTTGGATAACAAACCACTTATGGGTGCAGACAGAACTTCTTTTTCTGCTCAGTTGCTGCCTCTGGCCTCCACATGTGTGTCTGCTCTGCTGCTGTGTGTGTGGGGAGAGACATGGGCTGTGCACACACACGAGGCTGGTGCAGCAGCCGTCAGTGACACATCAGCTGCAGCTACACCCGCTCCAAACACACGCCTGAGCCCAGTGAATCATGCCTATGCAGCATGCAAAATTAGCCCAGTGAGAGATAAACCTTGGGCATTTGTTGGTAAACAGATACTCTTTTGCTGTAAGAGCATAACTCACTGCGCTCCATTTACGATCCGTTTGTCGATGGCTGAGATAAAACCGTAATCCCTTTAATTCAGGGGAAAAAGGGATCCAGCAGAGGACAAGCACCAGTGCTCTGCCTGTCGGTAATTAAAATACAGGATTTATCACTGAGAAAGCACTGGCTGGAGAGCTAACCTTAGCCAGCTAACTGGGGGAAAATGCTGGGGAAGGTTTATGGTTGTTTCTAAAGTTTTGTTTGTGTTTTATGTCTATTTCTTTCCCCCTTCCCTCCAGGTCTAATAATACACGAAGGGCCCTCGGTTTACCGGATTTTTAAACGGTGGCAGGCGGTCAATCAGCAGTGGAAAGTGCTGAACTATGACAAAACAAAGGACATGGAGGAGCAAAAAACAGGGACCAGGACAAATCAGCGCCCCTCCTCCCAAACCACCCACTCGTCCTCCACTGGTGGTACAGCCACTAACTCCGCTCCAGCCGACAGCGGGGCACGGGCTGCCGGCCATGCCACAGGCACCCTCTCTGACCACCACTGTGCTTATACCATCCTGCATATACTCAGCCACCTGAGGCCTCACGAACAGAGGAGTCAGTCTAGTAGTAACAGAGAGCTCGTCATGAGGGTCACGACGGTCTGAGCAGAGGAATTCAGAAGGCCTTAACAAGAAGCGGAGGAGACAAAGAACTCATAAAGCAGAGGAGCATGGTGTGCCTTTTTCTTTCTCTTTCCTTTTATTTTTTCTTTTTTTCTTCTCTTCTTTTCTTTTTTCAGTAACTGCACAAGATATAAGAGGCGGCACCTGGCCAGCTAAGGAAAAAAGCAGGTGGAGGGAGAGCTGCACACTCATGCTAAAGAGGTTAATGTTTTCCAGCCTGTTTAAAAAAAAAAAAAAAGAAAAAAAAAAAGAAAAAAATAACAACACAAATCACAAAAAAACCAACAAAACAAGTGCAATACAGACTACAAACTGAGTAGGCAGAGTTCTGGGGAAGCAGAGGAACAGACGGTTGAGCATGTCTTACAAATCCTATTACCTGGAATAGGTAACGCTCTGTGCACAGCCCCCGTACACACACGCACGCGCACACAAACACACACGTAGTGTGAGATTTATAAAAACGTGGAAGGGAACGAAATATTTGGAGTGGTTTTATTTTCCAGACTCCAATTAACCAGGGCTATGAGTTGTTTTGTTTCATGAGTCACTGGAGCCTTGTTTGTTTTACTGTGGGGTACCTGAAGTGAAATGGCTGGGGATTTTTCAGTATTGATTTACAGAAGACAGATTGAATCATCTCACTAAGAAAAAATTAACAAAATCCAGGCATACCCAAATTTCACCAAGAAGCCTGTTTTTTTCATAATGTTCCTGACAAGGGGTTTGTGAGGGTAGAACTGGGAGGGGGGAGGGTGCTCCATAACCTTTATTTGACGTATAGGCATTTTTGGCAAATTTTGTACAAACGTTCCGCAGGTGTTTCAAGCACAAGTACTGGTGTGATTCATGCCTTCATAACCCCAAATCCAGCATCCAGACCTTACCACCCACACACATCATTTTCCATGCAGACATTCCAGGTTAATTTCCTTCCATTTTACTCTAATCACAAGAAGCTGACCCATCTTTGGTGGGTTTCTGCTCCCTTGCTGATTCAGACACTCACGCATTGGAGATGTACCTTTTTTTTTTTTGGTGTCTGTATCTCTGCTGCTCAATTTGCAACAGTCTCACTCAGTCTTGTAGGCTGATCCTTTCACATCCAGTCTGTTAGTTTATTACAGAGTCTATTCCATTCAATCATCCAAAAGAGAGTTAGTCTGAAGAGGGAGCACAGTTGCTGACTGACTGTGTAGCACTTCTAATAAGTCTCCTTCTCTGGGATATATCCTCGAAGGTATCAGTTGCTCTTCAGGAACATTCTCTTTCAATGCACAATGGCTGAATCATTTGTGGATATTAAAGGGACACTGTCAAGTACTTTTTAAATAGTTTTTAGGGTTTGGGCTTTTTTTACTCTCCATTGTTTGTAATATTCTCTTACAAGCTTGAAAATAAAATTTCTTTCCCTACCGATTTTGTCCTTTTCCATTTGGGCATGTATGGTTCTCTCCACTCACCCCATTCCTTTCACTATCCCTGTCCTTCTCCTCCCCACCTTTCTTCTGTGACAGGAGGAAATCCATATTTCTGATTTCCTGCTGACTATCTTCATTCTATGGAGGGTATGTCCCAACTCTATGGGGTTATTTTGCAGCTGCCACAGAGGAAGCATAAGAGCAAGAACCCTAGAAATACAGAGATTAGCTGGGATTTTCAGGAGCAAAAGCTCAGCTATCACAAAACAATGACCCCATAGTGTTCAAGCCTGAACCCAGCTCCCTCCAAAATCAAGATAAAGTCTTCAGCCAAACTGCACCCATTTAGCAGCAGTGCCAAGCAATGTTGCACGATGGCTGAAAGCAGCTGCCCTCCATCATCGTACCAGCACCTCTCACACCTTCTGTGAGACAGGGCAAACGGGGGCTGCCAGCTCCTCTGGCAGCCAGGCTGTCACAGGTCAGGTGTTTCTGGACTGGAGAAGGTGTCAAACTTCAGCCTCTGTGTTTGAGCTTTGCAGCCATCCTGCAGCGTTGGGGATGGAGGTGAGCAGCTTAAGGCAAGGTCGTATTTTTCACCTTGATTACTTGACAGTGTCCCTTTAAATATCAGAATGCAACAGAACAGGTACTTACTTCTCTGGCAGAGAATGTGGGAGGTGGAACACCGTCTGAGAAAGCCAGCTTACTGAGGACCAGTGTGAAACAGCATGGTTTCTGAGGCCACTGTACCTTTGTCTGACCAGATTTACTATCTACCAAAGAGTGCTTTTGGCAGAGGGGAGAAGAGAGATGGTGGTGGGCAGAGGGAGAGGGAAGGTGCAGCTCCAGTCATCTCTGAAAGTAGCTATCCCCCAGAAGGAAGGTGTTGCAATGAATGATCTCTGCAAGAACTGCTTCAGTAGAGAGAAACCTGGCCAAAGCAAGCAAACACAGCAGCCTCTCACTCCTTTGCCTGTTCTGGAAGCTGTCCACATTCCGAGGGATGAATAATAATAGTGTTTTTGGGAAGGGGGAAGTATACACAGATGAAGGGACAGCTGTCACCCATGATGTTGTTTCCCTCCCTGCCCTCCACTCATTTAACATGGAGAAGTCAAATTCCTTTAATTTGGCTAACAGATAAAATGTTACGAGGTCAGAAGCACAACTTGCTGTGAAAGAGTGGTGTACTCTGAGCACACAGGACTCTGCATACTCTCACTCCAGCTCTGCCACTGACTCTGTAGCCTTGGGCTGTTTGGCTCAGTCCCCCCTCCACGCCAAGGGGGAATAACAATACGTACCTACCTCACAGGGGTGTTGTGAGAATCCACGTTGGTAAAGCCTGTTGAAGCGCTGAGTCTACCGCCGGTAGTGCCGAGGTGTGTGGTGGGGGTGAGCAGCGCTGCCCTTTGTTGCTGGTTACAGTGGGATCACAGCGGGAGCCCATCGGCCTTCTCCTCCCTGGAGACCTCCTCGCGCGGACGCGGAGGCTGTCGCCCGAGTGCCCTCTCCTCCATTGCATGACATTTTAAGCGGCTGTGAGGTGCAGGATAGTGACAGACATGAAGTCCTACTTGACCAGGGATTTGCTACAACGTTTTCTATATCTGTGGGGTTTGTTGGTTTGTTTTTTTCCATATATTGTGCTTAGAAATAAACTTTCCACTTAGGGCTGGCGGTTTGGGGTCTATTCTGTTGCATGGCAATGTATACAAGTCTTATTGTCTGTCTTACTGTGCAAATGATCCCGCAGCCCAGTTTCAGAGATGGGCATGGTCTGAGCCTTTTCACAGTGGCGTAAGACTCAAAAGCCTGTCTAGACTGTTTAATATTTAAACAACACTATGAACTTGTCAATTGTATGTGTTCTGTGCAATACGAAGCATGTCATTAGCTGGCTTGATGGGCAGAGGGGCTAAAGGAAGGTCAAAACTTGTTCAAAGAGCTTCATACACGTGCCAGCATGGGAGCCGAAGGGCTGCCACCAGCAAAGCAAACTCGGGGGAAGCCATTCGAAACTATTTCAGAACAGTTTACTCCAGAACAAGGTACTTCTGAGTTTACGAACTTCTAGGCTGCCAGCCTGCGAGAACAAGTGCAAATTTAGTGTGGGGGTTGGGGTTTTGAATTCCCTTTTTCTTTCCTTCTCCAAGTTTTGATGGCAGAAATACTGAGGATCTCTTCCTTCCATGGCACAGTTCTCTCATCTCCCACAATCTCCTTGTGCCGTCCCCTTTGTGCTACTATGCAGGACTTTCAAAGGTGCAAATGGAGACAGTACGCTCCTGAGACATGAAAAATAAGTTGTGTATTGGGTGATTCTAGCAGATAGATGAGATGGGGCAGAGCTATGCTGCAGAGGCATCTCTTCTTCCCCATGTCTTTATTCTAGTCTTGTCTGCTGGGTCCCTGAAGAGATGTTCCCTGTACTTTGTTACAAAGCTGTCAGATCACCTTCCACTGACAAACAAAGCTTGCAGAGTTTGGCAGCTGTTTCTCCCAATGGAGAAAATTCTGGGTCCTATCACTGTGGAGACCCCTCAGTTCTTGGGCTTTGTGGACCTCCAGCATTGTTTGGAGGTGGTCAGTGTGGAGGACTGTGTTCAGCCATCATCAGAAATCGTGCGTGTATGGTCCTGCTCAATCTTGTGATTTCTGCCAGTTCCCCTGATTTTCTGTCAGCTTTGACAGGTCTTTCTGGTAATGCTTTTCTGGTTATGCTCTTCAGAGGTGTTTTGCTCTGTGTCAGTTGCCAATGCTGTTCTTGCCTACTGAAACATCAGTGCTGGCCTCCAGCTTCCACAGCTCTTCCATTCTTGCCATCCTGTCTCTTGGTAAATGCTCACTGCCAAGTTCAAACCCTCCTCCTCTGTGCCTGCAAGGGGTCAAGCACATGCACTAACCCAAGGGTCACCAGAGAACACAGGAAATGCTAAGAGTCTGTATCAGTAAGTCAAACTCTATAACCATCAGTCTTTGATATATATTTACTCTGCCAATCTCAGTGCCTGCTGTTAATTGGCTGCTACAAATAAACGACAAATGCTGGCAAAACTCATATACTCAGCTAACACTTGATTGCCAATTTAAAATGTAAAAAACTGTGGGCTGTTTTTCAGAAAAATCTGGTCTGTTCCCTGTTATGGTTTCCCAAGCAAAGTGGTGAAGGATAGTGCCCATCCTTCCCATGATGGGATGGGCAACCCAAGGAAAGAGAAAGTCAGCAGCTTAGATTTGAGTCAAGAGAAGTGTTGGCTGTCCTGTTTTCACTCAGGGAGACAGGAGAATACTATTCACACCTACCAGATCACTGGCTCTTCTCAAAGCCCTTGATATGGCAGCAGTAACTCTAGAGCCAGTGGCTGCAGCTGGAGGACCATTCTGAAGAATTTCCAGTTCTGAAGACCATCCTCTGTCCACTTGTAGTGGTCAGTCATTCAAGCATCCTCTCTTTGTTTTCCTTAAGAGAAAAAGATTATTTGACTAAGCAAAACACTAATGCTCTTCAGTGTAGGATGAGGCTTCACCATTACCACTCCCAACCTTGGTACCTCCACCAGGATTCCTGTCCATCTTCTTGTGAGGATGCATGGTCAGAGGAGCTGCTCCTTTCCCCTTTCTCTTTTATGTTGGTCAAGCATTGGAGGAAAGCAGTCAGCAGTGCAATTGCCATAGGGACTGCTGGCTGAGTACCCTGATCTCCCCTCCAGCATCATCTCCCCTGTGACTGCTTGTTCTCATTCCTGAGGCAACAGATGCCTCATCCCCTCTGCCATCCTTAGACTCTGGCCCTGAAGATCTCATGAACAGACACACAGCTACATCCTTCACATTTCCAGACAGGCAAATTCACTCCACTTATAAACAATGACATTCAAATCCTGAGAGGACAAGCAAGTGTAGGAGCCTATTGCATTGACCTTCACCATTTCTTACATGCAGAAGGAAATAGGGTGAAAACACCAATTGGTTTCCTCCATTTTGCAGCAATGGACCAGTGGCTCTAGGAATATTTCCCTCAATAATGCAAGTCTGACATGCAGCAGTTACTGCAGGCTGTCTTTGATCTCACATCTATCATGTCGGATAAAAGGAGAGCAGAATCTGACAGTTCTGTGCTGTTTACACAAACATCAAAAACTATCTTAGTTCATTATTCAAATTACCTCCAGGTCAGTGGGTGAATTTCTCATTTGATGAAAGATTTTTTTTTTCTCTTTCAGAACTGGAATTGCAAGATAATAGGTATGTTAACATATACATATACATTTATCAATGTTATCCTGAAAACATAAAGAAGAGATAAAAACCTGAATAAACCTACAACAATACTTGATTTTTGAATAAGTTTTGTCAGAAGCCAGGGAGTTGCTGTGGAAAATGCAACATAAGGTTTGACTTCAGGCAAAGAGAAGACAGAAGAAGGAAATACATTTATTGCACTCTAGGCCTATCTTTAGTTCATGCTCATTATTTTATAGCTTTTAATTAAGACAGAAATATGTGGAAAACAGACACTCAGCTCCAGCAGCAGGAAACAGACTAAAGATCCCTCAAAACTACCTGAGCCTCAAACAAGCACAATGATGCAAAAGCACAAACAGCTGCCATCACGACTGCTTGAAAAGAGATGGATTTCTAAATGGGACAAGAACTCAGACAGAAATTCTATTCCAAGCCACATTTCCCATATTTCTTACTTTAAAAAGGAAAAAAAAAAAAAAAAGGAGAGGAAATTAAAAAGGATTGTTCTGATACCCAAGTCTTAAAGAAGTAAGTAACAGTAGAGAAGATGTACTAAGATAAGATGCTCCTTTCTATGTTATATTATACATCAAGACGTGCTTTGCCAAACAGAATTAGGATATCACATTCAATTCCCTGATCATTCAAAGACAGCCTCAGTGACTGAGTCTGCTCAAGGAGACTTCCTAGAGTGTAGCCTTCACCAGAGTACCAGAGCTCCCATCTGGATGGATCAGGCTGTTTGTCTCCAGCTGCACTCTTGGGTGGCAGGATCACCACCTGTCAGCAGGTCACTGCTGGGCAGCTTTCATCAACTGATACAGGTTATGATATTAATAATCACAAAAATTGCACATGCCCATCGTGCCCCTGCAAGGGACCTGTCTCATCCTTTCACAGCTCAAGCTGATGAGAGCTACTCTACTCTTAGGTCTTCATCACAGGAGAGCTTTCCTTTAAAATCCGGCCTGACACACTTCTCTGGGAGTTCTTCTACCACACTTTATAGAGATCCTTTTTCCTATAAGGATGAACAGACTTGTAACCAACCCACCCGATCTTGCTTTCTAGCTAGAGAGACAAAAATTAATGTTCTCTGACCAGCTGATCTCAGTACCTGTGTTCTTATGAGGTGATACCCCCCTCCCCTTTCACTCACTACTCCATCATCTTCACTTTCTTTTGGAAAGGGGTGATCCATTGCTACCAAATGGTAGCAGTCTCTGAGGTGAGAATCTGGACAGCCTTTCTACTCCTTGCTAACAGGCACACAAACCTTCCTCCCACCCCTCTAGACTGATGGGGCCAGCAGAACCCTTTTTCATGGAGTTTCACTTCTTGATCCAGAAGAGCAACCGCTTTCAAGCATCTCCTTCACTGCTGTCAAGCTGTGGGATAATGGCATGGGGAATCTTTTGTTTCTTAGCCTCAGGGTAACTACAGTGGATGATGTACCTGAGCCAGAAACACAGTGAGGACAAAGCACTTGTAGTTTAGATGGTGGTAAACCTGGATGAGGCTTGTTCTCATGACAGGAGAGCAAGAATCTTTGTCAGCTTTGTACGGTAGCAAATCAAAATGGCCTTGTTCCCCATGTTTTTGGCTCATTTACATCAGCTCTGCATTATAAACAAACCCTTTTGTAGGCAATGCAGGCCAGGCCTGGGGAGGAAATCTTCCTCATTCCAGAAGCACAACCAGCCCGTAGCTATGCATCAATCCCTTCAGGACTTTTGCCCCTGAGAGGCTGAGTGCAAGAATGGAGGTAGCTGGCAGGGATGGCAAGAACACTTCCCTGGATCTTCGTCCCCAGGGGGCAAATTCTGCATCTCTACATGTGAGTCCCCTTTGAAGTCACTCCTAAGGCCTCCTTCACTACTACAGGGTCTGCCCAGGAGAGGAAGCAGTGTCTCTGCATGGATCCCCCAGGTCTGCTGCTGGGATCCTCATTCAGGCCTGCCAGAAATCCCATTGTTCTCTGAGGGCTGAGATGAGTCAATGGTGTGTCCATGCAGAAATACTCTCTTTGAGACAGCTTCAGAGATGTCTGTGGGGTTGGGAGGAAGGGGGGGGTTTGTCCAGGGCAGGAAGCACGGGGAAGGGAAGGCTGCAATGTAAGGAAAGATCAGCCACAAGGGAGGGGCTGACTAAGAGGAATGACCATGTCAACTGTGTTACTGTCCCATCATTCTCCTGAACCCAGAATGGAAACTTCCAAGTGCTCTTCATGAGCTTACGTTTATTAGAAAACTATTCCTGGGTGTTCAAGATTGTTTTCTAATGAAAATATACATAATAAAAAAAGAAAATCAATGACTCTTGGTAATCTTTTCCTTTCCTCTCTTCACTTGTAACACATTGTGGAATTCACCTCCTTTCTCGTTTGTTTGTTACAATAAAATCTCTTTCTTTCTGGTCACAATTCACACAGGGCCTCACACAGTAAACTTTTATCTTCTCTTTACACATCAGAGGCAAAGACTTCACATAAGGAGATTTGAACAAAGGGCCAGGGCTCAGCATGCCTAGCACAATGTGTTAGCACTTCGACTTATCAATTGTTCATGGCATTCAACAGCAAAAATTGTTTACCAAACATCACTGTAAGGTTCCTGTGTAGTGTCTTCCCTGTGTCCAAGAGAGAAGCTTGAGGCAGCCATGGTGAGTACATGCAGCTGTTTTCAGAGTACCCACCCTGATGTGCTGTGTCCTTCCCAGGGACTGTACAGAACTGCCCTCAACAGAGAACATCTCCTGCCAACCAGTGCTGGAGTCAACCTCTGCTCTGGGCTGTGTCTTCCACAGATTGCTGTGGAAACACCAAAACACAGGCAATGTTCAGAGCAAGCGTGCACAGGGGAAGGGAGCGCAGTGGAAGCAATCACCAATGACACGGCTGGAAGGGATGGAAAAGAGCTGGGCTAGAGGCACAGCTCCTCTCCTGAGTGCACGTGGCAGCCAAGCTGTAGCCCAGGACACCTTCTGAGGCTGCCCCTTGTTCCTGAGGTGCCTGCTGAATGCCCAGAGCATCCCTTGTCAAGGTGATGTGCCCAGAAGCCCCGTGCCATCAGCCACACGGCCTTCCCATCTCAGGAGGAAAGCAGGGGCAGTGCTTCACCACAAGATGGTCACAAGGAGCTCTGAAAACTCTACCTATGCCAAAAGATCACTGAACTTGCCCATGCTTGCACATGTGAGGATGCTGCTCTGTGGAGTTAGGCAGTCTGTTCCTCCTCCATCCCCTAGAAGCAGACAAGTCCTTTTCTTCTCTCACTTTTTTTTTTTTTTTTAATATAGGTCTATTCCAGTAAGTCTATTGAAATGCAGAGAGACAGAGAGGGAGAAAAGAACAAATAGAGAAAAAGGAAATAGGCAGGACAAGAAGGTGCCTGTAAAGCAACAGCTGTGCTAATCAGAAATGAGGGACAAAAAAGAAGGACTATTACAGTGGAAGCAGGGATAGGACTGATAGAGAGAAGGAAGATAAATTAAGAGGCTGGTGGCAGTTATTGATTACTGCAGTGATAACACTGATGGTTTGGAATAAAGAGGATGAGACAGGTCCTAGAGGGTCCTCAGGGAAATGAGGAAGAAGCCATGAAACATGGACAAAAGGGGCTTCAAGGGGCCCTCTGCAACCAGCCTATGAGTCCAGTACCAAAATTGGTTCCTTCACAGACTGCAGCCTGACAAACAATTCTTGCTAGATCATATCCCCTGATTCACAAAAACCTGCATCACCCAGGCCAGACAAACACAAACACTGCACACATCATCTTACCCCAAACCCAATTATTCTTAATAGAATGTATTATTCCTAATTCCAGGTGGCCTCCAAGGGCTGGTTTAATTCAGTGCACACAGCTCCATTGCTAAAAGCCATCATGTGCTCTGCAAAAGGAATTTCCTGCATCAGCCAGCCATGGCTCTGCTGAGCTGTGGCAGCTGTAACGCACTGTGGCCTTTGCCACCTCAGTGATTTCAAGAGAACGGGGATACTGAAACATTGGGTTGCTCTACAGAGATCCAAGGCAGCCTGTACAGCTGGGAGGTTTGAGTGATATTGCAGCCTGGGTTCCCTCACACACAGAAAGGAGTGTTGCCAAAACATTGGGATCTGAGTTCAAGCTGCAAAATTCACGGCAGAATTGCAAAAAATCACAGGCTCAAGAGTAAAAAGATTTAGAGGCAAGATGGTGGCAGGAAGATGTTTTAACTCCTGGAAACATGCAAGTATTTTGGTTTAGAAATGGGAGGAAATTTCAAAACCTAAACTACAATGAATGTAGGTATAATCTGATTTGGAATATATTTACCTGAATCTTAAAGAGAAAATAATTTTGTTTGAGAATTTCAAGCAGCAAGTCAGTGCCTCCCATCCAGGAGTTACTGGCCACTTCCAGAGGCAACACAACACTGTCCACTCCATGGCCAGAGGATGCCCGTCTCTAAAGGAGATGGCAAACAACTGTCTGCAGTTACAGTGGTAAAATTCCCAGGGTAATATAAGTCTATCAAATAGACAACAAGGTTTTTAATTTTGAATGCGATCACCTAAGGGGCTGACATAAACCTGACTGAAATCTGCAGGATTTTTCCTCAGGCTTGAGTGGGCGCATAAGACCAGGCCTGTGCCCTTGGGGCATTTTGTTCTCTCAGCTCCTCAGCACTTTTCTGGTTTTGCAATCCTTAAGCAAGAGCATGGGACAGCAGTAAGTGGATCAGCTCTGCGAGGTCAACTGAGCCTGTGTTGCTGCAGGATTTGCAAAAATTACTATTTAGCCATAGTTAAACCATAGTTAGGTGCCTGCATGGGGGAAAAGAGCCTGTTCACAGGCAGGGATGGTAATCAGCTGAAATATTCTGAGTTCTTACCAAGGTCAGTTACATTTGTAAACAAGGCCTCCCATCCTCAAAAAGAGCCAAAAATATCCCCATGCATCCAGGCAAGACAGACACAGAGTTGCACACCTTACAGAGAACAATTAAAGTATTTCACTCAGTCTCATTTCAGGTTTAGCTGGGAGCAACAAGCACTGATTACTTAATGCAAACCATGCCCTGGTTTTTTAATGCATTAAATAACAACAGACACCCATAAACTCCCTTATTTTATATATATATTTTTTAATGCCCAAGCCTTCTCTCTAATTTGTGGCTACTGTGAACTTTATTGCACCACTAAAGTTCTATCAAACTTCAGAGTGGTCTCAGGTCAGAGCATAATGGATCATTCCCAAAGCTGTAACTGGTGTACAGGAAGGCAAAATCGCTTCGCCGAGTGCCACTTTCACACACAAGCCATGTCTTTCCATTCAGATAAAGTTTCTTGGTGGTGAAAGATGCCATATCTGGAGCTGTGTCTGCTCACAGCACATGGAGTGACCCTTGAAGCTCTCTGTGTCTTCAGTCTCCAGTAAAGCACCTCTGCCAGCTGAGCAATGCTTGAGGCCACCTATTTCCACCTGCCTTTGTACGTATTTAATGTAGTCATCTACAGCTACAGCTCACCCAAATTTATACATCTAAAGGCCGCTTGTCAAATTCTAAGCTTCCTTAGCAATCATCAGAGAAAAATAGGTGCCTCCCAGGAATTATTCATCTCAATTGTGTTCAGCACCAAACTGCCCACACAGTTGTCTAGCATGATTTGAGATGCTTGACTGGCCTCCATTGTCTCAATTTTAAACTGACACCTATCTGTAAAGTTGGGAAAAAAGCACCCACCCCTCTTTTGCATGTCCCACATACCCAGCAGTTGCATCAGCTACTTTTCCCCTGATTTTATTAACCAGAGGAAGCAAGTGTGGCTGCCCAGGCTGAACACAAGATACACCCCCCAAAGCAGTGAAAAAGGGAGAAGGAACCTACAGCAACTGTGAGGTTTTCCTATTGTCCACAGTCAGTGTGAGACTCCAGCTACCAAACCTCTCAGCCCTGCAGTTAATTGTGCTTGGGGTCTACAGATCATTACATCTATTGCTTGAAACCTGCCTCTTATTCTCAACTTCAGTTCTGAATTTGCAAAAAGCATAAAGTAAAATACTGCTCAACTTTTCCTAAAAGTTAAAAAAAAAAAAAAAAGGCTTTCTAGGCCTAGCACCTCAAATTACTGTTACCTCTTGAAAATTCAGGCCTGAATTTCTAAACACTCAGAGGAAACCCAGGATTTTTTAAACAGCAAATTCTTCAAGGCTGTGGATGAAGCCTAGCAAAAAGTTGTTGTCTAAAGAGCAAGGCAGCTAGTCCTGTGCCTGTCACCATTTGTGACTCTCATCATTACAGCACATCTTGTAACAGGAACATCTAACTTCTTTCAGAGCTTTAGGGAATAGTTTTTCTTGTTTAAGGCCTGCAAAAAATCCTGAGAAAACTGAAAAGGAAAGGTAGAAAGAGCCTGAGTACCAGACAAAATGGAGCAAGTAAAGCCACCATAGCCACAAAGCTGCCCTGATGGAAAGCACAGGCTCATGCTAAAGGACAGCCTCAGGATTAGAAATCATGCCTGAAAATGTTTAACTAAGGCATTTGTCTGACAGCCAAAGCAAACAAGAAGAGGCACAGGGAGGTGTTTTGAGGCTTTAAAATGCTATTTGTAAGGTTGAAGGAGATCAGAGGCTCAACAAGATAAAGCTGCTGGTGCCCATTAAATTTTGCAAAGTAACAAATCTGTGAAAGGGAATCACTCATGATCTCGCACAATAAGGAACTGATGTTTCCAGGGAGAGCTCTGCACCCAGGAGACAGACATTCCTTGGACTGCCTTCCTCAGCTACCCAAGCAGCAACGCCCCTCTCCATCACCTGACCTGCAGCCTGTCTCAGCCTCCCCTTCTGAAAGCCAAAATGCTGCTCTCCTGCAGGGCAGGAGCAGATGTCACTGGCTTCCCATCCCCAACAACATGTGAGCCTTGGGAATCACTGGTGGGATCAACCCTGATCTGCATGTGCACATCAAAGGGTGCCAGCAACCCTGCTCCTTGCCATGGACTTGATTGGTGGAACACATCCCATTACACAAACTACAGCCCAGGAGGCACTGGAAACATCCACAGCACTCTGTGCTGTACACTCTCAGCGCTGTTTCTGAACACGTGTTAAAAACCCCCATCACTTTACCTCTCCAGAAAAAAAATCACTGCTTCCTTTGGCATCTGTCTCCACACCTCTTCCACACTTTTCTCTGCCCTGTGGTGACAATTGCTGCTGTTACTGAGATGCACAAGATTATGCAACTGTCTAGCATTTTGATTTAATCAGCATGGGGAAAAAACCTGCTCCAAATTCTATTAATAACTACCAGCCAGCTCCCTCCTTCCCTCCCTCCCCAAATTCCCATGGAAGGAGGATCACAGGCAGATCCCTGCAAGCACAAACTACCATCCTGACGGGATCAATAACATCCATGGTGCCAGGAATCTGCAACGAATTCTGGGTAATTAATCTGCCAGGGAAAGACAACCTTAATTAAGAACAGCCAAGCTGTTCTTTTCCCAAGCCTTGTGCTTAATAAAGTCACAGTATTGGTTTGGCTGAGGATTTTGGTCTAAATTTTAATGGGTTTTTTGTTCCTGACAAATGTTTTGAAAGCAACAATGCAGGCAGCAGGAAAATCTTCACACAACAGTCAGAGCTGCAAACTCTTTATTTGCCTTCTCGATGCCACATTAAAGGTGGATGATCTCATTATTGAAGATGCCTCAGGGCTGGAGAGAAGCACTGGCTTCAGCTGGGATGGACACTGCCCTGGAGAGGCTGCCTCCATCCCTAAGGGGCCACAGTAGAGATAAAGCTGTGACCTCCCTCCACTTCTTAGGAAGAACATCCAGGACAAAAGTTTCCTCAGCAGGCCAAAGTCTCTGCCTTTCCACAACCCTCCAGACAATCTGGGAAAAACCATTTCGCCATTTCAGCCCTGTCAGGCTGCAAGCAGCCATTTGGGTATGGGCAGTGGTGCAGGTCACTCCAAAGCTCCTGAAGCAGCTGCTGCCACAAGACAGCCAGAAATCCTGCCAGGCATCTCATGATGATTTGGGAGGAGTACTGGTTATATTTCTGATACACAGAATTTAAGTTCTTTGTTCTACTTCAAATTCTTCATTTCATTTGTGGTAAGTGTATCTATAGCAACACTTATCCAGTGTGCTCAGGACCTTTTTATGGTGCCAATGTCAATGGGTACAGACTCAGCCAAGTCCAAACTCTCATTTCTCAGGGCAAAAAAGGCCAAAGGGTGTCCACATCCAAGTTGTCCATTCCTCCTGACCCATGTCAACTCCTGAATTTTGCTGGGTACCCTCATGATGACAGCTTGGGCCAAAAGCAGGTCAAAATATGTGTTCACAACTTACCAAGATGAGCCTGGAGTGTTTCCTGGGCATCCATTCATGATGAGGACATGTCTCATACATTCAGAAAGACCCAAGAAACTCCCAAACTGGCACTATACCCCAGCAAGGACTTGGTCAGCTGAAAACAAAACCCTCCTGAAGCAATTTGCACAGCCAGTTTTGAGGGCCTCAAAAGGTGTGCTCCAGAAATTTCCAAAAAGATCTCTAATTTCACCAGCCCTGCTCATCTTTGCAGGTCAAACTCTACTCACCTGTCTGAAGCCAAGGGGGGGCCTCCATATTTATTGGCAAAAATCAGCATTTTCCCTCATGTTATCCTGGACAGAAGGCAATTATGGTAAGGACTGATGATTTAACTCCTACTGTGGGGACAGCATCATGACAGCTAGATTAAAGATGTCCTTTATGAACCATCACAGAGCAGGAGAACATGAAAATGAATGAGTTAATTACCCCAGCATCTGAGGCTGATACTACCCCATCTGCCACTTTGATTAATTAAAACTCTGATGGACAACAATGAGGCCTTTCTCAGGTCTGAGAACAATTAATTGGCAAAGTCCTCAATAAATCTAACAGCATCACTGAGAGAACTGGCAGAAGAGCCCACTGTGAGCAGCCCCAGAGCAGAGGCAGCAGAGCATATCATGGAGTTTGAAGCATCCCCAACACGATGCATTAATCTTTTGGTTTTGCTGGGAGCGGGGCCCAGGAGTTTTAACTTCTTGTTTAATCACCTTTTCTTACCTCTCAGCATCAGAAGGGGCAGTCTCAGTAAAGGACATGAACTGCTGAGGAAATTAAGGGCTTTGGCCCCTTTTGTCCAGGTTCTGTAATGAATGGGCTGCATTTTTGCTCTTGAGTGTCTGCTGTCCTTGGACTAGCTGTAACCAGTCCTGACAAACAGGGATTTTGGAAATGCAATGGGAAGCCAAACTCTTCCAATGCTTCCTGTGCTCAGCAATCAAAGAATGGCAGCAATCAGCAGCAGTTGCTCAGAAAGTGCTGGCAAACTGGGCACCTGTGGGCAGGTCAAGGGAAGACTCTGAGAAACCAGACACAAACCATGTGTCCTGATTCCATCAGAGCAAAGACAGGGCATGACAGAACCATAAAATATCCTGAGATGGAAGAGACCCACAAGGATCCTTGAGTCCAATGGGGTGAAGCTGATCAAGGCACTTTCTACTGTGAGAAATCTCAGATTCCAGAACCCCTTTCCAAAGAAGGGAAAAAGAAGAAAGCCCTAGTGCACAGCCATTTAAACCCAAAAATGTTGTCACTGTACTGCAGAGAAACTGCCCCCAGCCAGGGGAGAGGGATTAGTGCTTTTCACTTTTTGCCTTCTGTCTGCACAGAAGTTTTACAAACTAAGCACAACTACAAGGCAATGGATTTTTGAGGGAACACCACAAAAGTTCACTTTCTTGTGCAACAGAGCTAGAGGGTACCAGATCATCTCCAAAGCCAGTGCAGCTCACAGATGTGGTTTGGAGACCTTGCAAAAGGTGCTGCTTTTTCAGAGAGATGGGGAGGAAAAGTCTTTCCTTCCGTTTTTATCCTACTTATGCACTGTTAAGCAGTTATTGCATTTCACCTCGAACAGTCACAACTGAGGAAATAAAGCTTCATACTACAGATCCAATGATTAATAACAATTATCAGCAGTGATTAGTTAATATGGCCATAATGCAACAATCCCACAGCCTGCCTGTCAACTGGAGGCATCAGTGCTCTGGATGATGCCAGCTGCTCTCATTAAACACTGCCTTGCTCCTGAGGACAGCAGGACAGTCCTCTGCAGCACCAGCTCAGCTCAGGGTGATGCAGCTGCAACTTCCCAAAGCTTCTCAGGCTGGAATGGGACAAGAAACAGCAAGTTTGGACATGCTGAAGTAAACACAGAGACCACTGTTTTCTGATCACAGAAAGGTTTGAGTTGGGAGACCTTACAGATCATCTCATTTCAACCTCCCTGCCTTCCGAGCCCCATCCAGCCTGGCTTTGAACATTTTCAGGGATGGGGCACCCACAACAGGCAACCTGTTCCAGTGACATCCCACATTAGAAGGAGGGTGATTATCCCCAGGGTGCATGGCTCTGGCTCATTGCTGGGTCCTTAGTCAGTAATTGAAAAGAAACCATGCATCAAGGGGTAAGACAAGATCCAGTTAGCAGAGGATAATAAAACAGGTTTGCTCACAGGGCTTGTTTCAAATTACAGTACCTGGATCTTACAGTGTTTCAAAAAGCAAAGCAACTTCTAACATACAAGTAAAGTAACGATGGGCTCCTTTTCCAGGTACAGAAAAGGAGGAAAACAGTGAAGGAAGGAAATAGAGCTGAAATGCGGAAGGCACTTTCCAACAGATGCTGTGGCCATTTACAAATAGTAATAACTCTTTATCTCCATCTGAGCAAAGGAGGGTGAGGGACAGATGCCACATACAAACCTGTATTTCTCAGGAGAAGAATGGAAGAGAAATTAGAACAGACCAGATGTTTAAGGATTACAATTTTTGAAGACTAACTAAAACACACGAGGAGCTGTTGTTGCTCAGGTGAGCCCCAGCTGCCTCAAGCTATGTCTGTATCATGCAGAACAGAAGCATGCAGAACTGCCCTAGGCATCTCATAAGAGCCAGCTAGGTCAGGGCTATGCAAGTATCTCGTCAGAACACTGTGCCCCCCTGAGCCCAAAGGGCAGGAGGAGGTTAATCCTCCACCAGTGCATTTTAAGCCATCTTCAGGAAGCAGATAACGTGGCATGTCTCTGCAGATCAGCTGACGTGACAGATACGTACAGACATGTGCATCCACTGTGGGCTGAATCCATTACTCAACCTAAGATTTGGGTCAGATTTTCTGACTCCACCTGCAGCTCAACTAAACACCATTCCAAAAACCAGAGAGCAAGGATGTGGTAGGGATTTGGGGTTTTCACATCTTTTTGCTTTCTAACCCCTCCAGGTACCAGGTATTACATATTTAACTCACTGAATTCTCCAAGAGCCCTTCCCTTGTTGTCCAGCCCCAAAAGACTGCACATTCAGGAAAAGTATGAGAAACCATGCTCCAAGGACAGGGAGTTTTTTTCTTTGTCCCAGTTTTAGGTTTAAGCCCATTTCACATATTGACTTTTAATGTTAAACTTTTAGCTCCCTCCAAAAAACCATGTTAGAAGAAACGCTTTTCATAACACCATTAAAAACCTTACTGCCCACTGCAAAGAGAGCCATCATTCCAGGCTCCCTGCAGTATTTGGCCATTACAAGGAAAGATGGGGATGTGGGTATAACATTAGCTTCAAATTTTTTTCTTATCACTGTCAGTTTGAGATAAGCCCCAATGTTATTTTTACCCACTGTATAGACCAGGTACTACAGAAGAACGTGGTGTAACCTGCCACACTGCAAAACAAGTGTCATATTGAATTAGTGATTCTCTACTACACTTCTGTCCTGTTCTTCCACAAGCAGGCATGTACTAGAAGAGTAATAAAAATATAAAAATCACTTTCTAACTCCTGTTTCAGTTAATACCTCCAGTTACATAGCATTATTGTCATGGACAGTCAAGAGAAGCACTAATTAGCCTGACACAATAGACAATTGCATTCTCAGTTCTCAAAGTCAGGAGAATGTCTCATTTGTGCCTTTAGAAGCTGTGTGAGGAGGAAGAGGGGAAAGCAAAACCAGCTCTTCTCTGATGTAGCATAGTTCTTGACTAACCAGTTACTGCAGTGTGGCTGCCTTATTTTTGTCATAGACCCATCTGGATATGCAGAGGCACTTATTTTATTCACAAGAATATACAAAATAAGCATCTCTCTGATGAAGTCAATGAAACTGTATTGGTATGCAAACCAGCAAAAATAAAATCAAAATGCAACACATTGCTTCTAGCATTTTTATCTTGATCTGAGATCTGCAATCACAGATGATGTCTCAGACCATTCACATATTGCTGGAGTTGAGCAGTTTGGTCTGGTTCAGCTGATAAGAACTCAGTTCAAGACACAAAAACACCTTTTAGGTTTGAGGGAATTCGAGATAATTTTGGATTCAAGCTCACCTCTAAATTGATCTGATTCTCCCCTCACCCATGTATATAGTACAGCTTTTAATGTCTTCTTCTCTAACAAAATTATCACACTTTTCTCATCCCTTTCCATCTCATGTATTTAACACTGCATTTTTACAGTTCCTTCACAGGTGGCCTCTGAGCCAGGTATTCCTTCTGAGGCACAGAAAGGGGAAGGATGGCTGTCCAAGAAACTGTAAAAGATGTTGAATCTACCAAAGGGCTCAAGAACTGCCCAGTAAATTGCCCTCAAAGGTGCACTGAAAGTGCATTGTCCCTGTAGCACAAACACTGAGCAAGGCAAAGGGTGTACCAGCACTGAAAGATGAGTTTATGTGATAAGCAGCACTGAAAACTCATGTTAAAGTCCTGTTCAAAGCTCTGCTCAGAGAATTGACCTAAATCACCTCCCCTGAGGGAAGAACTCAGCAAAATTACAAGTAAATCTCACATGTTCCTATCACAAGTATCACTGATTAGCCACCAGAACATGTTTGTTAGCACATAGGATCTTTTATATGCTTTGTTTTGCCAAGCAGAGAGCAACACCAGCTCCAATGACACATTCCTGCTTTGTGTCCTCCACAGCCACCCTGCAGCAGGCAGCAAAGAGTGCAGGAACAGCCCTTGCATTGAAGCAATTGTGTCTGGAGACCTCTTGTAAGCTCATACAGATTTTAGCATGAACAGATGATTAGATTCCTTTGATAGTTTTGAAAATCATTTTTTTTAGACATTTCAAAAAGCAATCAAGGGAGTGAAGGGCTGGTTGAAAGGGATTATGTTCCCTTTGGAGTGAGGCTCTCAGGCAGCTGCATGGGACAGCAAACAACTACATCCTGGGCTACAGCAGTGTCCTGCTTTTGGCTGGGAGAGAGTTAGCTTTCTTCTTAGTATCTGGTACATGGCTGTGTTTTGGATTTACTGTAAGAATAATGTTTATAACTCACTGATGTCTCAGTTGTTGCTAAGTAGCGCTTACCCTAAATCAAGGGCTTTTCAGTTTCTGGTGCTCTGCCAGCGAGCAGGTGCACAAGAAGCCAGGAGAAAGCATGGCCAGGACAGCTGACCCAATCTACAGAAGGGATATTCCATACCACAGAACCTCATGCTCAGATATAAACTGGGGGAATTGGCCAGAAGGTGCTGATCAGTGCTCAGGCACTACTGGGCACTGAGTAGTGCACAAGCCAACTTGGTGCCAAGAAAGAAGGAAAATCCTACAATGGGTTTTCTTAGGATACCAGACCACCACCTTGCTCATTGCTAGATCAACGAAGCACAGCTGCTCTCTTGGTCACACCACACAAAACACAGCTCCTCCAGGCAACAGTGACCCCAAAAGCTCCAGTGGCACAGACTCTGCTCCAGGCCATTTATTTTGCAGAGTAGGTGGAGCAGTATCAAACAAGCAGGCTGAAACTTTTGTTTTAGGATCACAGTTTTAAGTTGAAATCTCTGCAGCCTGCGCCAGCTTCTGGTCTTGAAAGCATATATGGGTGATGCTCTTTCCTGCCTCATGCCAATAGATAGATCAATATGAACCTCTTTATTCATCTAATTATAGCTGCAGGGGGGCTCTTTGCAGCTCAGGTTCATTTGTCTCCCTGTGATGTTAATACAATCAGGCACAAGGATCACTTCATTAAAAGATCATCTATGCTTGATCTTATTTGAGCTAGAAAAATCATTCCTTTGCCATACAAACTGTATGGTCAAAATTGCCAAGGTAAATGACTCAGTGTAACACAGGGAGCAGAGTTCAGCTCCAAAAAGCAGCTGGAAGAGGAGCTGTCACTAAGCAAACACAGCATTTCCACCGTGATTCAGATGGAGGATCTATCCACTGCACAGATAGATGGGCACTCTACAATCAGGTACAAGGAGGAAATGAGGAGTACAGTGGATGTAGGTGCAGAGTATCTGTGGCAGAACCCAGAGCACAGCCTAGCTCTCCTTTACTGTAAAATGATGTCCTGTTTTATTTAATCCACCTTCCTCCTACATATTCCTCCAGAAGTGCAAAAGACAGGGCTTGTTTGTTCAGAGTGTGGTCAGACAGACACTGTCCTCAGAGCAAGGGGCCTCTTTTCTAAGCAGATCATTGCCCAGAGGGGATGAGGCCTGCAAAGGGGGCTGAGAGTGTCTCAGGAAACACAGCTCTAGGTTGGTACTTCACAGTCACCTGCCAGATGCAGCTTCCAGCTGGTCACCCTGTGAATATGCCCTTATACAAGAGCACATCTTCAGTGATACAGACACAGAATAGAGATTAACACCCAAGAGGAAGGATTTAAATTTGAAACGCTGTTATTGCTAGAAGATGCTTTAGCCTCTTGAGTAGAACAGACAATAAGGGGTAAGGGAACAGCACAACCAGCCTGTTTCCACTGGATTTTTTTCAGATCTAACCTATTTTTACAGACATCACCTGAGGACACCTCCACTCCAGGCCTGTGGGTAAAGAACAGTTTCTTTGTTAATTTTGCAAGGAAATCAATGCAGCTTTGGCACACTGTAACATGCACACAGAATATGCAGGCAGAGCACAGCCTTTGCCATTGACTGCCCCAGCCCAAAATGGGCATCTTCAAAATCCTCCACAGGAACAATCTTGTCCTGCCTACATCTGCATTTCTACCAATACTGACCTGTGTGCATATTGCCTCTCTAGATTATAAACCACTCAGATGAAAAATAGGAGCAATACTTTTTCTTTTGAAAACCTCAGGATGAAAGTAAGCTGCTACAGCACTCTCTGTGCCACTAAGTTATTAATAACACACAAAGTCCTGAAATCTTTTTAGCAGATTCTCACTGAAAGAAACCCTTACCACCTGTACATGCTAGAAATTGAGCAGCAGGGAAACCTGAATCCTTGGTTCATTACTCATAGGAGTTTCTGGACATGAATTAAATACATATGCTTAACACCATAACTGCTCATATAGCAGCACCATAATGTGAGTTTTTCTCACCTTATCATCCAAAATTATTTTAATGAACTAGTAATCACAGGAAAACTCAGGGAGAGATAATTATGGGTCACCAGGTTGACATTGGCCTCAGAGAGCAGGGATTAGTTGTACAGCAAGATAAAAAGCTATAATGGAGCAGCCTAGGACAACAAATTGGCAAGAGGCCTACCATGCAGCATTGGAGTAATTGTTATGTCCCCAAAGAATGGTACCTTGGAGCCTCACTGGTACCTTTCTGGAGAGGTAAAAAGCCATTATGACAGAAGGATTTGAGGGGATCTCATTCCAGTCCCCAGGAGTCAGAATCAGATGGCAATTTCCTGCAATTAATGGTTTTGCCTCCCAAACCTGGAAGTGCAGCACACATTGCTGATTTTATCTGAAGGTAAGAGCTGGGAATGAAGCACAGCTGCAAAAGAGGCTGGAGGGAATCATGTGGCTTGGAGCAGCAATTTAGCAGAATGGTTCTTCAGCTAATATCTGACTTCAAACTGTAAATGCTTTTTGACTTGCCTTTTCCTTCTCCCTCTCTCAGTAGCCTTGATGCCTTTAATTCATGCAGGGAAAAATCCATGCTCCACAGACATGCCTGGCTTGTTGGGCACCAAACAAATCCCCAAAAGTCTAGAGGAAGATCATTCACAGCAGCTGTGCAAGCCTCCCTGCACCCTGCCACCAGAGCATTTAGAACCTGATCAACCAGGCTGCCAGACCTAGGTGTACCTGGGGATTTTGCCTCAGTATCATCTGTGCAGTAAATGTTACCCAGAGGAAAATTGTAGTGCAATGAAGACATCCGCTTCTGCCCCATTGGCTGGTTTTGTGCTGTCTCTGAGAGTACACAGAAAATCCTCAGAGACTTTAGGGAATCTTTGTACAACAAAAACTTTAGCCAAAGGTACATTGCCTTCAGATGCATTTGCTCTTCTAGGAATTGGAAATTGGGGTTGTTTCTTTAAAGAAACATTGCAGAGGAGCTGGACTAGGTGACTTTTCAAAACCCCTTCATGTTGCAGCATATACCAGAGCACATGCCAATGTTGAGAGGGTCAAATACACAGAGTGTCACCATACAATTCCAGAAGGTTTCAGCCCACGGAGAGTATCACCTTACCTCATCAGAAGGCTTCAGGCATCTGCCCATACAGAGTAACACCATATCACCTCAAAAGGCTGCAAGCATCTGCCCTTCTTGTTCTTCAGCCCAACCTTTTATCCCCCCATGTTGATGCACTGCACCTGTGTGCCCTCTGTTCTCTTTGGTGGTTGGTCAGTGCCCCTGGGCACTCCGTGGCTCATTGCCTTTAATGCTGCTCACAGCTGTGCCCATTGGGGATGAGGCTCTGCCACAGCCCCACTCCCAATCACCACAAACTGTGTGCCTACCACACCTTCCAACCCAAACTACTCTATGACTTAAAGCCTAACAAAATATAGTTACATCCCAACAATTCCTGCCAGTCTGCAGCTACTGAGTGAATGATAGAACTGTATTTTCTTCAGTTTCACTCATCCCATAGGATGAGTTTTTGTACTAGCCACAAATCATTTGCAGCCTGGCCTAGAGTAATTTTTCAAGACCAGGTTCCATCACAAGGAAATTCCTGCACAAAACCTCCAGCAGTTAAATGTCAGAGAAGGGTATTATTTTGCTTTGGATACCTAACATACGTTTTCTCTATGTAGTTGTGACTTGGCATTTCAATTCTCTTTACTCCACAATAAATCTCTGAAACTGCCCACAGCTCTTCTATGAAGAACTAGATTCTGCAGAATTATCTTCCCTTGAGGAGTACACAGCTGTCTAGAAGGTGAAGCTGATCCTGCCTTCCAGCACACATTCAATCTGTAACATGTATCCATAATGTGCTTCCCGTGATTTCCAGTGGTCCCCTCGGGTATGTCTCATTCTTGTATTAAAGTTACAGTGACCTGTGGGTAGCAAAAGGTCATTCTTGCATGTTTTTCTCTCATCATGTTTGTTCCTTTTCACATGTCCTCTGTCTCATCGCAGTTCTTACTTCTGAATCATCATCAGCTTTAGGTTAACAGGGATTATACACAATCTCATGTGTAAACCTTGAGCTGTGAGTCATTCAAATGCTAAAGCCTATATTGCTCCCATTTCCTGAGGACTGCAGAGAAATCTCTTGCAGACAAACTACAACCCCATTACATCTTGTCTTGCTGGACTAACCCTATTCCTTCTACATTGATTTTGTCACTGCTGCCCGAAGGGAATTTCATGACCATTTGCATTTTTAAATAGGTCAGTGTGTGTGTGTCTGGGAGAACTGTAAGTAAATGCTCATTATGTAAAACAGATCATTCTTTCTGGAATGTGAAAAGAGATACAGAAAGGCTGTTCTTTCCAATAATAACCTTTGAAACCTCATCTGTTTCCTCTCCTTGCCTTTCACAGTCATTAAGTGGAATAACAGCTTCTCCATTTCTCCAGAATGCCTCAGTCTTTGTCTGTTTAATGTCTGCCTCTCATATATTCCTGGTGCCTGTGGGACACTTAATGGAACTCCCACTGTTCCATTTCTCCTCAAGACTAATGATCACGTTCTCCTCATGCCCAGGGAACATCAAAATAACTTGCTTTTTATTCTTCATTTATTCCCATCCCCCCCAAATCTTCTGTCATAAAACTTTTGCACTGACATACCTTCTGTATATGAAGTCTCATCCAACCAAAGTCTATCAAAAGTCTTTCCTCTGCCTTCCCTGGGAAATATCATAAGTAAACAACTTTTCCCAATTAGAGAGGGAGAATAACCAAGAGACAGAGAGATTTTTGGTCAGAGCATGGTGCTAACAACACCAAGGTTGTGGGTTCACTGCCTGCATGGGCCACACACTTAAAAGTTGGACCCGATCACCCTTATGCATCCCTTCTAACTCAGGATATTCTGCAAAACTGTGAATAAATGGCCCCTAATGAGCCTTCAACAAACTAGGTATAAAACCCCACTGTTGCTGTCCTCAACTAGTGAACCATATTGGCTCTCTTATATTCTTAGAATATAAAACAATGAGAAAATTTTGATGCAGCTGTGGAGGACACAGCCTGTTTCTCTTACTGTTTAATTTACAGATTAATTTAGATGGAATCATTGAGGATTCACCTCTTCTGGAGTATGTCCTTTATCTTCCAAGAAGCCTGACCACCAGATCTCACATAGTTTTGAGCCACCCCTTGTGACAAAGGCACAGATCCCTTACAAACAATATGAAGCAAGCCCACCCAGCTTAGCTATGCATATGGTCCCTGTAAGTGCCAGTGCTCCCAAGTTTTCCTTGTTGGTTAGCCAGCAAAAGTACTAAAGACAGAAACCTTCCCTATCTCTGCCTCTTCAAGGCATTTCTGCAGCAAGTGCATTATCCAAAGATAATGTTACTGTTGCTAATCAGTGCCTTAATAGCTACAAAACACACTGATAGTCCTGGTACTTTAAGGGATAGCATATAAAACAAAAGCAAATTCATTAAACATATGCAATTTTCCCATCACCAAACCAACTTTCCTTCCCAAAATTTTTATTCCTCTTACTCAAGGAGAAAAAGGATATACTTGCTGGCTGAAGTTATCTTTGATGAATTCCCCCCAGCCAAGAAAATGAAGTGAATCAGCAAGTTGAGCTGCTAGAAGATCAGATGCTAGTTAAAGGTGGGATTCAGTTTATATACAAATTTGTACAGCACCCAGAACAGTTCTGTGAAAGGTGGATTACTATCACTTGGGTTATGCTCTTCTTGGAGAGCATTTAGCCTTCTAAACCTTGGTGTTAAACTGAAATGTAGAGATCCCACAGGTGGCAACCACTGAAAGCTCCCAAGGAGTAACAGGGAGGAATTTACATCACAATCACTAGATAAAGATCCTATGATTTCTCAATTCACCTTTGCTGAGCCATTTTTCATGCTTTGCAGGCAGAGAAATGCTACCTTCTCAACATTCATGACAACTGTGGGCTAGGAGACCAAATTCACACAGAACTCAAACAGGAAAATGCTCTTGGCAGGCTCTCACCCATTCAGATCAGAGCCTTCAATGCTGGCCTGCTTGGGACCAAAGAAAAAAGAATTCCCTACATCCCCCTCCCTCCTTTATCAGTAAGTAAAAGGTCCCTAAGCATTCCGATACAGCTCCTGTAATTCTTGTGAAAAGTCAGCATAGGGGCCATTTGATGTACTCGCTCCATGGGGAGAGAACATTTGTCAATTGACTACTTGCATTAGCAGGCTGGAGAAGGCATTCTCATACATCCCAGTCATACAAAACTCCAGCAATCAGGTACTAACAGCTATTTTACCTTTCTTTTCCTAGCATTATATCTGATTCACATGCTTCAGGCAAAAATATCTGCACCACAGTTGGTCTCCTCAGGGGCTTGTGCTCCCCTTATGCATTGTCTCAGACAGCAGACAGAAAACGTTTCTAGTTATACCCTACATTGGAGGTATTTCTGTTTTCTGATAATATCTTGAAAGCTGTAAGATTCACTCCCTTCTGGAGGAAAAGAAAATGACAGTTATTACTGTCTATTATTGTGCGTTAAAATAGGAAGAAAGGATGAGACAGAGTTGGAACTCAGTGAGACCATGAAGAAAAACAATCCTTTGGTTTGATATATTTAAAGCAACAGTGAATATATTTCCATGGCCAACCTACGAATTTCATTACAGAGTCTCCAGACTTTCACAGCAGCCCATACAGCTCACTTGGTGCATAGGAGGGGACCCTAAGAATTAATACACCAGTAAATATACATGTGACCAAATCTGAGTTGTTTATAGTGCTGCAGAATAATTCATTATTTGGTAACAGCAAAAACTACTGTAAGTATTTCAGGTTCCTGCTAAAAGAGGTGC
Source organism: Ammospiza nelsoni (assembly GCF_027579445.1). Lineage (NCBI taxonomy): Eukaryota > Metazoa > Chordata > Aves > Passeriformes > Passerellidae > Ammospiza > Ammospiza nelsoni. Next base: position 25,722,572 of record NC_080639.1, read on the forward strand.
TTTTGATGGTCAACTGTTGAGACTTGTACTGGGGAAGCATAAGAAGGAACAGAATTAATTTTACTATGTGTCTTAGTCATGCTGTCTTCACAAAGTTTATTGGGAAGAAGCAGATTAATTTCTATCCAGCTTAAGTCACTACAGTACAGCATGTGCAGAGTCAGATGAGCAAAGAGTCTATTTTAAGGCACTCATCTCACAGATGCACTAAAGCTATGCCTGGTTTGTAAAAACAAAACTGAGAGCTTTTATGTTCCTTTTGAGGTCTTTTATTTTCATAAAAGGAAGCACTATTCCAGAACAGTAAAAGAGGGAAGGTAGAGTGAGACATAATCTTTCCACTCACCAAAACTTGCTGCATGGAAAAATATGATCAAACTTTAAGCTAAGATTTGTTCAAATGTTTTTCAAGTAATTTTCTTGTAAAGAGTATCTCTATGCCAAATTTTTATGCAGAGTTCAATGTGGGTTTTGATCCTTTGGGAAAAGTAAGAGAGGATAAAAATTACAACCTTGCCTTTTTTAGTATATCTATTTCAGACCTTCACATCAGAATACAATAGTATTACAAAAGAAAACTTCCCCTATTCTGGTTTCCTTTATTTTCTTTAATATGTGGTAATCTATTCCTCTAAAATTTTCAGGTTCAGTAATCACAAGAAAAGAGTTCAAACTGGTACAGAACTTCTTCTAGAGTTGCCCTCAAAACACTGCAGAGAAATGCTATGGACAAACTCCATCCCCAGAAAGGCAAGTCACCTCTTGAAGTCAGTGCTGCCTTTCTTTACCAGCACCTTTAAGTGGTGAGGGTTTGCTGAAAGAACTGTTTTTTCTATGTGTTAGTTCTTCACAGAATTTAGAAACAAAAGCCTAGGTGGGCCTCCAGTCCCCCGCTAGCACTGGGAATATTTTGAGTTTTTAAAAAAATCTTTGTAACCCACATCTCAAAAGAGACACAAGAAAACTTGGAGGTTTCCTACATCTGAAATTCACAAGTGCTCCCAGCACTGAGCTCCACTACTGTAATGGTACCAAGAGAAGAATGAAGATGGAAGGGGAAAGGAAGTAAAGCAGAAAATTTAGTGGAGATGAGTTTTCCACTGTCACAAGCCAACAGCTAAATTTAAGTGCTTATTTCACACTGACAGTGGTGAGGCTGAAAAAATCCAAACCCACCCTTACAAGCACAGCAGCAACATCCACCAGTGTATTTGCCAGCTTAGCAACATGCAAGTCAGAACTCTCTTTCCAGATTATCCCTGACCTTACTGAGATCACAAGGGAATTCCTCCCTTGCCTTTTATCATGTGCAAATGCAGAATATAAAAATGGCCTGTGTATTTAGAATTCACAACTGAGATAACTGATTTTCCTTCCTCATTTTCTAATTCCAAAGATCCTGCTGCAACATCAAACAGACAATTCTGTCAAAACCCAAATACCAGGAAAGTTAGCAAGACGTAAATTCACCCTGGCAACTAAGAGACCACAGTGCAGCAGAACAGGTCTCTTCACATTAGAAGTGTTTTGATGGCATGTGTAATACTTCTGTGCCACATTCCAAGAACAGAGATGAAGCCTTGTTTTCAGAATTCTCCAAACATGTTGACATCACACTGTTGGCCTGACATTCATTTCAACCTGATTAATATCACACAAATCACAAGTCTTCAACTATGTAACATCCTGGAAGTTATTTTTTATTACTGTGGCATATTGACAACTGTCCAAGAGGACAAATTTGGTTTCTGAGTACAAAAGGAATGAGACAAAACTTGAGAACTACGTAACAGGTAGCAGACCCCCTTACCCAGTGACGGAGCAAAATGCTTCGTGCAGAATTGATACAGCCTAGACACTTACAGATTCACAGTATATTGTAACCAGAACAGTCTTACTCTTCCTCTATGACTCTCAAACCCAGAATTTTGTCCTTTTCTGTGGAGTACTCTCAGTTCCATGCTATGGTCCCAGCTCCCTCACATCCTACTTACCCTTTCTGGTATAATACTTTTGGATATTCTCCACCTCCCAAGGTCCACACTGCAAAATATTTCTTTTTTAGCCCACACCCCTCTTCTAATTAAGGAAGACAAGTCTTTACAGTCTTCTTTTCTGTAGACACTCTGATAATTTCTCTGCCTATAAAGTACATTACAAGGGATGGGCTGCTGCTGGCAGGAAAACAAATGCACTTTATGTTTCCTTTAAAGCTGCTTTTGAAGTGAACAACTAACTGCTCTAGTGCTTCTGAGGACTGGGCAGTGTGGCAATTGAAAATGAGAATTCTCAATGTAAACAGTGCGTCAGCCCACCAAACAGTAGGTGACACTTTGTAACTGAAAATGTGAACTCGATCCAAATGCAAGATCTCTTTCAGTCATTGAATGAGAACCTGAAAGCTGGCCCTTTGCCAAAGAACAAATATAAAATCAGGCTGCTGATGTGATAGACCTCACCAAGATCAGAAGCTTCTGAAGACTGAACTCAGAAGCCTGGGCAGAATGAAAGATGCTTTTCTTGCCTTCCAAGAATTCACTTTTATTTATTTTGAGTCATAAATTCTCATTCCTCTTCTCAGTACTAGCAACTCAATCACCACACTGAGCCTACCTGGACATATTGTGCTGTACAGGTAGCAAGATCTATGCAGCAATTCTCCATGAACTAAATGTATAGTCCTTGACAAAAGCAATCCACTCTAGAAATGTGGTCAACTAACCAAAAGAAACAAAGTAACTCCATATTCTGGTCACCAGGTTCTATATTCTGTGTGGTCTTGACCCAAGATTTTCTCATCATCAATACTATATAGTAAAAACTACTTTACTGGGGTGTTGCAAAGTTTAGGGTTCATAAAGAATAGGATAAGTATACTCTGCTTCTGTGGAGGGATTTTGATATTCAGTGTTTGCATTGTAGGCCCAGAAAAGGGGTTTTTGATAGTTTCCTTTAGGCACTGCATAAGTAGTCACCTGATTATAGCAAACATGGCTCTGAAGACAAAACCTGACCTTTAAAATACTTTTATTAAACAAAAAAAGTGTATAAGAAATCCTCAGCCAGCATACTCCATATATTGGCCTTTAAATCACTGATCAAATAATCCTTATTTACAGTTGAGAAAAATATCTTCTGGTGATACAAAAGCTATAAAGGTCTGCAAAAATCACTTGCTCCCTGCCATCTGCATTTGAGAAATGCTTTCCACTTAGTCAGGATAGGATGTAAGACAGGAGAAAATAGGTTGCTGTATAAGGAAGTAGGGGCAAAAAACAATTGCTATTTCCCACATAAAAGCTGTTGGCCAATATAAAGTGCAAATATTCCACAACATTTTCCAACTACAGATCATTATTTTTCCTTTTTTTTGTGATCTTAATACCATTTTACACAGTACATTTATACATTTATAATAATGAAGCACCAGCTTTTAAAGGAATGAATCTGGTTCTAAGAGACAAGCATGTGTGAAGGTGTCATTACTGTCTCTTCAGCTCTGCAATCAGACTTGAATGTCTCTTTCTAAGCAGTATTTCACTAGTTTGGATTGCTCTGTGCAGACATTACTCCATCCTGGTTAGCAGTGTTAACTATTATCACTTATCCATCCCAGCTGTCAGTGTACAGCCTTGAGGGACTCTCCTGCTCTGGGTGAGCAGTTCCCAGCAGTGTATGGAATGGACACAGAACTGATTCGTTCTCCTTTCAGCACCAGGAGCATCTACAGTAACCATACTAGTTACAAGTCTAAAAAATCAAAAATACCAGCCCCTGAAACAGGAAAATGTGTCACAGAAAGGGACAGAGACCTTGGGCTGCTGCTGAGCTGACAGGATAGAGAACCTGTAGTGCAGAGAAGACCATAATTACTGATCTGGGGTCAGTGTGGCAAAATCAGCACACCTGGCTCTGCTGCGTGCTTCAGATTCTGTTGTGTATTTCAAACTATTAACTTGTGAGTCCCTGACCTAGAATTTTTTCCCACAAGCCTCTTGTGGTGTTTTTCATGGTGCTTTGTTGGTTTTTTTGCTCTATCTTGTTTTGTGTTTATTTGAGTTGGTTGGTTGGTTTTTTTAAAGCATGAAAATAAGATACTTTTTCACTTCTGTAACAATAAACCTATAGGGTTACCTCCACTAAATATTCAGTACTACCTGGTAACCTTGCTGTGACATTTCTGTCTTTCTTCCCACACAATGCAACAGGAATTTCAGGCACCAGAGCAGATTCTCATTAAATTTAGTAGTGTTCAGCTAAAAGCAATACAAATGACAAGCTAAATTCAGTCCTAAAGAAAAGAAAAAAAAAATCCCTTAAAGGTACCATTACTGCCCAAATACTTCAGACAATTTCAATCTTCTGTTCTAGTTTTGAAAGTCAGATGCCATTTATACCAGCTGGAAACGTTTCTGGGATTTCTGTTCTCATTTGAAAAAATAAAGATGGATGTACTGTCTTCTCATTAAGATCTTTTTTTGGGCCCCATCTCACAGAGCCATCTCTTCCAAAACTTTGCTTCTACAGTCACCATATATCACTGGTCACATCATGTCCAGCTGCAAACAGAAGAAACAGATTTGAAAGAAGCAGCACTGAAGTAATTTCCTATATGTGTTTAGTGCTAAGAAAACCAGGCAATTTTGGAAATCCTTATCATGTAACATAAATAGATTGCACAGAATTCAGTACTAATCTTCTATAAAGTCCAAAAACAAACTGAAAAATCTCATCTTCACATAATCATCTGTGCAATTTATAGATTTTTAAAAGTACAGTCCAAATGTAGAGATCTGTCTGTTATCTAAGCTTCTTTAAAACCATCTACACCATCAGCTGAAGCCTTGGAGACAGATTTGTAATGAGACAGCCTGTAAAAGATGGCTAAAATATTTATTAAAAAAACTGATATCCTTGAATTTCAGCAAGCCTATATAGAGAAATTTAATTCAAAAGATCAAAACATCTTTTTAAAAATGTTTGAGTTTTCAACCCACATAAATAGCAGTTCAAGATCTACAAACCTTTTAAAAAGCTATTATAGTAAATTATACCAATCCACTTTTAAATGAGTGCCTCACTGGCTCTTTTGAAGCATATTAGAGGACACATTTCACCCCTGTAAATACCTATGTTACTACATCACACAGTATTTGCCATCATGAAATTACACACCTGCCTAAGTCTTACAATAGCAAGTAAGTAATTTCATGTGGCTCTTCTGATTCAATTCCTTAGGTGTTTTCTAAGCCATGCACTCTGATATCTACTGCTTTAAGAAGCATTTGGCTCTCTCATTGCACCTTTCACTTACAGCTTAATTCTGAAGCCACACCACATCTTTATAGTACTCACCAGATCATCAACATCACCACCTTCATCTGTAGGAGGCAGAGCTTCATTTTTCTGTTCCTTTGGAGCCAAGAACTAAAAAAAAAAAAAAAAAAAAATTATGTGATACTGACAAAACTGAGAGCCTTCAATGTTACGTTAACAGAATGTCTCCTCTGAATATCAAAACAAAGCCAGCTGAAATTAAAAATCAGGAAGGAAGTGTTTCTGGTTTCCACCCTCCAAAACCATATTAAACTACAGAAAACTTTGTAAGACTTGCTTTTAAAGGATTTTATGGTGAAGTGTGTCAAAAACCAGACATAAGGACATGGTTCTTGAGACAACACATATAGAGGGCTGTAGAGAACCCTGTGATAAGGATGCTGCAAATATTATTTCCTAGACTCAGGGGGAGATAAGAAAGATGCATAGAAGAGAAATCATTTGAAGTCTACTAAGTCCACAGAAACAACTTCAGGCACAAGAAGTTTTTGAGACATCAGTGGCTGCAGTCTAGGACTGTACATTTTTTCTCTACCCATCCTTTTTTGTTCACTGTCAGATGGGATTCTGGATTAGATGGAAATTTTATCCATTTCAGTTTGACCAGGTTTATGTTCTTCAAAAATATTGTGTGTAGGTACAAAATGCTTAGGGATAACAAAATCCCTGACTCCCAATGATATGAGTACATACATGAGGGTGACCAATGGCTTCTTTGAGACATTTCCTACACATAGCATTCTAGTTTTGTGTTGAATTTTTAAGTGTCCCCATTTAATTCAATTAACATTTACCAAATGAACAAAGATATGAATAAAATAAAAAACCCTCTAACATGCAAGATGGTTAGAATGCCAGTCTTAAAAATGGAAAACCATTATGTAAAATTACATTGCTGTAGCTGCTGATACAACTCACCATATGCCCTTCACTTAAAGCATGACATTCATAAACAGAAGAGAAAGGTAAGTTGCTCAGATACTATAAAAACTGAAATCAAACATACAGACAATATCTGGAGTACAACCATCTCCAAAATTATTTCACAGATTTTTCTCTTAGCCTAAAAAAACCCAAAACATTAAAATGGTAGGGAAAAATGGCAATACTTAACTCTTACTTAAAAAAAGCATCCAGTTGTCTACAAATCCTAGTTACTACCTTTTTATCAATATCCTTAATATAAAATCTTTTTTTTTCTTATTATTAAAATGCACCAGAACAAGTATACAGAGCTAGAAACAACCCTGTCCCCCAAGAAAACATAGGCATGAAGCTATTGAGGAAAAGCCACATTCCCAGACTTGGAGTCCTGTCATCCTTAAGTCAGAAACAACTTCACTATAACTCCAGATGATGAAAGAGAACAGCTAAGTAGAAAATAGCCACATTAAACAGGCTATAAATACCTGCTTAGATAACTCTTTTGTGCTCCTAAAAGGGAGCTGCTGTTCAGCTGGGGACTTCAACTGTGTCAGCCAGAGAGGTTGTGTAAGAGGCCATGGGATCCCTATCAACATCACCAATCTCTGAGACCACACATTTCTAGTGTGAAAAGTTTAAACATTATTTTAATAAATAAAATATTCTGATCCTTCTCTAGAACCCCAGTGACCAAAGGTCAGAACTTTCCTACATCCTAAGCAGCAACATCCAAGAGAAACATAGAAATCTCACTCCACAGACAACATTCATGTTCTAACCTGCTGAGTTTAACTTATCAGAGATTCTGTAGCTGAAAAAAAAAAGAAAGGCAGGGAATGTGACAGAAGGAATTAGAATTTCAGGATGGTGTACGTCTGTTTATCTTTTTTGTTGGAAGAGTTCTTAATCTAGTAGTAATATAAAGCACATACTATGAAACTAAAAGCTAATGACATTTGTCAGCTCTGAAAGGCTTTTTGTGCCAGATCAAATTTCCTTTTTTCACATTTAATTAAGAGTCAATTGGTATTTCTGGAAGTAGCACATTTTTTAAAAATTTTACAATCAGCTTTCTCGTGCTAAATTATGCAAAGGAAGCTAAAAGCCAGAGAAATGTACAATGAAGATTTGCAGTAAATTGAAATCTGAAGTTTCCATCAAATGCTGAACATCCAAAGCAGGGGTTTTTTTCTAAAAACCTGTTTTACATTTATGCAAAAGCAAATTACATATAATAGCTGTGCTGAAATCCATTATCTTCCCCAAAGCAACCAGAAAAAGCACTTGACATTTCTGCTCTTTTAACCTACCATCCTCATGCTCTAAAAAGAGTATCTCCACTATTACAGGAAAAAAAAAATTCTAGTGATAGGAAAATATGCATGCATAACCTACCTCAAGCAAAAGGAAAAAGGAAAGTTTGACCTGTCTAATAAGCAGCCTGGTAAGTCTTCCTTTTTCCTGCAGACAACAACCCTAAAAAACCTGTAATCTTACAGACAAAACAGTCTTGAAACTACTAGCAGCTAGTAAACAGCACACAAGAGAAAGGGCTTTTGTGACACAAAGGACAACACTGAGAGACAACCCCACGACCTACAGGCTTGCACATAACCTCTACAGAGGTGAAGAAAACTTGCATCTTACTCTGCTGGGAGGTATTTGAAAAAATCCAATATAACCCTTAAATGAAGGGTATCGCCTTCAGTACAAAAAATAAATGAACCACTTTTGCAATCTGCTGTAGACCTAGGAAAATGCTGGCTTTGTATCAGACAGGAAAATTGTGGCAGGGTTTAACTGGACCAAAGAGGACTAGATATTATACCAGCTCCACAATACCAAGATAAAATATTCTATCCCTGCAGATCTTACTCCAAGAATACACAGTCCTGCAGTTCCTTAATGAAAAAGTCATATGAGCCCTTAACAGCCAATGGGAATTAGAGTTCTGGGTTTGGATCTGGACAGTGTGTGGGGAGATGGTTATCTAGTGAGTATCTGGAATTGCCAACTGCTTAGCTAGCAAAGAGATGCAATCCAATTACTCTGGTAGTTAAGGTAACTGCCATCTTAGAGAACTCTGCTGCAAAACTGATTTCATGCAATATCTTGTATTCCTCCAATTTAATGGGAAAATACAGCTATTGTATGAGCTTCAATCAATCACAAAATGACCTTCAGTCACAAAATAGTTTCTGTATTGCAATATATGGTGATTGCAGGATGATGGTAAACAGAAATGTAAATTTGCAGTCAGCCTATAAATGCCTTCTCCAGCTTAGCCTGGCAGCTGTGAATCCAGTCCTTGATACTCTCTCATTTGTGCTGCATTCCCATGCAGGCACAGTATTTTTCAGCCACCACAAGCTCACAGGGAAGACAATGGTATGCTGCAAGGTCTTTGTGGTTAACAGAGATTTCCTTAAGGAACAGTGGCTATTTCACACAGCATTAGCACATTTTTTGAGCATCAGTGGTAGTTTCAGACTAGAAAGTACAGTTCTCAAGAACAATATTGTCTTAGGAAGTTTCCAAGTAATTTCATGGCACTTGATGTAGATAAAAAAGGCTGATACTCTTTAAAACCACCACTGGGGGAAAAGTTGCTCTATACCTTTATGTGTAATGATAAATAGCCAGTAGGTCCTTCATGTCTAGAAAAATCACCATACTCTGTCATTTGTATCCTGCACATGTGCTCAGCTTTCTGGACTTCTAGTTTGTTAGCTTTTAATTTTCATGACATTTCTGTGCCTTCTTCTCCTTGAGATAAATTGTTACAGATGAAAAAAGCAGTTTCTAAAATACAACCTTTTTCTACTCACTAACTAAATCATAGAGAACCTACTTCTACCCATTTCTGCCTATTGCTTATGGAAGGCCTGGAAGCTGCAAAAATCAATGTGGCATCTTCTATAAAAGCTACTTCTCTGCAAAACGGTGATTTTGGACACAGTGTCACCTTCAGGGGGGTCTGTGATACAAGGACCTATCTCCTAAACTAGCAGCCTGATACAAAAACATCCATCTTATCCTCTCCACACAAATATCATTTTTGACAGCAGCTCTGAATTTTGCTTCCCTTCAAAGAGAAGGCACCATTCTCCCTGTTACAATTCAGTCCTTTGTAACTGGGACATCCTTCTTTCATCACTGTAGTTACTAAAATGCTACATATCTGTAGAAATTATATCTGTAAATAGTCCAAAACTCCCATTTCCAAAGGATCTAATATGGTCACCAATAATACCCCTAGCATTATGTATAATGCCCACCCATCCACAAAAGCTACACAAAGGGAAAATATTGGTATCACTGCATGTATGGTGAAAATTAGCCACAACAACTTGAATTGCTGGAGTTCACAAAACCTTTTTAAAAAGTATCAGATTTTTGAACTTGTGCTACCAGTGAGAACATATTTCTTTCTGTGAAGTTCAAATAGTGATCTTATATATGTAAATAGCACTCTGCTGTTCCACTACACTGAGTTGCTGAAGTTCCTACTCTTTGTAGAGTATATTTTCAGATCATTTCAATACATGCTACTTTTTAAAGACCAATTACATTAAAACTTGTACATGCTAAAGTAATTTTGCTCTGAAATGCAGAAGTTTCAATTGTGTGGCAAATTAACATTCTTATTTCTTCATATGGATCTTATTTCATTCAGCTGAAGATTTATCCACATGAGAAACTCTTCAGTTCCACAGCAAGAGCTCTATACAAACAGATGCTTATTAAAAAAATGATACCTTCTCAGCCTCTTCACCTGTCACCAAACTTCCTTCCGCTTCATCTTTAGTGATCAAAGAAATCCTTTCTGAAAAAAAACCAAAACATAAAATATCATTAGAAGGCTTCCCAAAAATTCACCTAATGTTAGAAGTGAAAAAAATGTTCCACATTTCGACTTCTGGATGTGTCATCATCACCAGCAAAAAAAAGAGTATCACTCAAAGGAAAATGTGACTTGCATAAATGAGTCAACTATGATATAAAATATGATATAAAAATAAATTAATGAGCATATTCATAAGCTTGTGGAAGTATCCATTTAGGAAACTGCTAATATTGTGACAATCAAACTAATGAGACACTGAAATCATAGTTCACAGACAAAATGCTGAAAATCTATTAGAAATTGCACTTTTAGTCATTCACAGCATGCTCTTAGGTCCCCAGAAAAAATTAACTCTTGGGATTCAGACACTTGTGCTGTGATTATCTAGTCTGACTACCAAAGTGCTGATCCTGCCCCACTTTGCTCCTTCGTTGTGCCAGCAGCACCACACTGTGCAGTGATGTCCCACCCCTCCAAACAAAAACCTTCCAAAAAAATCTCCATTTATTTTGACCCCAACAGTTTTCCCAGTCTAGTTCATCACTTGACCATACAAATGCTTGTGCCTGAATAAGCAGCTCTGGGTGTGAGAGCAAAGAATAGGAGATTCATAAAAATTTCAGCAGCAGTGTAAGTGTAGAATCACCTTCATGTGCCCACAGAACCACATGGCAGGGTTTCATGAACAAAGGAATTTGTCAAACAGCTCTGCCTTTCTTCTGAGCCACTAACTCATTAACTCACATCCACCTTCTTTTGGCGATGGCAGTCACTCATGACAAGACCCAATGCACACCACACTTGGTAGAAAAGAGGGGATGGGTCATGTGGCAAGAATAAGAGAAGACAGAACTCCTGCTCTTATTAGCAGCAAGTAAAAAGCAATTTCAGCTGCCTACTGAGAGCAGCCAGATTATGCATTAAGCATCAAGATTTCATTTCACCATGTCCTCAAAGGAAGATAATCTACGCTGTATGAAAATATCATCTCTCTTTGTATTTGTTTGTTTGGTTGATTTTTTTCCTCAAAAACATACTTCAGTTTGTCAAAAACTCTGATTTATACTAACTAAAAGTTATTCATGGCTTTGAAAGATCCAAGTTTGCTACTTTCAAAGTTTATTGGTTTCTTTTTCCAAATTTATACAGAGAAGGTCCCCTACAGCACTACTGAATATAATGTTCTTGTCAGTGTTGTCCTGTGCTGTTTTTTTCACATTGCTAAGCAAATTCCCATCCTGTAATTCAAAACTGGACAAAGCAGACATTACAGCATGTCTGGAGTTCATCACTTTGAATGGTACTACACAAAATCACATCACTGCATTTTATAGCATGCACCCTTAAGAGATACAGCTGGGCATTTAACAGATGTCCTTAGCATTGGTTCCAATTAAAAACAAGACTATGAGGTAAAAGATTTTTTTTTAGTCTGCTACATTTTCTATTTGTGAAAATGTTCCTTTATTTATCACTTGTGTAGTCTCTGAATGTCTTTTAGAATGGCACTGCCTTGTATCTCCCAGTTTAATCATAGGTAGATGTCATATTATCACATATTCTGTCCTTCAGGTTACTTAAATACAAAATGATCAGTGACACATTTCAATGCTATCTGTGACTTTTTAGAAGCTTAAACTGCAAGAATCTTTTTATAGCTGTACTGCATGAGTTTTTTCCATTTATTCTGAAATTCAGCTGAAATTGTGTCTTCTTCTCCTTACCCCATAACATTTAATTTGTCTCTTCTTCTACAATTAATTTACCATTTCAACAAGACTTGGCAATGCATTATGAATAATGCTGATATAAAACTATTAGTGCAGAAAAGGAAAGGAAGCTACAAAACATGAAAGTTTTTTTTTTTTTTAATAGCTGCAGGAATTAAGCATATCAAAATGCTGCAGTGGGGTTAGTTTAAGTGCCCCACTGCTAATGAAGTTTTCTTACTTAATGGATAAATGCAATACAGGTAGAAATTGCCTAGTTTTTTTTTTAATGCCATCCTACCTTGTACCATGATCTCCCAGAAATCAGATAAGGCTTTATCTTCCAACTTTGATTTCAGTGCCTGCAGAAAGTCATTAAAGCACTGCACCTTGGACAGCTGAAAAAAAAAAATGTAACAGCAACTGTAAGCAAGAACTATTAAAGCAAGCTTAATTCTTCATTAAGTCATTTAACATGGTGAACACAAAAGTCTCTAAAGAATTTGGGTTTTATATCTATTAAAACTGTGAGTTCTAAGGAATGGTGAGCCACAAAAAGCACCTCTCAGAAAACTAGAAAGACTTGCTTGTAACTAGCTTTGTTGAAGAAGAAAATTGTAGTACTGTACTTTTAACTAGCACGAGCATCAGGTCATAGGCCTTCAGTTCTATGTTTAAATAAAAACAAACAACAGCAAGTAATACCAGAGAGGCTAGTCCCCATTCCAGTAACAACAAAAAACCTCATAAAATGCAACTCTATTTCTAAAATTTGAAACATATTTAAAGTTAAATTCTCTTTGCTGCAGCAATACATTATCAAGCAAATAGGCCCATCATGCCTCTAATTTGAAAGAGGTAAGAGTATTCACACATTGACATTACCTTCACGGCCTCCTCTCTAAAAGCTCTGATACAGTCGATCCCTTTCATGTAGTACTGGGAACCTTTGTTTTCCAAGAACTGATCAATGCGGTTTTTCAACTGCTGACTCACTGGAAGACAAGGAGAAATAAAGTGATAAATAAACAAAAGAATGCACACTTTCAAGGAAAAAAATCCAACTTTTCTTTTACATCTCTCTTTTTCTACTCCACAGGCACCTAAGTAGTTAATCATACCCACAGTGCCTCAAGCTATGCAAGTTGATAATTGTTATATAAGCTAGTGACAATAATTTCAGCCTCTCTGGAAAAGCCAGATATACTAAGAAGAACCTCAAGCATGTCCAAGACATACTTTTCCCTGAAAGCCAAGAAAAAAAAGCAGAGGCATAACTTGTTTGATAAAAATTTGGAATCTTAAAGCTTAGGGAGGTTTGATGTTCTACAATACAAGTGTATCCCCTCAACATCCTTTGCAATCAATGCATATTTCAATGAAAGCATTAAATTTATGAGAAAGGTGTAATAATGTCAAACCAACAGGTGTAGGGTGACTGCAGTTAAAAGACCTTGCTGTTATTGACATCAGGGTATGTCTTGTCTCTTGTACAGGCAGTTTAATAATTTTTCATCAGAGCAAAGAGGTTTATGATTATAGAGATTATAAACTGTGCATGCCTGACAGAAAGAAGCAGAGTTAAATAGTGAGACCTGTACCAACAAGAAGGGGAACACCAGTTTTACCCTTACTGTTGAGCTCCTAAATGTAGGTAGCTGTAAACCACTGCAAACAGACAAGAGAAATGCCACCCAAGAGCTCTGCTAATCCCAACTAATTTCTGCTAGTTTTTAGTCATTTACTTTCTCTTCATGTTTACTTACAGTTAAGGAACTGTCCAGTTTTACCCTCTGACAAAACACCTCAGCCAGGAAAAAAACAAGCATGAGGAGGATACAACAGTGATCTATAAACTCAGAAGCATTGTGAAAAGAATGAATAGGGAGTTGATAGTGTCCTACCTCTCTCAAAACAAGAGTCAAGGCTTGAGTTAAGAACAAACAATAAAACAGGATCTTTTGAAACACACACCAGCAGTTAAATCAGCCTTTGGTAAAGGGGTTAAGTTTTAACAACTGAAAAAATGAACAAATTCTCAGAATTCTTAAAAGAGGATGTCTATGAAGGGAGATTACCAGTGTTGTTGCCATTGAGGAAGAAGATTCAGGAAAGCTTTCTGACCAAAGCAGAAAGCTTTCCAGCATCTGCCTGTCCTGTTCTTGTACTGTTAATGACCAGTCAGTGGATTAGCAGAACCTTTCCACTGATTTATAGCCTTTCCCAGCTCCAAATGTTATGGGCATAGACATCACTTCAAGAATCTCAGCTATGGAAGCATCAACAAAGAAAATCACCTGCCAGAGTGGTGGAAGAAACAAGAAGTAAGCACACTAAGAAGGAGACATTGTTTAAGTACTGTGTTCCTCTCTGCTCTTACGAGTATGCACAGCACCAGCTGTTACATAATTTTCTATAAAATGCCTAATTGAACTGAATCTGAAGGACAATATCTCTGCATAGTGTGAAACAAGGCATGTTTGATATTCTCCCACTAGGTTTTGACAGTTTCTAGAAAAGGAGGCAGATAATGGTTGTGCCCAACAGCAGTTACAGCACAAGAAAGTGTGCTGAAGTGCCTACTGTGCCAGAGGTAATCAGCTCACTCTCTATTTATTTCACCAGTAGCTGACAAACTAAATTGAAGTCTAACTACTTAAGCTTCCCAAGTTAAGTCAGTCCATTTTTTTCATGGTTAATGATTTTCTCATTAAATGTTCTAATTTCTTATGAATTGCACTAATAAAAGCAAGTCCTGCTGGTGTTTTCAGTGGTGGTGGTGTTTTTTTTAAACACTGCCTTCTCATTGATGTGTTAAATTAAAACCCCAGGCACTAAAAGGGTGCAATAAAAGTCTTCATTGTCAGAAAGATTCCAGCATACTGTTTGAAACTATCAGACACTCTACTACTTCTTTCGCATTTAATTTTTTTTAAATCCCTTTCCATTTGATTGCCCTGGCAGCCATCAGAAGAAAAGACTTTCTTGCTACTGACTATGAGATGCCTCCTTTTGAAATCTGTTGTAAGGAACCAAAGGAAACCTGCAATGTTTTACCAGGCACTGAGAGTCCATAATATAGGCAGCAAACAGGTTACATGGCAACAGAATTTAAAGTCACATTCCTCTAACATCCTGAAGTAGCTTGGCTAAAAACTTGATTTTGTCCATTGGGTTTCCCTTAAATGATAGGCCAATGAAGGGTGAATCTAAAACAGACAAAAAATCCTATGTTCTGATTAGATTACCAAATTATTTCAGGGGACCAAAAGTAATATTAAAGACAGAAGATAAGGATTATAGCAGGAAATTCTTGAAGTGGTTGCTGTTCCTTTAGACTTCTAATCTGAGAACTTCGTTGATTTCCTGCTGCCTTTTCATTAGTCTGAATCTTTGGGTCTGGATGCAGCAAAAATAGATGTCCCTGTTTTTGGAGCAAAGCGTGTTCTGCATAAAGCTATCTTTTTAACTAAGCTGTGATAAGCATTAACTCTGATGTGTCCCAGACAAATCTCAGGCATTGATGTTTTGTGGAGTAGTCCCTTGAGTTACAAACTGACAGCCCATTCATCTACTCCTGTGTAATTGTAACTTTTTTCTTCCTTCTCAATTTCCCTCACTCCACACACATTTAAGGAAGTGAACAAACAAGAGACTTCTACATTTCGCATTAACTGGAATTTCCAGCACTCCTAATAACCACCACATTCTGCAGAACATCCCAAGAAACTTTAATCTCCTCTTCCCTCTTTCTACTGTACCTCACTGGTTAGATAACAAATATAGTTATTAAGGGTTAGAGAACTGCAGGGGAAAAAAAAAAATCCCAGAATAGATCTTTTAGTTCTAGCAGAATTTAATCCCTTCCCCTCTGGCATTCAGATACATTTGCTACTCCAAAATACATTCACTAGTGCTGTCATTTTTTGTGAAATATGCCATGAACAATTATATTCACTTGTTATCTCTGAACAGCTACAGTACAGAAGTGCAGTTAAATTTTCATGTTTGTTCAGTTCAGCTCTTGGTCTTGATTACTATACCAATCAAATTACACAATAATAATACCAAAACTGTCTATTATTACAGTCCAAGCTTGATTCCTTGGGGATTCCCCTCCCCCCGCCCCCCCAAAAAAGAAATCAGGTTAAAAAAAATTTCTTCCTTTAACAACAGGAGTCTTTTTTCTAATCTTCTGATTCATGTGCTGCTGGTGGTAATGATTTGTATTCATGGACAGTGCCTAAACTGACAAATCAGTGAAATCACCTGATAATTCATTTAAAAAATACTCTATAAAATCTTTCTAGAACTGAAAAGAAGAAAGAAATTCTGAACTGAAAACTGTACTAATTTTTAAGGACCTCCTTCATCTTTAAGCCAAGAAATAAGAATTTTAAGACCAAGAGCTGTTGGCTGCTGAATGAATCCAGTACCCTATGAGGTCCTGTTCAGTTTTGAAATGGTGTCTCTGAATGTCCTGTGAGTATGGGTCAGAATGATTGAGGCTGGACATCTGAAGGACATATGACCCAAATCCCTGCTAAAACCAGGGTGCACTGTGGAACAGGTGCCTCAGTGCTCCACAGACTTGAGTTCTGTGTAACTCCAAAGATGGAGAGTCTCCAAGTTCTCATGGGTCCCTCTTTCTATGTGAGCCCCATCATTGTGATCTTTATTATCTTTTTCCCCATAACATCTAATTCATATTCTGTTTGCTGCAGCTCAGAGCTCTGAATCTCACCCAATCGCTATGCCCTTCAAAGACAAACCTGGCTTCATCTTCTCTGTGAAGCAGATATACAGAAAACTTCAAAGTGATTCTATATACTCAAGTATTTGGTTTGCAAAAAGCCTTCTAATGACTGAATCATTTTCATCAAACCACTCATTGCATCTGCCCTGCCTAGCAGTAGAGCATGAATAGTCTCTGAAATATACAAAAACATCCAGTAAGATAAAAATGCAGACAAACTGCAAAAACCTGCCAGCAAATAATTGCATGAAGTATTAGCTTTTTAAAAAACTATCTTAGCTCCAGAAAGGTAATTACCTATACTTATTTCTACAGAAAATCTTGCAATAAAATATCATCCTTGTTCACATTCAGTTACTGATTCCTTCAGCTATATTTTTCTAGAAATGCCTAGGAAAAAAATATTAACTAATTTACTAAAATACAGAAATGAGAGCTTAGTGCAATTTGTCTCTGGACATGCAGATTTCTCTCCCAGCTGAAACTCAGCAAATAAAAAAAAGCTATTTTGACATCACGTTCTCAGACAGGAGTACTGTAAGATGCAATGAAATGTGGCCTATAAACTCACACATTTACAAATTTACAAATTTTACAAATTTACAAATCAAAGAAAATACTGTGCATGTGTCAATACCTTTTTCTACTCCCCTGATTCTATCTGATACAGAAGCCTATGAAAATACAACACAACACATCAGACATGATCTGCTTTCCAGAGATGCAGACATGGATGGAAACCTTCAAACAGGAGGATGAACTGGCACTACATGGCTACTCCTTTGGTATTACAAAGATGGCAAGCACTGACTGCATTTTCTGAAGCCTTCTCTGAAGCCACAGCAATGAAGAAACTCATTGTACACACTTGGGAGCAACAATTAGATTCTACTCAGGTAAACTAATCTATTTTATGTGCAGTCATTGACAAAAACGTCAGAAGCTGTTATCAGGGGACATCTCTTTGTGATGACTCTACACTTGTGACTTGCTCAAAATAAGACCTGCATAACATGACATTTCTCTGGCCATGAATGCAAATAAGAAAGGATGTCTAGAGGGGAACACAATTCTAGTTACATGAGCATCAGCATTAACCAGTAAGCTGAAACCATCAAACAAATCTCACCATGTAACCCTTAAGCAGCTCCCTACTAATAAGAGACACAGTTTTCAGGTAAATTCAAAGTTGATTATTGTTTCAGGAATTGAGCTGCCAGTCCAGAAAACCTGTCTCTAAGACCCTTACCAATCTGAAAATCTTTGATTTTCTGCAGATATTATTTAGGGATTAGTGGCAAAGATGTCACACAGCATCAGATACGGACTAGCTTCCACTTAAGACTTCTGCTATGAAAGGTACAAACCCTGATTAATGCATCCCAGTGAGGGCACTGCAGGAAATATACTGGTACCTATTTTCAGTGATAAATATACCATCAGGACTTCCTACAAGCTGTTTCAGAAGAAAAATAATCACATTGCCATCCTCTGGTACTGCTACCTTTATAATTTTGGTGTGGGTGTGCCATTAACCTGCAGCTGAATTAAAAAGCAACTGTAGTGTCACTATTTAAAGTACAACTCTTCCTACTGCTACAACTTCTCTATATACTAAAAAACAACCCACCTCCAATCAAACAGTTGAAAGGTCTTTCTCCTCCCAATGAAAGGATTGCTGTTATTTTAAAAGTTGAATGTAAGCCCTATTCAGTTAGGAAGACTGTAGCAGATGTTTTTTAATACAAGAAAGAAAAGCAGAATGCAACTTAGCAGTTCTCCTGTCTGCATCCTGACACATAAAATGCTACCCTTTTTACAAATAAGTGTTTGAATCCCACAGATTATCCTTTTCTGCAAAGAAATTTTATGTTTCTTACGTTCTAGCAGAGGGAAAAAATTCATCATTAAATGACAAAATTATACCAAAAAATCCCTTAGAACCACTGAATAGTTTTAAGGCACAATTTACTATTTACATAACCAAGTGCAATATAGCAATCCATTAAAAACATGCCTGCAATGTTCAATGTGTTAAGCTACCTAAAAGGCTCTGAAGCACAAAAAGGATTACCTAAAAGAAAAAAGATAATATGCAAAGTATGTTTTTATTTATAGTGGCTTCTCTCTCTCCTTTAAATGGGTGACTGCACTGCATTCTGTTTAACTACACCTTATCATTACAGAGCAGATCACAAAGAATAAAAGCAAATTGCTCAAAATTTCAGAACCTTCCAACCATGTACTGCAGTTATCTCCAGCACAGCTACCAAGTGGATATATTTAAGCAGTCTTTCTAGTTAAACCATCTTCAAGGATAATCACTATAGTTATTTCTGCCTTAAAGCTTTCCTACATGAAATCTATCACCATAACAAAATAGTCAACTGTTCCACAGTTTCTATATTCTAATGTATTGCACAATGCTTTTTTTTACTGCATATTAATATAGCTGAAATTTAAGAACACAACTCCAAATATTTTTTCAATAAATAATTTCTTCTGGGTCTAATGAAAAATACATGCAAAAAAGCAAACTAGCTGGCTTACAGGTCTGGAAATTCTGGAGAGAAATAGCTATGCAGGCTTTAACAGGCTGTATCACAACTCAATATACTGATAAACACACTCCTGAAACTACATCCAAAAGGACCAAAGGTCTTGTTGAAAGACCCAGTACCTCACTTAAGCACCTCTGCAAATCTTTCTCTGAAAAATGGAATGTGACATTAATGGCTATTTGGCAGATCAAGTTTACCCTGCCACAACCTTCAAATCACCCTTTATGAGATACAGGGCCCCATCCATCTTGTGCATTCTTCTTAAGACACCTTTGGATTACATATATCTCTGCATAGCTACTCCAGGAGGTAAATATCATACAAACCAATGATAATTTCATGGCATTTCAGACTTAGGCCATGCAAGACAATGTTTGACCTCTGCCTTGTGTTCTTCTTCATCTCTGAGATGAGTCAGTGCACACAGAGCCTTCTCGCAACAAATACTACCTGCTTATTCCACTCTGAATTCACCTGTGCTTTCTTTCACTCACAAGCAGTAAGAAATGACCTTTGCATGTGAAGGTTTAAGTCCCAGGCACAACAGTCTCTTTTTTTCTTCATGCAACATGAGACAGGTTTCTCACTCTGTGCACACCAACAGTTCTCCACTTCAGGCCAGAAAGACCCTGGGAATGAGAAGCTGAGGCTCATTCTGAATGAGGCAGTCAGTGAATACCAAGGGGTCTTCTGTTAGAAACACCTGAGGGGTTGCTCAGGTGCCTCAGTGTAGCTGTCTAGTGCCTTCTTACCCAGACACAGCTACCTGAGACTTTTAATTGGGGAAGGCAAGTATTAACATGGGAATTACAAACAACACCTTCCTTGGCTGAGTGGCACTACTAAGCTAACCTATAAATTCCAGAGGAACTCACATTGTACTAGAAACTTAAGTTTAGACAAATGGACTGCATTTATTGAACTCTGAAGTTGCTACTAATATAATTAATATAGACAAAAGTAATTTACCATCTTTGAAGTCAGCATTTTTCTTCCTCACCAGAATTCGGAAATCTTCTGCTGGGTTAACACTGCCTACCTACAAAAAGTACAAAACCAAATCAATTCTCTTCCAATATCCATCTCTCTCTTCTTGTCAGGCAACAAGAATCTTTACATTTCTTTTTATTTTCATATGAAAGCAGAAACTGTGTACTTCTCTGCATTCAGACTCAAAAATGCAAGTCTTATAAAGTGTGTTAATGCATAGTACTCCTGGCAAAGGCTGGCTATGACATGAGCAAGATGAACTCACTCTGCTGCACTGTTACAAGCTGGCCACTTCTCTGCTGCTGGGAGGACAGAAGCACAACAATTCAGGTTATCTGCTAGTTCAGCTTTGAGATCTTGTGTAGCACAGCCCTCTTAGACCTCCCTAATCTCACCAGGTGCTTAGTGAGGAGTGTGAGCTCCCAGGTACGTGGGTACAGAATCAGTGGTGTGCCACTCCAATAGGACCTCAAAATTAAAGCTTGCACTTAAATCATCTAGGCTTTCTGGCAGAGTCTGACATCTTAAAGCCAAAGCTCTAAATGGGCATGTAAATGCAGAAATCTTTCAAAGGAACTAAAACCAGGTCAAATATAAATAAACACTGAAAAATGGATGCATTAACTTGAGGGGAAAAAAACCAACAACCCTACATTGCTTAAAATTTCCTATCAGCAATCATAATTCCCCTACTTTTTTTTATGCTTTGCTGCCAGAATAATTAATGGACTTTGCAATAAGTTTACTTGGCCTCACTGTATTTCTTTAAGATCTAGCAATGCCACTTTTCAGGAAATACCAGAAAATTGTATTAGAAGTGTAGAACACTGAAATCTTTTTAGATATCAAATATTTTTATAAGTATCAATAATGCTTTTTTTCAAAATTAACCTTAAAGAACAGCACATTTAAAAACAAGAGAAGTTAGCTCAATATTAACTATTTTTTTATAATAGGAAAACATCAAATAAAGGAAGGTGCACAGTTATGATATAGGTTTCATCTAAGCCATAATTTCTAAGTTAGATCTAGGGGCAAGATGAAACCAAATTTGTGATTTAGACCCCCAATTAATACAGAGAACAATGTCTAAAATCACAGCAATACTTTTGATTAAATACACAGAGGCAACTTCTATGTTGCAGAAGATATGAAACACAGCAAGAACAAAATTCAACCACTGAGCTCCAATTTTGTTTTCTTCAGATCCTCAGGCTTTTCTTTTAGATTTCTAAACACCAGGAGAGAATTTTGTCCTAAAATATCCACGACTGATGGAAACTTGTGTTAACACATGCCTAAGGGCAGAGAAAGTTGTCTTCACAATCTCTAGCAGAGTCTCAAATGTACAAGTAGACAGTATTTCTGTCATGTTTCAGCTAGAAACTCTCCTTTTATCAGGAATTCTGGATATTCACTACAATAGACTTAGAGAATTAATCTTCTCCTTTGATAATCACATTTGTAAAAACATGCTTACAGAGGTGATATTGCCTTCAGCAAGTTTCATAAGGCTAAAGCCCTCTTCCTCATCTTCAATTTTTGCTTTCTTAAGGCTGGGTTCATCTTCACTGCAAATGAGAAGGACAAAAATGAATATAAACACTTGAAGATGATTGTCCTGCCTTCCAACTAGCGAGTCAATAAATTAATGAAATATACACTGAACTAAACTTCATTACATAACTGTTCCAAAATCAACACTTTACCATGCCTTATTTGTCCCTTGGGCTGCACAAACCAGAGAGTATAAACAGAAATCAAACTTCATCTTCACATACAGCAAAGGCATCACTTGTTGAAGGTATGAGATTATTACTGCTTATTTCAGGGTGAATTTCCTTATACAGACCTTCTTCATCTTTCTAAATACAGAATATCTCCAAACACTATTTGGAATCTCTGTGTTGAGTTAGCCTTGATAATTTACAGTATGTAACATGACATTTGGTATTTTCACTAGATTTTTTTTCTAAACATGAAATGTCAGTGAAAATTTACCATTTTAGTAAGACATAAATTTACTGTTCAATCACTACCTGCTAGAGCTTGTCTTGGAATTTACAGCTAATACAAACCTCTTTACACAGTGGCTTTTGAGTTTAATGACCACTAATCTGTATCAGCACATGAGAGCTCTGTAAACTTCCACCTTGTATTTCTTAAAACCTGCTAGACAAACTCCAGTTAAGCAGATCAGAACTATCTTAGGACATTTTAAGCTACATCTCAAAATGCTTTCAAAAGACTATTTTTATTTTTAAAAGCTAATTGTGATTTTGGGCTACATTCTTGCTTTGTCCTTAGAGGTAACATAGAGGAAGGTATACATTCAAATTAGGAACTTAATTCTCACATGTAACATGCTACACTTTAGAGCATATCTCAGCAACAGAGGAAAATCCAGATAATCACAAAAGTGGAAGAAAATCAGATGCTGTCAGGCTACTGACACAGATGAATTGATTTCTATTTAAGAATGACTGAAAGCTACTGAGCAACCCAAAGAGCAGGATTTGTGTTCAAGGAATCCCAAAACAAACTAACAAGTTTTTCTGAAAAATTCTACTACTTTGAAAAGAGGAAACTGCTTGATGATGTAGGGACAAAGCCAGAGATCCTGGACTAGGAGCCACTTTTCATCGTGCAAGATTGGAACTGATTGTAAAAACTGCATTGCACGTTACAGAAGCAATCAACTATTACACAGAACTTGTGGAGTCTTCCTTTTTGCTTTCTATAGCACACTCCTCCCCTACTTTACAATCATTGTCTATCTCACTTTGTTTCAGCAATCTTCTCTGTCCTTAATTTTGTCACTACCAAAATGAAATCCCTTCTCCTCAGCAACTCCTGTCATTCAGCATAACATTACTTATCACTCTGGGAGAAATGATGACTTTAGCTATGCCTAAGGACAAGGATAGGATACCTTTGCTTCATTCTCAACTCTGCTGACTTTCTGACTAACCTTGAACAAGTTGCTTGATTGTTTTAAACATCCAGTGCGTCTCTCTGTAAAAGGAGAAACTGATGCTTATTTATAACAGAGAGTTTAGAAGCTCCACGGGAACCAAAAAATCTTGTATATTAACATGGTCTGATGAAAGGTGTAAAGAACAACAAAAATTCTCTTCTAGAATATTTTCCTCCAAAAGTTTATGGCAATCAATTTTCTTCTTTTTCTTCCTGCATTATTTTTACTGATTCAAAATGCTTTGGGATTGGAGGAAGGAGAAAAAAAATGATGATGCTGCATTTAACAGCCTTGGACCAAATCTACAGTTGTCATTAATCAGTGCAGCACAGCAGAAACTAATGAATCCATAGCCATTTATACCAGCCAAGGATCTGACATTTAGAATATGCACTGATTAGCAGTATTTTTAAACTGCAAAACGTGCAATTACTATTTGAGAAAAATTAATAAAATACAAGATTAATTTAAAACACCCACTTCTACATTAATATAGAAGCTTTTCACATCCTACAAAGCTGGATGAGACAACAGCCTCTCCACAGCCAACCTAAGAAGGAAAAAGTAAAATGTTTTCTATATTATTGGAATTTTTTTAAACTACACAGATCTAAAGCAAAAGTGATACAAATGAATACTGAAATCTCTATTAAGATATCATGCCTACAATTATGCTGCTTTAGTCCCATTAGACCTTAAAAATTAACAAACAAGAATCTGGTCAATATGATGACAGGAAATACAAATCATTTTCAGAAAACAAAAATAATGGTCAAGACATCTTATAAACAACTTTTTCCAAATACTCAAGTGCAACCTACATCTTAGTTTTAATAAGTTGAATCTCACAGAGCCATAGCATTCAGAATCACAGAATGGTTTGGGTCAGAAGGAACCTTAAAGATCACCCACTTCCTACACCCCTGCCATGGGCAGGGACACCTCCCAGCAAACCAGGCTGCCCAAAGCCCCACCCAGCCTGGCCTTCACCACTGCCAGCAAGGGGCACCCACAGCCTCTCTGGGCAACCTGTGCAAGTGCCTCTGTTACTGAATATTTTCCTTAATCACTGTTGCAGAGATGTACTTTTCTTTATCCAGTGAATAAATTCTATCATCTCAGCTTTTCCCCAAACACAGAAGAAAAACACAGTTAAGACTGTTGTTGTAGCAATAATAAAATACTACCAGTCCCATTCATTACTGCAGCAATACCATTTTTCTGCAATTTAAAAAAAATCTTAACTATCATTCATTCTTCTTTGCATAGTTGAGTCTGTATTCTTTCACTTCCTTTACAGCTTTTTAAGAAAAAAAATCATTTTAATGCCCAACATGAATTTCTATCTAAATTACTTTTACAGCTACTTTTATCACTCCTCTAAAGGAAACCAGTTTTTAAACAAAATAGATTTCCTTCTTGCTCATCAGATGCTTTTGGGAAGATATATTTTAAAGAACTAACAGTAATGGGTCACTGCTTTTTGTTTAAATTCTCTCTCTAGCTTGTTTGAGCCCAATTTTTTGCCTTTTATTTCTAAAATGGCTCTACCACTTTTTAAGATATACATATAAATGTACACATGTACATAAACCCAGAGAAACTGGGGCATGGAGTAAGGAAAAGAGAATTGAATCAGTATGAATTTAGAGACACACCAAGGCAACAGGTATATACTGAAATCAGCAATAACAACAAAAAAGCCCTGTGTTTCCCAGTCTGTAGAGAGGAATGTGGTCATTGGTCTCAAGCAGCAAAGTGAGGTGTCCTGGGTCACGTCCTCCCAAAGAGAAGATGCTGAGGAGGCTCCACCCAACCCAGAGGAAAGGACTGAGCTAAGCAAGAGCTCAACACCCCTCCAAGATGCCATTCCTAGTGCTGAAAGGACTAAACCAAAATGACAAAATAAAGAGACAAGGAGCTAACTGAGAACACTCCAACATCTCAGGGACCCAACTAGTTATATTATAGATTTCAATAAATTAATTTCTCAGAAGCAGCTTTTGTTTATGCAAATTGATTTGGCTGGGGTGACAGTACAACTACAGTATCAATTTAGCATTTATTCTTCCTATCTGCAGCACAAATAAACTAAACACAGTATATTCAATAACAACAAAAATACCCTGTCTTAAAACTGTTCAAACAATAGCTGTTCCAGGAAGACTCTATATCAGCTTGCTTTTTTTTGGAGAAAACCACATTAATTGCACAGCAGATAATAATGAAACTGCTTTTCTTTTGATACTCAAAATGAAAGCTAGATAATTACCTAAATCAAGCATGCTGAGAAGGAAGGCTAAACTTTATGGCTAATTTAAAGACCCATGGCATTTATTCTGAGCTAAATCAGACCCCCTTTTAGTGTTATTTGAACTCTTTTATAACCACCTGTAGGACAAACTCCTGCCTGACCAGGAGACAAGAAGCAATGCAACAGGTTGCTCAGAAAGGATGAACAAACCCTGAAGGTTTTCAGCCAGACTGTATGAATCCCTCCTTAGATCTCACAGGTGGTTTTGAGCAACAGGTTGACCAAGAAGCCTCCAGTGGGGTCCATTCCAATCGGATGGATTTCGTAATTCTGTGACAGCAAATACAGACATGAGTAACTTACATGAGTAGGTACAGGTTCCCCAGACATGAGGAACTTACTGGTTCCTATTGCATCCTGAACTGCAACAGTATGACCACTACTATTCACAAGATACTTCAGACATTCTGTGGCACCACAATATTCTCTATCCATCAGCATTTTTTCCTGTGTGTAACTCATTGATTTTCTGTTCAAAAGATTCTGAGTCTGATTCATCCAGCAAAAACAACCTGAAGTGTAAAAAAAAAAGTTTCAAAAAATCCATAATACATTTCTAACGTACTTGTCTTTGAAGATGTCTTGTGCAGTCTTCTCTTCTTTTTTCTTGCCAACTTCCTTCAGGGGGAAAAGTGCTTTTACTCTTTCCAGAGGAGCCTGACACCTTTCTCTTACCACACAAGGCATCTCTAGCATTTCTAAAAGATGCTGTTCTATTGGTGGCAGTGGCTTATCAGAGTGAAAAGCCTTGTGCTGCAAACACTGCAAGAAACAAAACAGTCTGAGCAAAGCAGAACTTTCAATTACATTAAAAACTTACCATATGGTAACTGCAAAATATCTTCCATATTAAACATACTATCTTTGTATTGCTGAAAAATATTCTGTCTCACAATGGACTGAAAGTTTATGATCAACTTTTTAAGGACATTATTAATGATATTAAACAAGAATTCTGATGCACGAGTGTTCCCACACTCACTGGAATGAGTGCTATGAAAATTATTTTAAAAATTTCAAGAATGAAACAGTCATTTGCAATTGTTCATATTTTTAGCTTCACTCTACCTTTAAAAAGCAGTTCTCTTATAAAACAGTGCCATGGAAGAGATTTCTATACACTTCAACATTAAGTAAAAGAGATCTATCCCAACCACACATTCCAGTTATTGTAACACTTTAATGTCCCTCAAAGAAATAATTTCCTCTTGGTCAATTACACTCAGTATGCATACAGGAGGAATGTTCACAAGCTTAAGACAGAATGCAGATAGAAAGAGAGAATATTAAATATGCACAGGTGAGGCACAGAATATAAGCATGTTTGGAACGTAGCTTTGAAAGGAGTAGGGAATGAAGGGGCCTGACAGATACACAAAGCTGGAACAGATGGTGAGAGCTACAGAGAAGGATTTTTCACCCAAGTGTAGAGTCAGTGCACACAGCCATGGAGTCAAGCAGACGGGGAGAGATGAGGTTAATGAGGCAGGCTACAGAAATTCCATGGAGGGTTTTGGAAACAAAGTAAATATCTTTACAATTTTGTGAAGTGTGAGATAGCAGTAGAGAGTTATGTACATTTACAAATACACACACAGATACCAGTGCATGCACACAAACACATCAAAATGTGATATACAAAGGAGACCTTTTTCCATGCCCATGGTACTAGGTGCATTAGACACCCATGTGAAGGTACTACTCAGTAAACTAGGAATACAGTAGAGATTTGCTCCCCTGTTGGCTGTCAGACATGACATTAATTTTAAAAACAAAGCAAATAAAAGCTCCTATTCATACTGGAAATCTGCCAATACAGAAAATCAAGACAATGTGACACATCAATACTGATGTGTTTTCAGGCTGCCATTAACATTCCAGTCCATATCAGAACATACTGCCAAAAGGAGGCAGTTGTACAAGGCTACTGATTTGGAAACACTTGTAATGATTTAAGGCACCATTATTTTGAAAGAGAAAAAATGTTGCTAGAAGCTGCAGTAATGGCTCTTGTGATAAAAAAAATAGGTAATTGAATTAAACTCACAAAGCAAAAAAACCTAAGTCCCCTGTTATGCCTGTGTGTTTCAGGCTTTTGTAACTGACATCTTAATGTGTGCAGCTGCAGGAGCTGAGCAGAATGAGAGGCCACAGCATCCACTTGTAACTCTTTTTAAAGTAGATGACTACATCTCAAACCTGAGATGGCAGGTACTGTCAAAACTCAGGTGCTAAATGGAGACTAAGTTAAACAGACAAGCTGGAGTTTCTAAACCAACACTGTCCCTCTTAACCTTGCTTCCCCCCTTCCTTCTGTGCCCAGCAAGAATCACTCTCACCCTCATAGCTAGAGGAAACCCACACTGCCACTGCCTTGCACACTCACTTTTATTCACATGTGCTGTCCCCAAGGCACTAGCTCCTCATTGCTCTTCCGAATTTCTTACATTTCCACTTCTAGAGACACAGCCAGCTTTCAGAACAGGGGTCACACCAAGATACTGGTCAATGGATGTAAAGAACTGGGCTTCACACCATTAATTCTGTGATAAGCCATGACATACATGCACCAACAGACCAACAGGTCCATCTCTCTACAGAACCACCATTGCTGAGCAATTTGCTTATTTGGCTAACAAATAAAATGCACTGCATTCCCTAAACGTCTTAAGTGATTCAAATCCCTGTATTTAAGATGGACAATTTAAACAATAATGTTGGAAGTCTACCATTACAAAAGCTACAGAAGTTCACCTAATTTTTTCTGGAAGCAAGGAATAAAAGTTGAAAGTGTGGATATAGGATAGTCCTCATCTTCCACTCCAGCAAGCATTAACAACTACTTCTCACCCACTCTGTCATTTCCTGATGCCTACCACTACTTCCAGAGATATAATTTGGCTTGATGTTTTTGTTTAAATTCTGGCTCTTGTCACTTATCATTCCAAATATCTTCATGAGGTAACAAAGCAAGGAAATGAAGTAGGAGTTCATCCTTTTCTTCAGAGTTATTTTTCAAAACCATTTATAGGTTCTATTCAGCCCAATCCACTTACTGGCTATAGTCAAAAGATGATGCAGAATTTTTCTTCACTGTTCTTAAGGAACCAGCAGCGCCGTTTTGCCTAAGAGCAAAATACTAAGAATCTGGAATATCTTCACAGCAAAGGAGAGAATAATTTACACAGATTAATAGCAATTTTTTAATCATACAAACAAATGGGCCTGAGTGTGGCCAAAAGCACTAAGAGGACTGACAGTTTAGGGCTTTCTGAACAGCAAGGACAGAAATTGCATCCTACCCCATACATTCAGTCAGTAAATGCTTTTTCTACCAGTAGCACTCACCCTTACAAAATCCTATAATCCTCTAAGGAAATTGGCAAGTTACTCAGTTACCCTCTTCCAGCAGCAATTAACTCAAGTGCTGGAACACTACCATCACACTGTTTCAGAACACAAATAGCACACCTAACAAAAAATATCTTTCACCAATAAATGATATCCACTAAACTAAAAGAATGCAAAACTCTGTCTAGCAATATAACAGAGGAAATTCTACCCTACAAGTACTTAATTTACAAGCAATGCCCAAGTTTTGTAATATCCAAGCTCAACAACCCTTCCAAAAATAAGAGTTGTGAAGAGGTCAGCTCATTTTAAGTTCTTGCCCTGCAATAACCTCCAACTGATCATATCTTGCACTCAGTTACACAGTGTCTTGTCAATATGACTGGCAGAACTTGATGAGACCTCTGAGTTCTTCAGGTGTCAATCAGAATAGTGTTGAAGACAGTGGGCTTACATGTATTCCTGAAGCACACACTGACCTTCAGATCCTTTGGTTATTTTAAAAACACTGAGGAAGCAAGGCTTTGGGAAGCTAGGGTAAGTTTTCCTAATTTTAAAAAAATATCTTCTTCCTACTTGTAAACCGAAATAAAACATGTGGAATTGCTGAGATATGAACATGATTGCTATAATACCATTTTTGGTCAATTTTCAGAGCAGAATCACACATTCAATATATCTCCATGGTTCTGCATACAGTACAATTCTGCAGTTGCTTAAATTGCAACATAATTTTCTTTATTTTTGAATTTGCTGCGTCATTTTTTAAACACTTGAATTCCAATGTATAATTAAGTCTCCCATCCTCACAGTTGCAATGAAAGTCTTCGTGATATGAAAGGAATGCAAATCAAAATGGAGACAGCTTGATATAATAACTGCAGGAAGAGTGAAGTGTTCTGCTGGCTCGTAAAGTGCATCAGCTTAGACGCCCCAACAGAACATTTAAAATGTCAACAATGTTAATAAACCATTTATTGCTTATCCAGTTCACCTCAGACTGACCTGGTTTGGAACACTGCTAGATGCAACACTGCACAGAAGAGTGATGGGACACAGAATGAGAAGCTGAAGATATCCCCAATTTTCAGCCAATTTTTCTCTTTGTCTAAAAGCCAAAGACTGAATCTATGTCCACAATACAGTATTGAGAGACAAGTTTTAACTTGCCTAGTCTATGTGCCTGTGAATATCACTGATGCTGTTGTGGACAACTCAGCACAGGTATAATTTCCCTTCCTTCCTGGAAACTAGAAATTTTAAAGATAAATCTATGTCAGAGACAACACAGAACTCACCGGTTACCACATACTTTATTGCCAGAGATTTATATCTGCATTTTCACAATGAAGATCTTTCCAACGTGAATCAAAGAAAGACAGAAGGCTGAAAAGTCTTAAGAAAGTAAGTTTTTAAAAAATACCATATAGTTCATCTCACCTGATATAATCTCTGAAAGTGAGGGTTTGGAATTTTGCTGGGCTTAAATAGATCCTCAAAAGTTTCTCCATCTTCATGAACCAAATTCATAGAATCAATCAGTGAGTCAACAGCAGATAACTGATCCACTAAGGCAGCAATTACATACAAAGGAAGATTAAATACACTTGCAGATGGATGCATTTCTTGAAACAATTTATAAATGAAGATTTGCTTCACAGTGTGATATTTTCACCCAGTCATTACATGCCACAGAACACACTGCAGCTATGGATGTGCCAATAAAGAATATGGATAATGGACACAATAATAAAGTCCTACTTTATTTAAAGATTACCATGTGAAGTCATAAAGACTTTTCCTTTTCCCCCAAGACCTCAATTATTGTTGCCTTTCTGCTTTAGCTTTTCTTATTTTTCAAGATGTTTTCATTTGCAACAGAAGGTTTATAGGCCACTTAGAAAATAAGGATAACAGTTGGTTTGCAAAACTAAATGGCATAATATAAATTTTTAAAGTTATGATTGCAAATTAACACAGTTCACAATAGCCAGCTACTGCTTTGGTAAGACAGGTTTTAGATTTGTTATCAAACTGCTAGTTACAGGCAAGAAAACAGAAACAGCTATAGAAACAAACCAGCATGCTAAATATACCCTGACGTGCAGGTGCCCATTCAATGCATCTCATAACAAATGAAAGAAGCAGGAGTGGATTTTAAATTACATCCACTTAAGACTCATTGCTGTGCAAAACTCTCAGAACAGCAAGTCAAGTTTTGTGTAGCTGCATGTTCTCCAAAGATGCCATCCATCTCAAGCTGGACACCAATAAGCACACAGTTTAATAACACTCCACAGAAAATACTGTCTTTGCCTTTGCACATTATATTAACAGGCCATACTGCAAATGGCTACAGGACCAGCTTTGCACCAACAGAGCAGCTGCCTCTGTTCTAATTCTAGCTAGCTAATCACACACTGCAGATCCCACAAGGTTTGGCCATTTACGCCCACAAATGAGTTCAAAGATCAAAGGATACAGAGGACTAATCACAGCTCTCTATCACAGGAGCCTGTGAGACTCACAAAGCTGTCATTTCACAGGACAGTTGAAACACTGCCTGCAAACTTAGGTCTGCTCAGCCTGCACCTGAAGTGCCAAAACTTTAATACACATTTACACTTCAAGATGACATCACCATAATGGATGCCCTAATACCTGGGTGCTTTCCTAAGAAAAATAACAACAGAACTTATGCTTTCATTGATGAGCCAAATATTCTGACTCTTTTAGAGCATCTTAGAAGACAACAAGCAGGTTACTTGACCAGCAAATATCTTACCTGTAGGAATGCATTTTTTACTGTTTTTCAAGGATGAAAATACATACTGTCTTACGTCTTCCATATAGGGTAGCTGCACATAGATGAGACACTGTGCAAGAGGAAAGAAAAAACAACAGAGCCTGAGGAAAAAAAAAAATCTGTATCCCCAGAGTGCCATATCAGGGCAATCTAAAACCTAAGAAAAATCTGAAGATGTAAAGTCTGTGCACATCAAAACACTTAAAATATGTACTGAGCAACACAATTTGAATCAGAGTAAATCACAGCATCTTATTTTATAACATAGTGATGGCTACACTCAATTTTTCTGCTCGTGGAATAAAGACCTCCCCACCCATCTGATCCCTTTTTCTCGTGCAGAGTTCCAATTATCCATGCTTTAAATATCCACTATATTGGCGCTTTGGGAGGTTTTATCACAGCTTACTGTATTCCAAAGTCAAAAGCTGGATTTGGTTTATTTAACATTTCTCTGCCTCATTTTTTCTTTATTCAATTACCTCCTCCAGTTCATACCACCCTAAATAATTCTTTTCCATCTTTTATGTTTATACCCTTCAAAAGTTTGAAGATTGTTGTGTCCGCCCCCACCTCCATCACTGCTCAACCATGCTACACATATTGAGCTCTTTCAATAGTCTCTCATAAAAAAGATCAGGGGAAACATATGCTGCAAAAGTTCTAACATACTGTGTTGCTTCTGGGTCTCTCTGCAGAAGGGTAAGAGAGAAGAATTACCTCATATGTATCCTTAATATATGGAAAAGCTACTCCAACTTGTGGATAGCATCTTCTATCATAAGCAT
Source organism: Ammospiza nelsoni (assembly GCF_027579445.1). Lineage (NCBI taxonomy): Eukaryota > Metazoa > Chordata > Aves > Passeriformes > Passerellidae > Ammospiza > Ammospiza nelsoni. The sequence goes on from NC_080639.1 coordinate 25,754,932, forward strand.
AGCGCACTACAGCCACCACTTTCAACTTATCCAATGCACGAACAAGTGCAGAAAAAGCAACTGCTGCATTCTGGAGGGAAAAAAGAAGTCTAAAAAGTCATGCAAGTTCTTAATCTTGAAATACATCTTTCACAGGGAATTCAACAGCATTGATTTAGTCAATACTAGTTTCCATTTCAGCTATAACTTTAACAGCATTTTTTCATGTTCATAAATCAAAGAAGCAGAAAGGTCAAATCTCATCACGATAGTGGATCCATTCAAAGCTGAGCCAACTTTAGATTCAGCATATTCCACCTTTTTCACCAGGTGTGAAGAACTCTCAGAGGTTTTGCATGAGATAGCAAAAGGGAGGAAAGTCCCTTAAAGGAACATATTAGAGCTCCACAGTGAGCTTTTTACCTCCAGTTCTTTGAAGGTCTGTTCTAAATAACACAGTGACACAGGGCACACTGTTGCTCTGCCTGAGAATCAACTTCAGCAACAATTTCAGGTTCCTCACAACCTTACTCAAACATAGTATCTACCAGTTTTTCATTATTCATGAGATACTGTATTCATTTGGGGTTTAATCCAACTTCTTTTTATCCTAATGGGCAATGAAATTAGACATTTCTGTAAGCTGCATTAAAATTATTTGTTACACAGAAAGACAGGACAATCTCAAGCATCACTACTATTCTTTTTTGTTCTGCAGTAAAATACGTTCAAATTACACTTCAGTTTACCTTACCGCATCATCCTTTGCTGCAAAGACCTTCAGAGCTTGGTTGCCCATGTAGTAATGCCTCTGGATCTACAGATTCAAATGGTCAAGAGTTAGCCTGACCTAAAGAAAAGGTCACTAATACAAGTGGACCAATTAAATTATAAAACAACTAGCATTACTCAAGTCAGAAGTCGCCAAATTTAATTACAGTGCACAGAGGTTAAAGCCCTGTATTTGTCTCATATCTCCATTTATCGCTGAATATGAATATTCAGTCATATTGGATAGGATATTATCATAGCCTCCTAGTAATGGGAAGGAATGAAAGACAGTGTTACTGGCAGCTGTTACCAGTCTGAATTATACTTCAGTAATTCAAAAGCCATTGTGGAAAACTACAGTAGTTAATACAAGGCCTAAACCTAATGGTTACCATATCTATGCTATTAAATTTTTCTAGCAAAGATACATCAAAAAGAAGCCACAAAAAGTCTCATCCTTAATTAATAAAGCTACTTCAACACCAACCCAGAGTATATACAGCTGTGCTAGTAATAAAGCACTTCTGTTAGCAGAGTTTATTCTATTCATGAACATGGCTGAATCTAAAACAAAAAGGAAAAAGAGTTTCATCAAGGGGCATCACTGGAACAGCTGGAGCTACAGCAGCTCACACACACAGAAAGCCTGCAATCATAGGAGACCTGCCACAAAGATCACACACTACTATGGACACTGATTGAAATAACTTCTCTTTGTTAAAGAAAAAACTCTTTACATTACAGTCTCAGAACTAACATCATTATATCTTTGATTTTTCTTTCATTCATTTCACCTTTTTATTTTATCTTCTTTATTTAGCAAATTACCATAAGGCTGTTGAAGTCCGTGACAACCTGCACCAGAGCAGGTCTGATCACTGTATTACAGCACAATTCTTCAGCTCAGATTATTCTACCTGCAATCTTTCTTTCCTGTTCTGTCTCTAAATGCTCAGGAAATTTTACATTCAGTATAGTATACATCACTAGATGTGTGTATCACTACACCGTTTTTTGTTTGCAAAAGAAATTGTCCCTTTGTAATAGTTTCAGGTATTTCTTGATTTACATGGCATGGCTTATAAATTAAAAATCAAAGCTTAAATGGCCTCTGATCTTCTTTCCTGAGGGATGGGAACAACTCAGGAAAAGAATATAAGGTGGTTCTATTCCTTATTTAATTATGTATTTGGAGCTGTTCCAGTTTTTCGAGTCAATAACGAATAATCTTTCCATCAAAGTTTCAAAAAACCAATTTAATATAAAACATATTTGAGTAGTGTCAGTTTTATCATTCCAAACAATAAAATTTAGGAGGCAAAACTTAAGATAACATATGGGTCTTGAAAATTCCAGCTGTAGTTAAATCTTCCTGATATCATTACCTATCCACTATAATTTTAATCCTGCAAGCACATCTGAATAATTTTATTCCACTGAGGGGATGTGCAGCTACTACTGTGCATAACTACTCATACTCCTGGCTACAGGACCAGAGTACACTTTAAGATATAATTTCTGTTTCTTATGAAATCCAGAGACAAGAGGAGTATATAATAAAAATTAATTAAAAGCGATCAGTATTTGGTACAATGAAAAATTTTAAAAACAACTTGTTAATTCTTTTATGCATATTTACATGACTCAAAAAGTATTCCTAAAATTAGCTGTAACCCTACAATTATTAACTATGTATTTGAAGGTATTACCACACTATCTGACCAACGGGAAAATAAAAATCCACATGAAATAACAGTTTGCTCAGAGAAACACTATGTTCCTCCTCTGCTTTCCTCTTAGTTTCCATTTTCAAATAAAGTCAGACTAAACTGAAACAGGAGGCCAACCTCCAGCTTAAGAAAACTCTGCACACAGCAAAATACATCTTGCAGAACTAAATGACAATAGTAAGACAGCTGGAGGCTAATAATGTATGAGGAGATCCAAGAAATTGTCTCATTGGAACACAGGATTCAGACACATTTCACTTATTATTAGATCCAGTTTCTGGTACAGGAGATAGCACTCCCTAGCACCTCTCTGGCCCTGGCCAATTTAGGGCACATAAGCTCAAGCATGAATGAGATGCTTCCTTGATCAATCACTTGCAGTGCACAGCTCCCACATCACTCAACAACTAAGTCTGAGAGTCCTCAGGGAGCAACCAGGTTACAGATTCCAGTTGGGCTGGCTTGTCCTTTCAGTAAACCACATAACTTCCTGGCTCCTCAGTGCTTATGTTTTGGAACACTGCACTGCAGTAGTCTAATGACACATCTAGCAACATGCACGAGGTCTCTGTGTCACTGTATTGCAAGGTAAGAAGATGTTTAGTTACATCCATTTGGGAGTAACTTCCCACAGATGCTTCCCAATTCATTAGCATATTTCCTTCACTGTAAAGGTGATGATGCCTTAGCTTTTATCAAGAGTTCTCTGTTCAGGCAGTGAGAGATTTCAAAGAGCAGGAGGGCTGGGAGCTCTCAGAAGTGAAGGTGTAGAACTGCCCTATGATTTCATTTCAGTTTTGACTGGTGAAGAGGACTGGGTGTAGGTAACTCCAAGATGACTAAAGTTTCTATCAGAAACCTTTTCAGAGAAAAAAGATGGGGAGCAGCTTAACATCCACAGCAATTACTTGGCACTCACATCTCTGACCTCTCTCTTCATGTGTCCTTCTACAATAACAGTTTTGTTAAGCCTTTGCCTAAGGCTTTGCTAATGCTTAAGTTCTGGATTTTCTGAAGGAAATCACCTTGTGCTGGGTAACTTTTATTAAAGTACTTGCTCAAAATAAGTTTCTTACAACTGTCAGGGACAACAAACAGCAAAGTCAATACCACAAGTAGAGATAAGTGCATTACAAACACTGAACATCTCACAGAAATATGGAGAGCTTTTGAATTATGCTACCTTTGTCTAAGAAGCCTTCACTACATTGAAGTTTTTTCACAATAGAAAGAAGAGACCAGTCATGGTTCACAAACTAATCCTTATGGAATTGAGAATGAATGGAGTCAGCTTCAGGCTTGCTTTAACACTACTTTAATGTTGAGGGAGAAGCTTCTGTTAAGAAGCAGCCATACTCTTGGCTGGACAAAGCCCAGAAAGGCTGCTGCCTGAGCTGAACAGAAGACAGACTATTAAAGTCTGGGAGATGAAATGAGACCACAATACCTCTGTCTCCTCTTTGCAGAGATCTGAGTTCAGTGGCTCTGACTTCACTTGAGAGACCAATGGCCACACTTATGAGCTTCTCTCCTCCACGAGACCACATATTGCTTACATGTACTAGAATCAGCAAATAAGTCACCCCTGCATACCTGAGTGGAGCTGTCCCGTTCCCAATACTGAAACCCAACACACCACCATGACTTTGCTGAATTCAAACCAAGATCAACTGTCTTGAATAACCCAGGAAGCTGAATAGGAAGACATTTAGTATCACACCTGTGAGGATCTAGTGAATCCCAAAACAGAAAAACACTTTGCTTCTGTTTTGTATTTCATTTGCTCTTCATCTTCCTTGGAAAAAGGAACTATATCACTCCCATACCGAAAACCTGGAGAACGAGAGAGGAGCATCTGGTAAGCATATGGGCCTACAATTTTAACACTGAAATTAGCTCTCTGAATATTTTAACAATGCATTCATGCCCCACAGCTACGTTCCACACATGCTCATCAAATAACTTTCCCTGTTAGCAAAAAAAACCCCAAACACCCATAGACACATTTTGTACTTTGCAAAGCACTCCTTGTACATCATTTTATGTAACACAAGTACTCTCAGAGAGCAGGAAAGAAAATAAGGGAACATCTTGCCTAACAAAGTTATGCTCACAGAATAGATTTAAGCAAATCAGAATAGATTTCAGCAAACAGATTGCAACACTCTCTGCAAACATAATACAAGCCACCTCAAACATACCACAAATCATATCACATGAGGTGACACCAGAAAAGATTCAGAAAATAAAATGTGCTAATAGTAGAAGCAAGGTACACAATGGAAAACCAAAACACTCTTGGTATGCAGAACTGGTCTTTTTATGTATTTCTGTATTTTACTTCCCATGCCATACATTACAGGTATATGTCCACAAAATAGGAAGCTGTAATTTCTCAGAGGTATCATCTGCTCCAACTGCTTCTTCTCCTATCTCAGCTTCCAATATCCTTCCTGTAATGCCATCAATTTATTATATTGCCACAGGCTAAGGATGATATCCTCAGGTGTGCAGAAAGCAGAAGGAACAGAGATAAATCCCTGGATGAAAAACCTATAAGCAGATACATTCTCCTACAAACTGAAAAGCAACACACAGAATGAAAGTAATTTCAGTACGGGTGCTGCAAATACAAAATATTGTCTAATTATGACATTTCTCAAAAGAGTCACTGAAGTCCAGGAAGCATCAGGAGCTCCTTTAGCATTAGAAATACCACACCACTGACAGGGAAATCTTTTATCTCTTTTGTTTACATTGAACTGCTCACCACTTCTTTTTACTAGTATCCCACAACTACTTACTAACTTAAGCAGTCAGAAGATTAGCTGAGAACAGTTGCAAATTCTCCAAAATGCATTCTCCGTAAGAAGTGGATTTTTTTCCACAGTTTTGAAGTTGTAAAATGTAACTAAACCATCTTTTAACCATCATTTTTGATTAAAGAAGGTCACATTGTCGTTGGGACTTTATCTGATACTGCTATGAAACACCTATAAATGCTAAAATTGAACCAGATTAAATTAAAAAATACAGCTTATTCTAATTTTCAATTTATGTTATTCATCTGACAGCACACTCTATACTGTTATCTGAATAGTTCTGCTCTTTATAGTTAATATACTTGCCCTACTTGTGTGGGATTGAAACAGGAAAGGAAAGAAACTAGTAGCAAAATATATCTATACAGTCACAAAAAATGAAACAGATTTGCTTAACTCAATTTTTAAAAGTAAGTACACTATTTCCTGCTGTTTCTGGGGCCTGTAGTCTTCTAAGGAAATTAATCTGCTCAGAAAGAAGCTGCAGGTCATAAAAGGTATGTTGCGTACCACTACTTCAGATTGATCCTGTTATAGTACAGCAAAGCTGCTACTCTTGAACACTAAACCCTCCTTTGATGGCTTCATCTTTCCAAGTGCAGAATAACTAGAGCAGTTGCTCATCTACAAAAAAGCAGCACTATGAAAGCATTCATGTTATCAGTACAAGTGAAGATCCAAAAATGGAATAGTGACAGCAGAACTACTCACTACAGAACTGAGGTATGGCCTTCCACTGTGTGTAGTTCAGAAAGCTGTAGTGCCTTCTAAGCTCCATCTGTTGTTATTATTATTGTTGTTGTTGTTAGTCCTATGATTATTATTCCCATTGTCATTATTATTCCTATTATTATTAATCCTACTACTGGCAAAGTAAGATTTTTTTAAAATATGTGAAAACAAAGAGTCTCATATAACAGCCTCTGTTCCACCAGCCTACAGGGCTCACATTCTAAGACCACAGCAAGGCTTCAACGTATAAAACTAAGAGGCCCTTAGGTGACCTAAGAGTCCAAGCCATTACCTTCCCTTTGTCTTCAGGGTGCACTTAAAGATGTCATACCTTGAATAGTATCATCTTTCTGAACCTCTGTCTCATCATCATCATTCAAGCAGTAAACAGTCTCTTTTTGCACATCCTCTCTTCTGAGGGTTTTAGCATCCACAATTGCCCAAAGTTTTTTCACCCTCTCTTCTGTGACCTTGGTATCAGAATTCAAAGAAAAGGAATGTTTAACATCTCAGTGGGATCCAGAGTACTAACCAGAACACACAAAAAATCCTTAGCCTGAGTGCTGCATTGTTTTGTCAACAAAAAACTAATAAAGACTGTCAAATAATGCATCTCTGACTGCTACCACGTGCTTTCAGTACTGCTTCATCTTTATGAGACCTAACACATGAACTGCACCATATTGACAGCATACTTGTCCTGGTTTTTCATTAAACCTGTAGGTTAAGCCATTTGTGGAAGTCTTTGAGGCACAGGATACCATGTAACTTGCTTGCTATGCAATTTACTACCTCCAAATGTATAAATACTTTTGCCAAAGCATTAAGAAATATGTTAAAGATACAGTAAGACTCAATGTTCACTCAGTTTGCATGGCCAAGTTTTCCATCAGACTTGCGACACCACAGGATGCCTTATATTACTGCAACTTCCCCAAAAGGCAAAAGGATCCCAGTTGCATTATAGGACTTGGGAGGGAAAGAAGGAATAAGTATTTACAATGAGTGAATGTTTCCCAACTACAGGGAAATAAAAGTGTTTTCTTTTCTTCTGCTTAAGTGAAATTGTATAGCTAGTACATGAGAAGAAAAATGTGGAGCTGAGCAGCAAACAGTAAAGGCAGAATAGATTATGTCAGTATGACTGCTGTATGACCTCAGGCCAGTCACTCAGTTCAAGTTGCTTATTCTCCCAAACTTACTTTATTTTGTGTGTAAACATCTCTGGGAGGGGACTCTGTCTATTTGCACCAGTCTGGCACAATAGCCTAATAAAAACATTTTTCGTAACTATAAATAGAAAGTTGATGTCTTTCAAGGCTAGAATACCCAGCTCTCAGACTTCAGATATATTTCATCAATACTGCCACACTACACAGTTACCTATTAACTATTCTATAGCTAGAAATTTGCACACTTGCTGCCTTTAAACACACTAACTTTTTCCTAGCACTGATTAAAGGAACCATATCAACCATAAGAAACAGACTGGGCCCAAGCTCTGCCAAACAGTACAAACAAGCTAAAAAACCAGACCTTTTATTCCAAGTCTGAAATAACAACAGATGTGATTTGAAACAATGGCTGGTAAAACATTTACACCCACCATTTTAGGCACACATGTTCTTCTCATGCCTAGGGCTTAAGAAATATATATAAAGTCTCACATATCACTGATGCTGAATGTAAATCTTCAGTCACAGCATTCTTAGTCAGGATCATCAACTCCAATACTACTAAATGCCAGAGTAGATAGCAATTACTCCTATTTCTGTACCTTATGAATTTTAGTTATTTAATGTGTATGGTGAAGTTAAAGTTGCTGTGGGAACCAGAATTTTAGATGTACTGGCTTCTAACCAAACAAAAATCACTATCATAATTATCTGGATGTTGTTTTATCTTTATTTTCTTAGCTCTAAGGAAAAAAACCCAACATGTAGTGGCACCTAACTTGCTGCCAAATTGCACTAGCACACACTTACTGATTTGTAGGCCACAATCCTTATAGACAAATTAGGACCAATAGTGAGCTGGCAGGGCCAAGGCATTGGCTTCCTTTCCATTTTCTTAAACATTGAAAGGCGTTCCAGGCTCTCTCTAAATGAAGGAATCAGGAAAACAGCAATGAACTCTGGTGAACTGTAATAAAGTATTATAGACAATACACTCTCCTTAAGGAAATGCAGGAATCCAAACTGTTCCAGCTTATATTGCACAAAGCAAATAAACTGGATCAATAATCTTACCATTACCTATTGTCAGAAAATAGAATGACAAAAAGAGGTGGTACAGCATATTATCCCCATCCTGAGCCTTTATGATGTGTGACACTAGGGCTTAAAGGCACTGGGTTAGGTCTAGTGATAAAACCACACAATTGCTCCTTAAGCATTTCCCATTTTTCTGTGCTCATCCAATTAGGGCATGTAGCAAGCTGAACAACACAAATTAGAAAAGGCTCTCTAAGTGGTAAAATGCTTTCTATAGGGAAGCTAAAGAAATAAAGAATCCAGTTTCAATTAACAGGATTTTGTTTGTGTAGAAATTAACTTTTGACACTTTTTTAATACAGTACTAGTGAACTCATTAATTTAAGGGCATTCTGTCATAGTGAAAGAAGTTACTTCAACTATTTCTAGCCTAAACAGCAGATATACAAGTTAAAAAACCACAAAAAAAGGAACTGTAATGAATTCATACTAAAAAGTGTTAACTTAATTGCACAACTTTTAGCAATGGAGTCCAAAATTAACAACTCACAGTAATTTATAATATATCATTGTGAATTCAAATAGGCTTGCCCCCCTAAATAGCTTTCAACTAATACAAATTGCATTGGTAATTTGACTGTAAAACTCCAGCACAAAAAGCTCTCAATTTTTTTTCTTTTATTGCATGATAAAGCAAAGATAAAACAAAGCTGAACTACTCCTTTTCATATTATGATAAAACCTGGAATCCACCACTCTCTTGATTAAAGCACTTGTCTGTCAGAAATCAAGCCTAAAATTATCAGTAGAGAATTCAGCTTGGCATTCTACTTTTCAGGCTTCCTAGTATGAACAGGGTTGGTTTTTTTTAAATTCTAAATGCACAATGAAAGGCAAAAACACACTGAGATTTTTATATGAGATAAACACTGAATTCCCTTTTTAGTTTTGGGGTTTTTTTTCCCTTAGGGAAAGGAAGATTTTTTTTGCTAGCAATAAAGACATCAATACAGGATTTTAAAAAAGAACATGGCACTACATCATTAGGAGTACTGCAACACATACATTCAGGGATGAGTACAAAAATCAAATATATGAGTGCCAAATGCCCAAAAATGTAATTTAAGCTCAATTTATTATCTCTATCTTTTAATTTCTTATATTTCCAGAAGAAAAATGCTACCTGTAACTAAAGATGACCCAGTCAATAAAATCTTGCAAACATACATTTCAGCCGGTATTTTATGAACACAACCTTTCTGCTCTGCTATCCCTTCCCTCAAGACCAGAAGCAGCAGAAGTATCTCCTGTCTAATAAGCCAAGTATCATAACAAAAAATCACAACAAAACCTCCTCACTCACTTCCCTGGCATGGCTAATTTATTTTTACAAGAGCTGAAATATTTTTACCAGCAGGAATAATTAATCTAGGAAAATGGAGAGTGCATCTGCGTTGGCCAATTATCATGACAGATTTGCAAAGCTGACTTCTCAAAGCTTGATAAGCAACTTAATTGCATCTAAAACCTCACATACTCTTAAACAACTTTTCCAACTAAAGCTTTAATCTACTAGCCAAATGCCTATTTATCCAGAGATTTTGGATTTCCCCTGAAAGAATGGCACAAAGACTGCTTGTAAAGTAGCAAGAGTCTGTGATAAAAAAAGTATAAAGAGGCCAAGCCACATGGCAGGTTCATGCATATGGATTACCCTAAAGGATAAATGGGCCAGGAAAGATTCTGCTTTTCTGTGCAGTCTTTGAAGCAGTGACAAAGCCTGCTTTTTTCTAGAGACTCAGACTGCTCTGTTGACTAGTGCAGAACACAGACACAGTGACACGTGTCTCTTCACTAATGCACAGTAATGCTCAAGGAGCTTCTCTGGCTGCTGAGGTGCAAAGCTGACCAGCTGAGCTGGGGGAGGGAAGGAAATCCCACAAATGAACTGATGAATTACAGCATACAAACCTACAGGGACAGCCCTCATCTAAAAATTACCTTTGATAATGACATTACAGCTGAGGTCTGCTAAGCTTCCTGAAAATCACATTGTCTAAAAGATCACTTTTTATAATTGTAGAACAGAACTACTGAGACAGTAATATCAGACTATGATAAGGCACATAGGAGCATTTTGCCTGTTTCCCAACTAAGACAACACCTATGTAGAAATGTCTTGGATGTATCATTAGCTACAGTTTTTCAGAGATACACAAACTTTTATTCTTTCCTTGGGAAAACAAGTGAAAAATCATCTTTCAATTCTTGCATTCCTAATGCAAGAAAAATGAAAAAAAAAAAAGTTTATTGTTTGTCACAGCAGCACAGTAGACTGTGATTAAAGAGCAGGATTCAAAAAACAACATTTACTCAAAGAATTCACGGGAGTTTATCAAACTAGTGAGCTAAAAGTAGTCTGCAACCAAGGAACAAAGGCTACCATTAAATGCAGATATTCAAGCTGAACTATGCCACAAATTCCATTTCTTTCTAAAACATGTTTTTGAAATGACATTTACAGAAATGTTCCCTCCAAAATCCTCCAACACTAAAGATGGAAGTAAACTGATTTTTATATTAAAATACAGATATAGAAAATTCATTTTCCCCTGAAATCTCTAAGCTCTTTTACTTATTCTAAAGCCACTGAAGAAGCTGTATGAAGGGGACTGAGGGTACAGGAAGTCATAAAATTCAGTGACTTCAACTGATTAGTTAACTTCATCTTTTGGAGAAGAAATCAGGAAGCATATCTGTAGGACAATAACCAAATTTACCTGAAAGTATAAATTTCTTCCAGACCTCCTTCTTCATCCAAAGTATACATGAGCTTCCTCACCACATCAACGCCTTGCTTTTGTTGTTCAGTTAAATCCTTTATTGGAAAAGAGTTTTTGTGCATATGAGCATGTACATTGGCACTTTTATCTCCACTTCCATCATCAACACTCACTGGGAATGGCAGACTAAGAACAAAAGAAGAAGCAGTTAGTTTGACTTTCTTCCTTATGAAAATAACCAAGCAAAACAAAACAAAAAATGTTCTTAGGATCAACGATTTCTATCTAGCTGCAGACAGATGTATAAAGAGCCACAGGACTTGCAAAATAAATAAAACAGTATTTCAAGTCTATTTGGCATTGGTAACATCTTGACCAGAGTGATGCACCAGTTCTGGGTATTGTGCATCAATAAAGACATCCACATACAGGAATAGATTAGACAGTAAAGTCAATGCTGATTAGAGAGCAAGATCCATTAAAAAAGATTGAACAAAATAAAGCCCATAGAGAAGGGAATTAGAGGGCAAGACAGCCTTAAATACAAAAAGCTGTTGCAGAGAAGAAGGAAACAATCAGTTCTTTGTATTCTGCCTGCACATCTATCGCATCATGGAGTCAGGTCAGATTGTCAAAAACCTGATAAAGGCATTTCAAACCATAATCTCTAAAACCAACTGCCTGAGGAGAGAGAAGAGTCTCCATCACTGCAAATCTTTATCAGAAGGTTAGACAAACACTGCTCAGCAATGACAGACATACACCTGACCCAGTCTGAAGCAGAGGATTGCTACAGATGACTTGTTAAAGGCTGTTCCAGGCCTGTGATTCTGTATTGGCTCAAAATGCCAGCAAGCAGGACATTCTCTCCAGTGGAGCTATTAGGTATTTCTGGAACAAATGTTATTCTTTTAGATTTTAATAGCTTACAACACTGGGTGAATTTCTGACTGAAGATGACACATTTTTCTTGCACTTCATGATTCAGACTTTAAAATTTAGCCAGGGGTTATAGATAAAATGATTTTACTGTTCTTCAAAATATAGAAGAGTGTTAACTAAATACAACAAACACAGTAGCAAAACATGTGTAAGATCCTCAACTCTGTGCCCCAGAAAACACCTGCAGATTTTTCATCTGATCCTATTCTGAATGAACCACATGATGCCTTTTACCACATTTCTACAAAGTTAAATAATTTTAGCATTGTATTATGCTTTTTAAAAAGCAGCCTACACATCTCTACCATACTTCCACCTCATTAGTCCTCACTAAACTTATTCATGAAGCAACAGATAATAAACAGAGTTAACATTATGCACAACAGTGTCACATAGAGCCAAATTAAAGATCAAGCTTCAGCAAAGTGTTTGGTACCTTTTTAGGAAGCAGATTCCACTGACAAAATATAGAAACTGTATTTTTAAGCTGATGTGGCAATATCAAAAAGCTTCAAACCTCTGATAGGTAAAGTTAGGCTACATTCACTATACAATACCCAGAGACTACTGTGATGAGAAGTATGTAACACCCAACACTACACAGTGCTCAGCATGTGCTTGGCACCTGGAAGCAGGGAGGAGAACCAACTCTCTGCTGCAAGTGTCAACCTAGTCAATGATCAGGGCATAAGAGATGGAAGCATAGGTTATAACAAAAGGTTTAGCAAGACTTTTTTTTTAAACAAGCATTTTACATTTGTGCAGGTAAAAATCAAATAATCCTTTGCTCCTGTGGGTGCAAACCTGCAGCCAGTGCTGTAACAGCAATATTTCATTTCTGCTTCATAGACAAGGGAGAAGCACTTGAATACCAGGGCTCCAAAAGATGTACTCTGACTGACAGAGGTACTCAAATTGATGGTGATGCACCTCTACTGCCTCCAATACCAACAACAGCTCAAGTAAGCCAGGAGGGGCATGTCACACTGCAAGCAGAACTGCTTTTCCTGTGTAGACAGAACCTGATATTTTTGCATCCAGCCTCCCCTAATCAAAGTTTTTTTGTGAAGGATCAGATCATGATTTTCAGTCACATTTCCCTACCTAACCCCTCTTATCTTCCAGATGGGTTGGCAAATGGCTTAAATTAATTCATTACTAAGTTCACAACATTGCTCCTTACAGAATGCTAGATCATGGTCAGAAGTAAAACTAGAGCTTTAACTTTCTCCTGTGAAAGTATTTATTATCAACAGCCAGATAAAGTTTTGCTTTTAAATAAACTCCTCTAGAAGGCTAACAGCTTCCAATTGCCATCACATACAGACCTTAACACCACCATTGATGATCTGGATCAATGCCTATATCTACAGCATGACAATCAAGGGATTCCTGTTCTAACACAGAAGACATTGGTTCCATCTTCCAAGCCCATCATTGTGAATACAACCCTTCTCTTCAGACCTGCTCCTCTATTGACACCAGAATCAAGCTATTAATATCTGCAACACTCTCTCGTTATTTCTTCCCAGCCTAAAAGGATCTAGGCTGTTGCTGTGACAAAACTACTGTTTCTGAGGCTATTTTTGGCTTATTGTTTCCTAATTCTAATTCTCTGCTTATATTTTTCTTTTGTCTCCCATTTTACACTTCGGCTCTAAGCTATAAGCTTAAGTGGAGAAGAAGCCATCATCTTAACATTTATTTGCACATTATTTAACCAAGGGGACTTGGCTCATAAGTGGAATTCAAAGTACATATAACTGATAGAAGTACTTGCTATTTCAAGATAATAATTAAGAAAGAATAATTTCCCTTTAAAAGATGGCATAGGACATAGCAGCCATCTTCATACTTACAAAAACTGAATTGAAGTTCCTGTTTTCTTCAAGTTAGCAATGATAATTTCCAGCTGATCCTCACTGACAGGACTACTTAGGTCTGTAAACAATTCAATGTGTCTCTTCTCATATTTCTTTCCTCTTAAAATAGAGAAAAACATTTACATATATTGAAAATATTATAAGGCCATTTAAAAATAATTTCCTTACAAAATAATAACAAAACTAATATATTTGTAATTACTTTTACCAAAGAAATTTACTTGTAAAATGAAATAAAGCAAATAAACCTGTTTGGTAGAAGTTGTTCTATTGTAGCTTATACTATTCATCCTAAGTGTTTACATGAGTTCCCTTTCTCCCTCCTACCTTAAAATTGAGGATTTTAGCCCTGTGACTGTATAAATCACTAACTACACCTAAATGAATGGAAGTCTGCCAATTTTCATCAATGTGGCTAAAATCCTAATATAATATGTTAGGCTGTTTATGGATTACATTGGTTATTTCCTTTGCAGCTGTAAGTCTGTTCTTGTGAAAATGCATTTTAAATGACTGTTGCTGGTGGGGGTTCCATTTTAGTAATCTAATTCAGTAGATTCATTGGAGAAGATGGACTTTCAAGACTACCTAATATACTAAGAATTAGTAACAGTACAGATCAGGAAGGTTGAATGACAGAACAAAAATCAGTTGAAGTGGATGAATTCAGTTTTGATCTGGATAATCAAACACATGAGTGATTTTCTTGAATTTTTACCCTATAGTATTTTCTCAAATGAAGACAAACTCCATATCAAAGGGGTTGGTGCATACAAGCTACAACAAAACCCAGTGGTTCCATAGCTACTCAAGACTACAATGCCATAAATACAGTCATTTCCATTCACAACAGTTTTAATCACTAAATGGATACAGCCTTCCACACTGATTAGACTTTATTCATAAAAATATAAATTGTATCACCAAGTCCAGTCTTCTCCACTCACAATTAGATCATATAACCTTTTTAGAAACATGATCAAACCCTGGTTTGAGAGGAAGTGCAGTTACCTTGCTTTCCCTGCACCACTACTTCACAGAGTGTTAGAAACACCTTGCCAGCCTCAGTGCACTCACTGATAACTTTGTAACACTGATGTCAAGATTTTTTCTCAGCTTAAAGAGTGGTTTTTCCTATTGCACCTTTATTTCCACAGCCTGCATATTTACAAACAGCCACTTCAGCTCCAACAGTCTTTAAATTTCTAGGCTGAACAAATTCACCTTTCTAGTTTTGTTTTCCTTTTTTCTTTCTAAAATGTGCCATCACATTTAAATTCAGTAGCTCTTTCCTAAGCATTTCAACATCCAGATTAACAGTTTCTGAAAGCAGAACACAAGGAATGTGACAGAAAGGGAAGGTTTTGTGCCTTCTATAATGGTAACAATGCTCTCATGGCTCTACTACAGAGTTGCCAGTTGCCTCAGAAAGCTCTCCAATTGTCTGGACAAGTCAGATGTCTCATGAGGATTGTTTAGAGGCAAACTTCTGCAGTGTGCTGTTTATCTTTAATGTTTGCCTTTTTTTTTTTTCAGAAAGCACTTCCCACATTTATACATACAGTAAACATAAGAGTGACAAGAAAACATCAGTGCAAAGTCAGACTTTTGTATAAACCCTCAGGTTACATACTCACATTGTTTCTTTCTGAAGCAAGTCCATACACACAATAATAGCATCCAGAACTAGGCAAAATTAAGAAAAATCCCAGAATTTTAATCAAGTAATGAATAGTGTTTTTCATATAAAACAATTTTACATTTTCACTCTCTCTCAAAGACTGACAAACATGCATTTTAGTTAAGAAATACTCTTTCAAATAACTGATGTGCAAGAGGTTCCTACATAACTTGTGTGTATTGTGATCTTGTCTCTGCCCCACTTACCCAATGGAACACTAAAAACACTACTTCATATCCCAACCTCTCAACTGCCAATGAGAGGCTCAAGTCCATGAAGAGGCAATCTAACTTTTAGAATGTTACTCTGAATCCACCAACAAAATTTCAACATATATCATTTTCTCACAGAAGTTTTTCTTTGAACCACCTGCATCTGACAATCTCTTCCTGATCACAATGTCCACTGGGAATGTGTGAGCCAGCTGAGTGGCTGCACACTTCTGAAACAGCTCTGACTGCCTGGACAGAGCTCACAGCAACCATTTTATGGCCAGAGAGAGACAACACAGGAGACTGAACTGAATGTAAATGAAACACATGAAGGAATGCTATATAAATTACTCTTTAAAACTCTTCACCTTACATGTAACTAAGAGCAGAACACAGTCAAATATGAATGGCATTCAAACCAGGGAGTAACATTTGGCAATGTTTGAAATACTTTATAAATAAATCAATCTGATAAACTTCTATTCTGCTTTCTCTGGGTTAGAGATAGTTTTCTTCACGGGAGCTGACATGGGGCTGGGTCTTGAAACTGTGCTGGAAACAGTGATGATAATATAGGGATGTTGTGGCTGTTGGTGAGCAGTGCTTGCAAAGAGCCAAGGCCTTTTCTGATTCCTGTACCACCCTGCCAGTGAGGAAGCTGGGGGGGACACAAGACATGGAGAGGAGACACAGCAGGGACAGCTGGTCTCACCTGACCAATGGGATATCCCACACCTGGCATCACACTCAACATGTAAAGCTGGCAGGAAGAAAGAGGAGGGGGGGATATTCAGAGTTCTGGTGTTGGTCTTCCCAGGTAACTGTTAAGTCTGATGGAGCCCTGCTCTCCTGGAGATGACTGAACACCTGCCTGCCTGGAGAAGCAGTGAATAATTCCTTGTTTTGCTCTGCTTGTGTGCACAGCTTTTAACTTCCCTATTAACTTGTCTTTATGTCAACCCACGGGTTTTCTCCCTTTTACCCTTTCAGTTCTCTCCCATCCAACTGGTGGAAGAATGAGCAAGTAGCTGTGTGTGGCTGAGTTGCCAGCTGGGCTGAAACCAGGACAGTCTGGTTTCTGGAACTTCTGCTGACTTACTTCATAAACAACATTTTTATTAAAAAGCACAAACCAAGTTCTGTAATGCTATTTTTAAAATACATGCCTTATTTGAAGCCTAAAATTATATTACTATCTTTTTTCTCTTTAATTAACAGAACACTTCATAAAACCAATGATTCCTTTTAAGGCCAAGGCTACATCTGTTAGCCTAAAAGAACGTCAAAAAGCAGCTAAATCTGCTTTTGGACAAACTTACAACCACAAATTAGCTCAACTCTGATAGTAGTTAAAACTTGGGAGGCTGAGCCCAATTTCACAACACTGACTTCCTGTCTCCTACGTAGCTGAATCAGTTCAAGAAGTGCTCTTCAGCAAAAGGATACAGTCTGCTTGTGCAGAGCCTGCTTTAATCACATTTTGAATGTCTTCCAGCAGATCAAAATCTGGCAGCATTAGTGATCTATGTACAGTAATGTTTTGGTATTGATCCTCACTGGCAAGGCCATTTCTAGTGCCATTAGTGCCAAACAGAACTACAGCAACTTCATCTTTACTCTCAGCAAAAACCTGCAGGTACAGAGAACACAAAACAGGTATAAAAACACAGTAGATTCATACATAACTATGTTAGGCACATTACAGCAAACTGAACTAATTTTGAAACATCAATTACAATGAATTTACTGGTTTTTACTTATTCAGTGCTATCCTCTCAAAACATAAACTTACAGTGAGATCACAAAGATAAAATTGAACTAACAAATTTACAAGAGGCTATCTGGGATAAAACAAGTAAAATTGGTTGATTCAGTCCTCAAAATGGGTCTTCTGTGGGGCAATTAATAAGTATTGAAATATTTTAGAGAAAGAGAAAAGCAATTCTTTTCCCTAAAAGTTTCTACTGCCCTGAAGAAAAAATGGTGACCAATCCAACTATCACATCTCATGCACAAAAAATACAGCTGAAACAAAGAGCCCTGTCACTCCTGCATAAACACGGACTAATTCTCACTCATTCCTCATTTATTTCAATTATTAGTAAATGAGGAAAATGTTTCCCAGATGTTTTTAACATTTATGAAGTCACACACACCTGTCTCTGCACAAACTTTGTCATAATCTTCTTGGCTTGGTCAAGTGAAGACTCTTCACCAGGGGAAGAACTGCTCATTGTAAGGCCTACATCCAGGCACAGCACTACTGCCACCTGGAAAGGAGTGAGAATAAAAAATAAAATACAAGCATAATTACTTACAAGGGTACATACAAAGCCCAAAAATCAAACTACATCACAAGTGGTTTCTTTTACACTAATTGTTAATAAGAGACAATGGTGGAAGACAGAACTGGCATAACTGCACTGAAAAAAAAAAATAATTTCATCCTGTACCATGTTCCAGACATTTCCGTGGAAAACACAAAAAAATCCTATGTTACACAATAATCTGTAAAGGGCATGTAATTTCTGTACAATCCCATTAATATATTTGGGATCTAAGGGCTTCTCTGCACCAGGAAATTAAACAGATATTTTAGTTGACAATTGCAAGGATGAATTCCAATTTCAATTTAGGGGTTTAAATACCTCACATTAGTCTATATTTTTGCATTTCTGATCACCTCTTTAGCTGATCTATACAAAACACTGCCCAAGTCTGCCCATGAATTGATTTATACACTAGAAATAAATAAAATTGTTTCTTGCAATTTCTCATTTGACTCCAAGTTCCTCTAAAGTTCTTTCACAGACTCCCCTTATCTTGATTAATCATCCACATTAATGTAGTTGCAAGAGGAATTCAGCAAAATGAGGCCCTGCATGTCCAAGGCCAGCTCAAATTTATTCTCATGGATTAAACCAAAGTTCCCTAAATATGCATCAAAACCTTGATGAGCTGCCAGTAGATTAAATTATCCTGCCTGAAAAAAAATTGTTTGCCTGAACAGGAAAGTCAGGTATTACCTAGGCTGAAGCCAGCTGATTCATTTTAAAACACAAAATATATCCAGTTCCAGAAGAAATGAAGCTGACAAAAGGATGTGGGCAATAATCCTAAATCTGTCAAGTGACACAAGATGTAGAGTCTGCTTCTGCAAAGCCAAATGGATGAACAGCAAGATAAGGCATTGGTGTAAGCCCTGCAAGCCCAGCCTTGCAAGCAACTCCAAGCACCTGCTGAGAGCAGAGCTCCACAAGCTGTCCTGCAGGTTACACTCAGTCTTAGCACTCATCCTGCCTTCACCAGGCTTGCCTGGGAGCTGGGAACAAGCGCCTGAGCCAGCCAGGTCTGCAGAAGCTCAGAGTGGAGCAGAGGCAGCAAAGTGTTCTCACAAGAGCCCTGTCAGTGTCCACCACCAGCCTGGGGAATTACTGAATCTACCCACGGCAGCAGCTGCAGACCCTCCTTGGCTTGGTGCTGTGCTCCCTAAAAACACTTCATAGACGGCAGGGTGACAGCAGAGAAGCCACAGAAGCGCAGGAGTGCAGAGCTGCTGTTTGCTTACAAACACACCATCAATGTCAAGTGCAAACATGCTCTTCTGGAAGGCAGCAAACCCAAGCTGGGTGCTCGTTCAGGTATTTGGAATCCTCCTTCAGGAAGAGGGCACCTCCTCAATGTCTCTCTTCAGCTGTTACTAACCTGTTATTACCCTCTGGCCATGAGCACGCAGAGCTGCTGCTGGCAGTGCAGGCTCCTGAGCGACACTGGCCCGGAGCTTCGCACGTGTGACCGCAGGACAGCCCTGTCACACCTGAGCGACACCAACCCGCCCTGCTCAGTGCCGCTAAGGGCGATGTGGAACAAGCCTGCCTTTATCTCTGACCTCTCGGTGCTGAAGCAGCTATAATAAAGCAAAGACAGAGATGGCTACAGCAGCACAGATAAAGCTGCGCTTAACAGACACTAAACTGCTCCGTAACACAGGAGACCTGAACACAGCTTTCATCAATAAGCATCAGATATAGAAACTGCATTTTCAACAGAGCAAAACCAGTTCTAGCATTACTCCAGCAAGAGTAATGCCAGTCACTGCTGCGGGAGCTGCACTGTGCTCTAAAGCAGGAACACTGATTCCCTCTGAGCTAGTCAGCTTTGCACCGGCAGCGGCTCGGCGGCCAGCACGGGGAGGAGTTACAGGGCGCAAAAGGATGGGTGCATGTGAGTGCCCGGAGTCAGGGATGGGTGCCCGTGGGTATCCGGTGCCAGGGATGGGTGCCCGTGGGTGCCCGGAGCCGGCGGTACCCCCGCCGGGCCCCCTGCCCTCACCTTGCCGCTGGGCGCCATGGCGCTGGTGCCGGGACGCGGTGCGTCGCGCTCAGCGCTCCGCCCGCCCCACGTCCCCCCGGGAACACGGCGGCGGCGCCTCGCGTTCCGCGGCGGGGACAGCGCCGCCTAGCGGCGGACGGGGACTCGGGCGGGGCCGCTGCCGGCGCTGCCGGTTCGGGACCGGCTGAGGGGAAAGCTCAGGTGGGCACGGCCGGGCTATGGGAGAGGGGAGATCTCCCTTCCCTCATCTTTTTCCTCCGGGCTTCTCGCAGCCCTCCCTCCAAGTGCCACATCTCGCAGGCGTGGCTGTCAGTTTAGCCGCAGTTCGGGCGGAGCGTAGCCCAGGACAAGCCCGAGGTAGGTGAATGGGGTCCCTGAGGAGAGGAGGGTCCAGGGCAGGTGTCAGGGGCCCTTCTGTCCTGCCCTACAGCACCTCCCGATGGGTTACATCCCATCCCTCGCCCATGCCGATGTAACCCCGGCTGGAGGTGGGCAAGCCCAGCCCCACAGGCACTCACTTGTCCCCCACCAGCAGCACTGGGGAGACAATAGGGAGGGTTAAAGCTGGAATACTCGTGGGTTGAAGTAACGACAGTATAATAAGAAAAACAAGAGCCATGCACACCAGCAAAGCAAACCAAGGCATTAATTCACTGCTTCCCCAGGACAGGCAGGGCTTCAGCCATCTCCAGGAGAGCAGGGCCGCAGCACGTGTAATGGTAGCTATGGCCAAATTTCCACACTCCAAACAGCCCCTCTTCTTCCTCCTCCTCCTCTCCCCTTTATATACTGTCATGTTATATGGTCTGGAATACCCCTTTGGTCAGCTGGGGTCAGCTGTCCCAGCTGCATCACTCCCAACTCTGTTGGAGCATGGCCATACAAAAAGCAGAACAGGCCTTGGCTCTGTAAGCTCTGCTCAGCAATAACAAAAACACCTCTGCATTGTCAACCCTGTGTTGAGCACAAACCCAAAACACATCCCCATACCCAGTGGTGTGAAGAACATTAGCTCTATCCCAGCCAAACCCAGCACATCACCCCAAAGGGGATGTCTCCAGGGCTCCCCAGCCTCCATGGCACCCCAGAATCCCGCAGGACACAGCCTGCTGGGGAGCAGCCATTCCCCTTCACCACTGGAACAGGGATTTCAGCTGCCCAAAGCATCCCAAAGGTACATTCTGCCTGTGTATCACCAGTGGGTCAGGATTGTTTCATTAAACACTGGCACAACACTAGCTTTGTCCCACCATTCACAACAGAGAGAATTTCTGAACCACATTGCATCCAGGCTGTTTGATCAAACTGGAACCCACTGATTTTAAGAATTCCTAGTAAAATAGATGCTATATCAGGTATATCTTGGTGTCCATTGGCTATGAAATCATTAGAGATATATGAGAATGGCAAGTATTTCATCACATGTATTTAGTACTTCTTGTTCTGCATTACCTTCCCTGTATCCTTTGAGGGTGTCATTACCATTACCAGTGAAAGTGTTTTTCACTTCTAGGTATATCTCAAAACCCATATATTACCTATAATTATTCTCAAAACAGAGCTCCAAGTGGGGATACTAGTGTAGCTACAAAAGAGTAAATCTTACATGAACACTTCAAAAATCTTGTACCAGAAGACGACCCTACAAACACAAGTATTTCCTTTTTATACTGAGTGATGTCTGAAGACAAAAATCCCCTTTCCCTCCTTACTACATTGCCATGCTTTGGGAATACTGGTAATTGAGGGATTCTCTCTTCAAAGCACTTTGCATATCAAAGGAACAGAGCAGCTTGGCAATGTGACAAACATTTTAGGGAAAACCGGTAGACAAAAAATCCCAGTCAGCTACTGCCAGAGAAAATCTTGCATTGTCTTCCTAAATGTCTCTAAGGAGATTTCAGATTAATCAGCCAAGGAAATCAGGCTGCTTGCTATCATTATTATTATTCCTGATGTTATCTTAGTCCAAAAGCCCTCCCTTGGGCTCACAAGCAGGCAAACCCCACTCCAGCTGATTTCCAGCAGAGCTTGAATTCCAGGCACAAGACAGGAGATGTGCACACACAGAAGGGAAGAATAGAGAAACAAGAACTCATCAATTTAATCAGCAATAGCTTTTCACACACCAGCAGAAAAGCATTTTGCAAGGCATCATGATGAATGAACATTTTATTTTTATGCTGGGGTTGGAAAGTAAAACCTCAGCCCTGACTGCTGGAACAGAATATTGACATAAACCCCTTCTCTCTGACTCCTAGATTTGACATGAAAGCTGAATCCCAGGCTTTGGTCCAAGCTCTTGCAGCTAGAGCTGTAATTGCAGACATTACTTAGGGAAACCCACCTTGGGCCAGAACTGGGAACCTCTGATTGCAGAAGGTTTGTATGGCCAGCCCTGGTACCAGTATCACATTTCCTTACAAAGTCTGAGTACAACTAAAGACAACCTGTAACCATGAAACTCAATCTGTGATATTCCTGTCCTTTAGCTCTCAATCTGACATAAATGGGGGCTTTTAGCTCTCTGGCAGAATACACAAACAACAAACCAAAACATTTCTACCTCACACCTTCACGCTGCCAAATTCTTCAGAGCTGTTTCCACCATTCAAAGGAAAACTGGCTAATCATTCCTGAAACAAACCTTAATCCACATTTCCTTTTCCCTTTGCAAGTCTGAACAGAGCTCCATCATTGGTAATCATCAAATCTGACTAATCAACTCCATCTGGGGCACCAGGGCTTTGTTAGCCTGGATGAAGATTTGAGAATCTTTGCTTGTGAAAGCATGAAAAAAAAAAAAAAAAAAAAGCTGTGATTAATTGTTTATTTCTCTTGTACAGAATGCCAGTCTCTGGGTATAAATAATAAATATATGACATCTCAGAGGACTCAGGATCCAGAGTGATCAGCTGTAATCTCATTCACACCAAAGTGTGTCCCACCTCAGTGTCAGTGAGGTTTTCACTCATTGCTCTGCTCATTCCTTGTTTGGTTAATTCCCCCCCAGACCAAGCCTGGATGAAGTAAGCACACTCCTGGGACAGCAATGAATGGTTGCTTTGTGCTTAACTTCTCAATGCCTTTACAAGGCAGCAATGAAAATGGCTTCCCTGGTTTTTACAAGAGGGAATGTATTTCCCAGAGAGTTACAGCTGAGACCCAGCTGCTTATGGCATCTCTGAGCAAATGTAAATGGTTTAAATGTAAAAGTTGCAAGATGACTTGGCCTTTCTCCCTCTTTACCCACAGGGTAAGACTTTGGACAAATGCCTGGTGGAAAGATGAATACCATAGCCATCTGGGATCTAGCCCAATAGCTTTATTGAAATGGATACATAAAGCAGAATTTTCTACAGAAAAATAGAATTAACTTTGCAATCATTACCTATTGTTTGCCTGGGATGATACATAAAAGTGGGTGCTAACTGCAAACTGAGGAATTATGAACTGAATTTTCCACATATAAACAAAGCAGGGCAAACACACTGTGACACCAATCAGCTTTGTATTTCCATCAGTACAAGCTGGGCAGCAGGCTGGAAGACAAAGTAGATGGGAAATTGGCACCCAAAACAAAGCAGAGCTTGGAAGCACATGTGTTAGCAGCCTCCTACACTGGGCTTTGTGAGGTGTGTTGTTGTCTTCTCCCAAGAGGTCTTTCCAAACACCTGCTTGAAAGCACATGCCAAAACTGTGGTGCAGACCAACACTAGTATTTATTGTGTCTGTTGGTGATTTCTGATGGTCCTTCCCAAGGGATGCCAACCTCACTCACAGTGTTTGCTTAGTTGCTTCTGTGGAATACACCTGCAGGGAAAAGATCCACTCTCTAAAGCAAAACTGGTCTTTGGCTTTGAGGTTCAGCTCCAAGTCCACAGGGCTTGTTCTCTGTCTGTGACTCAACAACATTTGGCACATTAAAAACTGTGCCTTTAATAAACTGGAAAATAGCTTCTAAAGAATCCTTTGAGGGATTTAACAGTTTTCATCTCTTGGTCTATCTGCTTTGTCCATTTTCATTTAAGTTCATGCAATGCAAAGAAATGAGCCTCTTAGGAAACAAAGACATTACTGCAGCAGGAAAATTAGCAAAATAGGAAAGATTATACCACACCATCCAACCTTGCATGAAAACACAAAAGAAAAACATAGGAAGGAGAGGCAATGAGTAAAGAGGGTATATTGACTCAGGGTTTGTCCTGCCAGGCACATTTCAGTACAGGGGCTACTGAATAGTGGCAAATGGATCACAGCTGATAAACTACTTCAAAGCAGCACACCCAGACCTCCTAATCCCATAGGACTGCAGAGGAGAAATGGCTCTTCAAATTCCTCAGCATGGAGCTGAGAGACAAAGGCTCCATGTTTGCAGTTCCTCTCCCACTGGGGTGTCACTGTTGCTTTCCCTTGTCACTGCCCCCTGCCCCAGCTGCTGAATTTACAGCTTTGTCTTTCCCTTCTCCAGATTATGCAGTAATTACACATTTCTCAGGCAGAAAAAAACCCCCTTCCACTGGCTGCTGTACACCAGCAGAGGCCTTATCAAGTACCACAGAGAGGGAAGGCATGAAATCACAGGCCAGCAGTTTACAGCCCATTTTCCCCCCATGTGGATTTTTACCTTTTCCTCACTGTCATGGAGTCACACTTGAGAATCACACTCTTCTGTAGCTTGCCTGTTCTGTCCTGCAGAATTGCTGCCCATCCAGTAGTTCTTCCACCTGCTGGTTTTTATTCCCAATGAATTAAATGGCATGGATGTCTCACTAGTTGAATCCTGGATTCTTTCCTCTTCCAATCCATTTATGAAATTGCAACAATAATTTTTTTTTTAGTTCTTATCTTCTTAGCCATGGTGCCCCTCATTCTGATGACACGTCCAGATTTCATAAGAACTGTTTTGTCTTCAGCCAGGTCATAAAAGGACACTGCACAACACAAGATGGCCAGTCCTGGGAATAACCACTGGGCACAGCTTAAAATATATCACTCTACCTGCTTTTGCAACTATTTTTTCAGGCACCAAAATGCACAACACTTCCCAGCCTGCTCAGGAGAATGTAATTTAAAACAGCATCCAAGCCTCACTAAATAAAATAAGGAAGGTGGGAGGATGATTTAACAACATTTGTCCTTAAATCCCCCTGGTTTTCCTTTTATTTATTATGCTCTGAGTATCTACTAAAGGTTTAATTATTTGCTACACTACTTGCCACTCTCTAGAACCCAGAGAGCCTCTAACTCCCTGACACCTTTGCCCTCTCTCATCCCTTTTTAAAGTAGATACTATATTTGTAATCTCATACATGACTTTCAAGGGAAATCATTAAAGCTTGCTTTGGCCAGTTTCATATTTGCCTTGGATGGAATTCACCTGGCTCAGCTGATTTGAAAACATCTCCACTGCAAAAGCTCTGACATTTCCTGTTTTATCTCTAATCACTTTTTGCTGCTGATGTTAATTGTGTTGCTGCCTGATTGCAGATGACCTTTGTAAATGGACAGTCTTCCACAGCTGTCAATTATTTAATTAGCTCAAAAGGCAGAAACATATGCTGTGGGTCCAAAGGTTTCATCCCAGCTGAATCTCATGTAACTGTCAGGAGGAGACTATTTAATGTAATTTCATTTTTTAAATTTATTTGTTTTTCTGTAAGAAGTAAAGAGAATATTAAAGTTGCAAAAGTCCAGCTCCAAAATAACAGGAAGTTCTGACATTAATGTTTCTTTTCCAACCTTAACCAAGTATTTCTCTAGGCTGTGATACAGATTCAACTACAGGACCGGGTACTTTTTGACAATGTCATAATCTATTTCAATATATATTGGGATAAAGTTAGGGCTATGTACTGAAGGAGTCATGAGAACTCTTGCCTCATTTGTTCCAAAAATTTGGAGGCAGAGAGTGAAAGAGGAAATTCTTATGATTATGGTAACTAAATGGCACTATAAGAAGTAAAGTCTGGTTTTGTTCAGCAGATTGGCAGTAATCTGATATAGGTATCACTTGAACCAAGTCCCTCACCAGTAACCACTGGTTGTGTGAATCACATTTTCTTAGTGCTCAGTTTGAGATATGTCAGATCTGCATAAATGTTGAGCACTCACAGGCATTTGTGAATGGAGCTTCACTTTCAAAACAGAAAATGTAGGGGGATAGAATATAAGGCAGTATAGAATATAATCTTATCCCCTAAACAGTTGCAGCTGGGTTAGTTATTAAAGATTAGGAGCAGGCTTAATTTTAACAGGCCACAGCTGTAGCCAACAAGAAGAGTGTTATAAAAGAGTGGATTGGTGGGTTGAGGGAACTGCAGTCAGATGGCTGCTGTGAGGGCAAGGAAGAGTCAGTGCCTAGAGGAGCTGCCTACAAGAAACATCAAGGAGGTATGAAACTCTACCAATATAGAACCCTTGTAATGTAATGATAACAATCTCTTGCACTATAATGAAAACAAGAAAGTGCCTCGTTATGTTAAATGTTCGAAAAAAATTATCTGCAAGGCGCAGCTCAGAGGAGCACTGAGCTTTTTTAGACTTTTGTATATTTTAAAATATTGTGCTTTTTGTTGTCGCATGTTATTGGAAAAACAAAAACCCAAAAGTATTTTTGAGAAGAATGTATACATTACAGTGGTATGTATTATTGAGAGATTGCTTTGTGCAATCTGTGAAAGTGGGGTTTGACCACACTCTCAAGCATAAGGACAAACTAAAATGCTGTATTTGCTTCTCACTAAACATTCTCCTATGGCCCACTGTATAAGCCTGGCATGCCAGAGAAAGAGTAGCATGCCATCCTGAGGATGAAGATGGTTCCAGATTGCAGACCTATGAGGAACAGGAAGGAAGGGTAGGATTTGTTTTGTATTCATATATTAAGAATTAGCATGACATAAGTTCTTAGTATTTCCATTGCAATTTCATCCAGACCTCTCTGGATGCATTTCTAAAGCAGAGAGAAGTACTGCAGTGGCCTTTTATCCCCATTTTTCAGTTCAGCCGCTGGAGGGCAACGTGATCCCAGACACCAGGCAGAGGCAGCTCTGTAGCCCGCCGAAGTAGGGAGCGTCACCCAGCAAGCACTGCCGCACTGGAGATGAATTTCTGCGCATTAATCTGGCAGAAATTAGGTAATAACAGCAGCAAGAAACCACGTACTCTTGCATTTTACCTTTGGTTTAGGATTGCTTCATGAGTTCTAAATCCGTGGATTAGCCAAAGGATTTCTGCAGGCAGTGATGCAAGAGCCACTCAGCCTGGTATCACAAGTGGCTAAGTATTTCCCACTGCTAGGTAACTGAAAAGCCCCAGACATGTGTCTGCAGTGGAAACAACTCTGGCAGACTTTTCTGGATTAGTTGTTAAATCTGTTATAACAAATTATTTGTTTATTACGTTTTGTAGGGCTATCTGCATATGTAGGGTCTGGTTTTCTTTCAAACAAATAGAAATAGTTGGGCTCAACTGAACTCCAGAGCACCTGGGTTCCTGGAGAAGACCAGAGAGATCATGTCAGGTATATGTGCTTTGGGGAAAGCAACAGCCCAGCAAAAGTGCATCAAATAGTGTTTGGAAAAATGTTAAAGCCAGCGTCTTATTAAGAGGTGGTAAGTACCGAGTGGTTGCTGCTGTTTCAGCTGGGGTTGTGGCAGAAGCAGAATCTCATCCATCTCGTTCTCCCGGCGCCCTTTGTGTGGCAGCCTGTATCACACCGCTGCCTGTGCAGTGCCTTTGTTGGCAGCCATGAGCGCTGCAGCTGTGTTTGCCCGGGCTCTGCAAAGCGCTTTCATGCAGCAGATTGTTCAGGACAAGCGAGCTGGGATAACTCACTGCGTGAAGGATTTGCTTAGCAGATGCACACGGATAAGCCTTTAGTATCCTCCCCTTTAGTTTCATTCTGCCCTCACCAGCATCGTGCGTGTTTGCATGCACACACACACAGGGGCTGGCTAATAATCTAATTTAATCCTTGCAGCACAGGATTTTGTTCCTTATCCATTCAACTGTGGGAAGGGATTAGGAATCTTCAGCTGCCAAACAAGGCTCTTTCTGAGCTGAGAGGATCCCATTTTAAATTTCTATCTGTTTGCCTGCACCTGGAAGCAGATTGAATCAGACTGAAAGGATGAAATTTTGGATCTTTTGAAAAATATTTGCTTTAATTGCACTTTCAAAATGGAGCATTGCAGCATTGAGGAGGGGACGTCATGTTTTAATTCTTATGAGTTCCCTGTGCTTTGAGGGACAAAGCAGCCATGTGAAGGAGGGAGCTTATATTTGAGAGGAAAGAAGGGATTAGGTTTAGTTTCTGTTTGTGTAAATTGATGTTAACCCATTACACTAGCAGATATGTGACAGTGTAGAGGCAGGGGACGAATAATTTCAAGTTTTCCCTGTCAGTTATTTTATTGTTTCATAGAAATTCCTTGGAAGGAAGTCATCAAGATGACAATGAGTTCTGCAGGTTTCTTTTTGTAGTAGACATTCAAGACAGACCTTTAATTTTTTATAATGTTCTATTGAAATAAATGGCAAATTTAGCCAACAAAACAGACTTGGTTTTAGGGTGGAACTGGAGCCTCAGAGCAATCCTGCTGTAATCATGGGGCTGGCTGAAGTCACCACCATGATGTGAGACTTTTGCCTTGGAGCCTGTTTCAACATTAGAGTCCATTGCTCCAGCGGTGTTTAATCGCATTAGAGACAAGCCAGTGCTGTAATCACTGTGAGTCACTGAAGGCAGCTCCACCAACACACATTTAGGGAGAACTGAGCCACCATTGTCAGTGACACTGTGTGCCTTGGGATGATACTGCTCATTATAGTAAATATTTCACTTTTTTTCTTTACTACATGGAGATGCTACGAATTATTTCTGCTCCTTTCTTAGGTCACAGAGGAGCTCATTTGAATAAATTAATGAAGGTTAAAATTGCTTGTGTTTATTAATTCTGCATGCCATTTTTCTGTGGATAAAATGTTAAGGAAAATCGCCATTATCATGGAAGGATATTCTAGTAATTGCCTGTAATTATAAGGGCATCTCACTACAAATACATTTAAGTACATCATTAGAAACTGACACTTTGATACTTCAGGACAAGATTGTATTTTAGAAAGAAAGACTGAATAAAATGCATGCTCTCCTTAGGCTGACTACCCCAGGAGCTGTTGGATTCATGCCCAGCACTGGCACTATAAAAACCATTCCCTTTATTTATGATATTTGGGGTGTTCAGATCACAACTGCAGGTTATTCAGATAATCAGGCTAGAATAAATTAAACTATATTTGTGTTATATCCTAATGAGCTGGTTTGCTGGTGTTTTGTAGTAGAAATAATTGATTCTCTTACCTTATCACTGTAGGAGCAGAAAGAATTTGGCATATATATGAAGATAGTCTAAGGCACCTTCAAATATACTTGTCTTAATGTACATCAGTGCTGGAGGAACTTGTAATAAAACATGCTCTGGGGGAACATGTTGCCTGGGAAGTGGGGATTTATCCTATTTGCAGGCAGAATAGACTATCAAAATCAGTAGTTATTCTTTTTTATCTTGTAAAGCTAAGTGTGTACCTGGAAGAAATGGCTGGGACAAGGAGATCACATCTAAGATTTGTATCTGAAGGGGCCCCAGGTCAAATTTATCCATGGAATATCTAATTTCAGTGGATACAAACCACAATGGATTTTAGCTGCTGTACTCTGGGAATAAGGTTCTATGTTTTAGCATGCTAAAAGCAAGGGCATTTTTATAACATGGGAAAAATGCATTGTTGGGCTGACTCAGGCATTCTCTGTATTTTAATGCATTCTGACAGACTTCAGCTACTGTGTAATGACATGAGATTAGGAGAACTGCAAGTTAATGGAACTGGGTGAGCAGGGGGATACATGACAGACCCTCAAGCCTCATTTCTCTGGGCTGCTTGTTTGTATGCAATCACACTTCACCTGTTATGTGGAAGGATGCTTTGGGGATTTTTCTGCCCCCTGGTAATTTACCTGGACCTAACACACAACCACAAGCCCTCCCTCACCATTAACTGTCTGCCTGTTGTAAGAGAAATCATGCTTTAGTAGTTAAGACAAGCAAACACAATGTCTATTCTAATTCACCAAATAAATTGAGAAGTTGTGTTTCCAAGTGGATTAGCCCTTCCTGAATTTGATTCAAGCTTGCTTTTTTTTTTTTTTTTTTTTTGAGTTCCCTTTTCCATTCAGGGAATAAATGTGTGTGGACTAATCTAGGGATGAAAACACATTAACACAACTGCCTCACATTGCCAAATGCTTGGAAAGAAGAAGGGAGGGCACTGATCCCATAGATAATTCACTGCCTGGGACAAAAAGGGGCTGCATAAATGTTGAGCTGAATTGTGTCCATCACAGTGCAGAACTGTGCTCTGTGCATCCTTATTTTCTCACTGCAATGCTAGTGTAATTGCATGCTTCAGTGTTCAAGAGCACATTGGAGTGGCTGGTTTTAGCTAGTGGTTGCAGCTTCTGAAAGGTACCTGTGGGGGAGTGGTTATGAGGATCCATTGTGCAGCCTCTGCTGATAATCTCAATGAGGAATTGCAGGATCCTGACCTTAGGATTCAAAGCACAGGCTGGAGGGACTAGAAGGGTGAATTCGATGGACTTACAGTGGATAAAAGCACATTTATGCTGTTATTGTTTCAGTCCTCAGAGAAACTGAATGGGGTGGGTAAGTCAGCAGGCAGAATTAGCACCTCCTCTCCCCTGGTGAGATACATGGGGCAGTCACACAGGTGTGCTTTGCCCGATGCAAAGATCTTCCATAGGAGTCTCTCACTGATAACCATTATCTTATCAAATGATTACCTTGCACCTCAGAAGTGAGAACTGCAAAGGCTAAAGAGCTAATTCTCTGGGCCCATCTCACAGGAAGCTGAGTGTCCTTTGTTATGTTTTTCACTAGAGGTGGCAAGTCCCCAGCATACATCTGCCACATAAGGAATTCTGTTCCCTTGGCCATGTTTGCAGCAGGCATCAAACCAAAAGCACCTTCCTGCTGTTTCAGCTGTTGCACTTCCAGTTTGAGGGAATTTCCTACAGGTAGCTTTTTGGCTCAAAGAGCTGTTTTACTGAAGCTGTGCTAGCCCTCAGCTAGGAATTTTGTTTGGGTTTTTTGAAGATTCATCTCTCCTTCTTAGAAGAAAGAAGATTTTAAATAAGTGTTTTCCCTGCACAAGCAGGAGGGTAGGGCTGTAATAAGACTATATGAGAGATCCAAAGGTGTCATTTAATATTTAGGCACCTTGAAGAACTCTGCTGGTGGATTCTCCTTTGACTTACCAGAGTCATGCCTGAAGTACCCAAGGGTTATAAGAAATCTTCCCAGCACAGCTTTAAGTAGCAGCTCTAAGTCACAGACACACAAACCATGTTTGAAGAGTTAAAAGTACTTCCTGTTTTGGTATGGAAGTGTGCCCCCTGCTATAGATCCTTGTGGCTAAAGCTAAACAGACACCCAATGCGTAAAATTAAATCAAAAGTTTTCATTTGTGAGCTATGAAGTAAAAATAAAGAACCCAGGCCCCAGAGACATATGACAATTCTGGATAGGCACTGTTTAACAAGGGGTAGAACTTTGACCTGTTTCAGACACACTTTAAAGTGGATTTTCAAACACAAGGAATTCTAATCAATTATCAGCACAGAATGACTGTGTCCATTCCACACCACTGATTTTAACACAAAGTAAAACAGAAGCATGAGAGCAACACTCCTGTAAAGCCACATACATCTTTATTCTCCACCCAGGCCAGCAAGGATGGGAAAGAGGAATGCAATTAAAAATAGCAATCAGCAAACAGTATCTTTAATTAAAAAACATCCAGACTAGAGCAGCCAGAAACACACTCAACAATCAGAATAACTGGAATTCCCTGCACTCTGACAGTGGCACATAAGCAGATATTACTTGATTCTGAAAGCGGGGTTGGACAAGACAAAAACTTGTGCTTTTTTCTATTACAACAATTGATAATTATTATATATTTTGCAACAGGCAAACTGCTACAGAGGACAATGGGCAAGAGAGAAAGCTATCCAGCTGCTTAGAGAAAAGTCTGAATTAAACTTTTACAAATAGCACCAAAACCAACCCCAAGCACCAGAACTAACCCCAAGCTTAAATAGCCCCCACCAAAATCAATGACAGAATGCCTTGAATTTAGCAGAGCCAATGAAAGCTTAGTTAAGTGTAAAGAAGTAGAAAACACATGATGGATTGTCCCAGCATATCCCCCAAAATGTGACCTCCAAACCCAGAAGCACAGCTGCACTGCAGAGGGAGGGTACTATGACTCCTGTGATGCTCCTTTGTGTCTATGTAGCAGTAAGAGGCATAGATTTGGTTTTGTCTCCACTCCAGAGGGCTGTTAACAATCCTGAAAGCAAATCCTGCAGCTCAGCAGACATTTCACGTGGATGTATTCTGTAATGAGCTGGTATTTATCATTCGAGCCCTCTGTAAGCTGAAGGCTCTTTGTGCTACTGACCCCAGCCTTGAACAGCTGCTGTTTGGCAGTGACAGCTGAATTGGGTTTGTCCCTCTGCAGCAATGCACACTTGCCAGCCATCCATTCCCCAAACTTGTCTGCTGCATGTTGGGGCCAAGATACACAATCCACCCCTTTCATGCCAGCAGCGTCCCTTTAGGCAAAGCGTGAGAACACTTGCCAGTGAACCTTCCTTTTCCTTAATGCTTATTAAGCATCACTTATTCCCATGCTCCAGCCATGTGGGAGCCTGCAATTTCCATGTGGAGAGTGGCTGCACTGGGTCACTACAGCCTGCCAGCACTGGCATGGCTTATCCTCAGCACCTCCATTAATTCAGAGGCATATCAGCCTGCCTGATTGGAACAGGCCTGTGAAAGGCATTCCACTGCTTGAACCAGTCCCAGGCATATGTCAGCCTCTTTGAATCCCACTAAACTACCTGATGTTGTCTCACAGATTGGGGTCTGTTTTATTATTTTTTTTCTGGAAGTTGGTAATTGTTTTGAAAGACTTCACCAGTAAAAAATGATAGTAGGAAGCAACAAACACAGCCTGGCTCTACCTGTGCCCAGGGAGCACCACTGCTTTCCCAAGTTTGGGGCCAAGACTGCTCTTGATATTTGGCTTGTGCATTATTTACTGTTGAGCCTTCAGCCAATGCTAAGAGGCTCCTTTGACCTCCCAGGGACCAAGGATACAGCAGGAACTACTTATTTCCCAGTGTCAGGACTAGAGGATCAGATGGAATTTGTTTATACATCACCAGTTCCCAGATGCTCTAACCAGGACAGTCAGTGTAGTCTTGAGCTCAACCTTAAAATGCAATACAAAGAATTAGTTTCTGTGAAATCCAGCTTCTGAATGGTTTCTTTTTACCATCCCAAAAGTAGAGCAGCAGTTCCCTCCCCCCGATAGGGAGACTGGGGAAATGAGACACTACAGAGACAGGAGTGACTGTGCAGCTGACAGACTGCATGTCACACTTACCTACCTACATGCAAGCAAATGGTGGGCTCCTCTGGCTTGGGCCTCACAGACTTTCCAGCAGCACCAGCAGTGGAACACTGAGAAAATTAACTATGTTTCAGATATGTTACTCAGTCCCCATTAGAATCTGCTACACTTTTATTTTGCTCATCTCCTTCTTAGGCCAAAACCCCAATAGATGATCGAGAATAAAGAACTTTTCTCGTAGTAATTTTTGTAAAAAACAATTAAAATTTCTCCAGCCTATGGTGGCCACCTCAGCCTGGTCAGGGAGCCTGCTATGATGCCATGAAAAATCCAAAAAGGAGGGAAACCCATTACAAAAATGAGACATGAGGGGAGGAGGACGTACGATGCATTGCTCTTCCACATAATTAAACAGGAAGGGGGATGGGGTGGGGAAGGCAACACAGATTTCCAGAGGCACGGATAGACGTGAACTTCTGGACTCCCCCATTCTGAAAGGGGAGATCCAACAGCTCTTCCATAAGAGCAACTTGAAAACCAGAATAACTTGTTTCAGAGCCCTTTGCATCCTAAGTGCCTTCAACTCCACCTCTAAATCCAGGTGCTGCAAGTCCACACCTGCATTGCAGTGAGATGTAAATGGATTGTCCCCTCCTTAGGAGCAGGCACCTCCTTAGAGCAGGTGTTTCCTCCCTATAATACACCTGTTTGCACTGCACACAGTGCAGTGCACAATGACTCCTGTAGATCATTCCTCCCTAGCAGTACACATAACAAGAGATCCGGTGCAGAGGTGTTCCAAGCACCTATCTGAGCACCTGCAGCCACTTGAGGGTTCTTGGTGACAGCCTCATCAGGTCCCCCCACACCACATTACAAAGCAAGCTCTGCTATTCCATTGTGGGATGGGACTGTTTCAGGTCAGTGCAGAACTCACTTGATTTGTTAGCAGCTATGCTGTCCTCGCCTGCCTAAGTTAGCTGCTCTTGTTGGAAGGACTGGGAAAGGAACCTTTCTAAGAAAACTGCAGGAACATCACACATTTTGCTATTTAGCCGTCACCTCTGAATGGGTTCCTATCTCTTGAAGTTCATCCCCCGAGCAGAGACTTCTTTTCACTGTGTCGTAGGTCACTACTATTTCCTATTGCTGAAAAGTAAAGTCCACCTTGACAGAAGTGGACTTTTCATAATGTCTCTGCTACTCCACAAACAGCCAGAGCCCTGCAGACCTGGATTTTCTTACAACTCCCAGAAGCTGTAAATAGCTACAACACATGACAAATCCTTGGAAAGCCATGCACCTCCCCACCCAGAGCATGTGAAGCTAGCATTCTTGCATTCTGTGACATTTAAAGAGGACTCTCAGCCCAATATTTTATTCATTAAGTTTGTGTTTAAATATGTATATATATTTTTTAAAAAAATCAGTGTGTTATTTTCTAGGTGAGAACACTGGTTTATGACCAAAATAGTCACCCAGGACAAAGGCTCAGACTGCTGAGGTGTCAACCCCCTGTGCAGAGCTCTTGCCAGAGAGACTACCTGAGATATTGTCAGAATCAAGTAGCTCAACAATGCTGTATGGAGAACAATCTTCCAAGCCCAGCTTGCTGCAGAGCCAGCCACAGAATCCTTTCTCCATATCCCTGACAGCGTGCCACCAGTACCCAAAGGACCATGCTACCTGGGCTACAGCTGAATACAGGCCTAGGGAGAAAGAAATAACCATAATTATAATTGGGTAGGAGATAATCAAAAAGGGACAAAAGGTGATTTTGTGCCAGAAGGTCCTCTCTTCATTATACACCAAGAAGATGTTGTACCATGTAATGGTTCCATAGTAGAATGAAACCACAAAGGACACTACAAAAATGATGGGGAGGCAGATGATGGTCCAGAGGACAATGTGAGGTCCTCTGTCTAGCCCAACATCACATTTCTTCTTCTTGTCAGGTACATCTTCTTTAGGAAGTTCCTTTGACTTAGCCAGTTCCTGCAGCTCTTTATCTGTTAGGGTGACGTGGATGTCCACCATCTGACCCTTCTTCTTTCCCCTGGTGATTGTTCCAGTCAAGGTGACGTAGCGGCTGTCTAAAGGCATGTTCCAGACACCTACAACACAGATAAACTCATCTACATCAGATTTATTTGCTGTATAAAGTATTTTGTGTAAATCTTCAAAGACCCCAAAGACAATTAGATAGTACATATGGAGTTGTATTTAGAATCAGATTTTAAAAGATGGAAGACAAGAAGCAATGCAGTATGAAGAAAATTACCACAAAAGAAAATGGAAGAAGAGCTAATGAGGAAAATGACAGGAATTCCAAATGATAGAAATCACAAGGGAGAAAACTCTAGTATCTCCACTAGGGAAAATACGTGAAGGGAAAGTGCTGCAAGAGTATAGGAGAATGAGAGAGAATGAGACAGAGTAACTCAGTTGAAAATGGTATACATATTTTCTTTGTTCATGGATTTATTCCTGAACAGCATGGACACTTGGGATTAATTAGATAAATATCACTGAGACTCTTGTTTTGGAATAAGCACATCCACACATGGAATTATACCTGAATAGCTAATATTTCACTTTACATTTGCATTGTAGCTCAATCCAAATTAATTTTTGAAGTTTAGAAAAACTTAACAAACTATCATAAAATTATTTTTGCATTTTAAGAGATCAGTAGAGGCACCAAACTGGACAGTGCTGGTATATGTGTTAAAGCTACAAAGGGTCTGCTTTAGCTTTCAAGTGACATTGGTATAGGATGGGCCATGCAGTAGTACTGGCCATAAACTCCTCTTTGGGGCTACAGCATATTTCCTCCTGGTCTTAATTCTGACTAGCTTGGAAGAAGGTCTTCAGAAACTCTTAAAAAGAGGCTGAGCAGCTTGAAGGGCTGCAAAAAAGTAGGAAGGCAGCAGGCAAGTAATGATAGGTCTGGGATCATGGGGGCACCTGGTGTAGCTGGTGGCCCAGGAGCATTTGAGCCCCTCTCAGCCTGCACTGCTGTCTCACTGGAGTATTTAGCCACAGGACCTGTCTTCCACACTTCTTCCTGCAAGGGCACCCAGGACAGATAGCAGAAGTGAAAGTGACTCGAAGATGCCCCGTGATGACCTTGTCAAATAATCAACCTTC
This sequence comes from Ammospiza nelsoni, assembly GCF_027579445.1. Lineage (NCBI taxonomy): Eukaryota > Metazoa > Chordata > Aves > Passeriformes > Passerellidae > Ammospiza > Ammospiza nelsoni. The sequence continues at coordinate 25,791,662 of NC_080639.1, forward strand.
AAGAGGAAGCTGTGCTGAGCGCATGCAAACAGAAGGCAACAGCAAATCCTAGATAATGAGTTAAATTCCCTATCAAAGGTAGAGCCACTAACTCCATCTGCTTCCATCCTTTCACTTTACAGGCAGTTGTTCAGGCATGGACAGCAGCTTGATCACGGCTTAGAAGGACATCATTGGCTTAATGCATGCATAGCACTGCAACCAGCACATCAACCCCAACCAGCACATACATTTAAAACTAAGACTGTAACAATAACCAAAGTTTGCAAAGAACTGCAGGTGACATCCCAAATCAGCCTGGAATGCTTTCTGTTTCAGAGCATTTTAATATATGAACTCAAGCTCTCCTTGCCTGCAGTCTTGGAGAGGGTTGGGCCCACAGTCACTTCCATTTGACCTTAGAGCATGATGGCATCAAAAACCTTATGTGAAGTGAGTGTTCTCAGGACTACATACCATCTGTCATAGACTGACCCAGGAACTTGGAGCCTTCCTCAGAGCTCTTCTCCCCTCCTTCTTCATCTGCCTGTTCTTCCTCCACCTTATTGTCATGCTCGGACCGATACACGATTATTGACTCGGGCCGGGACTCTTTCTTCTTCTTTTTCCTGCGGTCCATAGTGGCTTCCCCATCAAAGGTGACAGTGGTTGCCACAGCCCTTCTCATTGTGCCACAGCGAGGGCTCTGGCCTCCACACTTGCTGTCTTTCTGCACAGTCTCCTCCATCCCGCTGCTGCTCTCAGTCACCTCACCTGGCATCTTGTAGCACCTGTTTCCAATCCAACAGCACCAATCCTGCACTTAGAAGTCACTGATTAACAATGGTCCCATGGATGCTTTGTTCTGGTAAGATGTCCCACTGCTGGTATCCAAACTATGCACTCCATTTCCAGCCTAAAATGAGAGAGAAAGCTGAAAAAGTGTCTTTGTCTTACCAAGTAGAAAAGATTGGCAGAATTATCCTCAAAAGAGTTACTTCCAACTGGTTTAAATGTCATCTGAAGATCTCTATTACTGTCCTGAAAATCAATTCTCTTACATGCCTACATGTTTTGTGGTTTCTAATCTATCTTGATTCTTAGGGTCCAGTTTTCACTAGAACAAACCAAAGCTACTGGAAAGAGTATTAACCTTTATAAGAAGGGATTAAACATAGCCAGCTTACTGGATGAATTTAACATTCCTCTGCAATGCTGGAAACAAACAGAAGACAATAGTTTTGGCCCAAAGGCATCAGAATAAAGGACTGAAAACATAGATGAAAAAGAAGTTGACCGATTTAAGGGACTGGCCTAGAGACAACTGCAACGTGAACACTGTGCTTGTCCAGCATTACAACAGCTATATTGGTGCTAGCCTTTCTCATTTTGAGCTTCTAATGATTTACTCCCCTCTGCAAAGACATTACAAAAATTAATCAAATTATGTCAAAATGAGTGATGTTTCAAACTTTAACAATTTAGCAATATGTAGTGTTGCCATACTTTAAAAATACAGAATATACAGTGGATTTAAAGCAAAATTATGATTAAGATGACTTTGGTGGAGAGGGAATTGGGAACCACAGCAAATTCTTCTGCTTGTGCAGAGAAAACAACACAAGTGTTCACAAATCTTTTTAGCAAAAATCAATTTTTGCTCCTCATTCAAGCAAAGTTAACAGTGATATCAAGTGAAACTGTCATCCATGGGAAAGCTGCCTAAGTAAAAACATAATTAAACATGCATCGAAGCAGGCAAATCCTGTTCCATGAATATGGAAAAAGGATTAATGGTTCTCAGATTTCATAACATTTAAGGAAAGTGACTGTGCCAAGTATTCATGAAGCATTTAGGTACAAATCTGAATACAATGAATAACATTTTAACAACTCTGAAGAGCTCTGTTGAACATTTATGTGAACATGTGTATTTAAAAAAATGCAACTGACCAGTAGTTAAGCTTCTACCTAGTAACTGAGTCTTTCCTTTAACAGGAAACTAAGAAACACAAGTATCACAGTTTACAGCCTACATAATGTTGGGAAATAGTTTTACTTGAAAGGATGACAGAAAAAAGTTAAGCATTTTTAAATTTGGCAGTATGGTCCTGGTCTTCCCACAGATCTAAGATTTTGCTGGTCTGTTTTGAAATTTTGTGCAGAACTTTAGATCAACTATTTATGCCTGGTATGCTCACACTTAAACACACCACACCCACACAAAACTTGTAATTGTATCACTTTAACACCTAAGACTGTGCCCATTTGGCTCTATGGAGCTTCAAAGAATTCAACAATTCAGATTATTTTTGTGCATTAGAGAAAATAAATCTTCCCTGGTGATCAGAAGACACATAAAATGGACTTAAAAACCCCCTCAAGATTCAGTGTACCCTAGAAGTCAGACTACTTCTAAATTACTGGGCAGACAGTACTTTTAGCTCTGCAGCATGGCTGGAAGGAGTCTGTTGCCATCACACCTGCCATAAAATATGCATGTCTAAATTAGCAGACACACTGGAAAACTAATTCATGTAAGCTTTTGTTTGTTGACTTTTTTGTTTGCTTGGTTTTTGTTTTGTTTTTGTTTTAATGCCTTTAGGGATAAATGGAATTATTTTATGCAATGGAATAAACTCACTCTTTGTAGTAAATTCATTCAGGAAGTACAATAGACTCTAATATTTTTCTCTGAAAATCAGCTGTAAAACTTCATGTTTTGCATCTATAAACCCTTGAAATTAGGTGATTGAACCTAATGAGCCCCTGTGAGATTCTGCTTCCAAAAGTGAGGAAAACAGGCCTGGAAACAGAGAAACCAAAAGCATCACTTTTGGAATAATCTACTAGAAGTCTGGAGACACAGTAGTTGATTAGATTCCCAGAGTTCCTGGCTGTAGTTCCATGTTCAGTCCCTACTGACTTGAGAAGGGGATCACTTACAAGTAACATTTAAAAATAACACAAAAGCTACAGGCAAATATTTGTAGTTGGGTTTTTTTTTTCTTCCTTAAAGTTGATCCAGCTGTGGCCTTGCTTAAACTCACAGTGGATGATAAGCTAATGTCAGTTCTCAGTGTGATGCCAAAGCCCACAGGACTATGTCAGCCTTGACTGTGAAGGTGATATCCCTCCTGAATCTCTCCTAGACAGGCACTGGCAATCTGTGTCCTGTTCTTGTGCTCACCACACAGGCAGACCCTGATTAATGACCAGAAGATGCCCATGATCCCCAAGTTATCTTGCTGTGTCTGATGTTCCCACCCCACTATGGCAGCCACTGCCTCTGTGAGTTACCACCAGGACAAGAAACACCTCCACAGCAGGGTAATCTGAGAGTGGCAGCTCAATTTCTTCTCCTGCAGAGAAAAGGAGAGGGAATGGGCAATGGGGGACAAGCCCCTAAGAAGCACTGCTGCTGTGGCTGCGGCAAAACCCTTGGGATAAGGAAGTGAAGGAGCTCAGACTATTCTGTTTAAGGCACAAGAAGGTAACATCTGATGTCAGTCTGCCTACATCAAAACCAAAAGTATGTAGGAGATCCTTATGACCCAGCAGAGGAGGATATAGCAAGATAAAAAGCTGAAAGATGCAAAAAGGCAGATGTTAGGTAGGTGTTTTAACAAAGTGGGTAGGTGTCCCTTGGTATATCACTGGGTGATAAACTGTCGGGAAACTTCCAAATCTGGACTGGGTGTCTTGGCAGAATTTTGGTCACCTATACTTGACTAGAAGAGGGAAAGTCCTCTGGTTTGCATTAGGGAGCAGTCAGATTGAAGATCAAAAAGACCCCTCCTGATCTTGAGCCTGTTCTCACAGTACATGTTTATTTTTGTCTCATCGGTTTCCCAATGAAGCAGCTAGAATATCCCCTGCCAGCTGGTCCAGAACTTCTGAACACAGCACTTCAAAATACCACCATCAGCCCTACATCCCACAGCTGAGTTGTGCTAAGTTGAACAGGTTCAAGCCTCAGTCCCATTTTTCCTGGAAATATTTTCTCTGTAGCTGCAAACAAGAAATGGGCTCTTGTAGAAATCACAGTAGTGTACAAAGAGCTTCATTTTCCTCTCTTCCTTTTCTTTACCACTTCTAAGAATAAGGCCAGCCCTCAGCACTACACAGCTGTCCACAGCACCAGTTCCTTCAGCCACACACCAAAATCTTCACCCTTTAAAAGCTGAAATGGAGCTGAAACATTAACAATTGCTGTGCATCTCATACTAGTGATGCCCCCCACGTGGGTGCACAGGGGCAGGCAGGAATCTAATAACTGTCCATGGGAGGGAAGGAAAAGAAATGGTCACATTTCAGAGATAGCAAGGAGCAGGTTATTAGCCAAACAATTTGTTATTAATCTCCATATGAAAACAGATGGAGAACCCTGGGGAGGCTGCTCTGCAAAAGCACTTTGTAGAGTAATTTTTAGAAGCACAGTCTTCTGTTACTATGCAGGAAAGCTACGGCTGCTTATGCTTCCTGTGACAGTAATAGTCTTTGACACACAAAACAGGAGCCTAAAAGCTTGGCCTTGCACCATTTAGGTCAAAGGAAGCTTCTTCCATTGGTTTTCAGGGTTTGATCCTTCTGCTAACAGAATAGAAATTATCTGGTTTGAATGCAGACAGGGAGGAAGAGCCTTCCTGCAAGCTAATAAAATCTTTGATCTTAAATCCCAGCTAGAGCACAAGTAACCTTTTTATGACTGCTCAGAGCAGACATGAGAGGAAAAAATGTAGACAGTAAGCAGCAAGGAGCATAAATTTTTATTTTTATAGTCACATAAAATGTACAACACATAAGAAGAACTGGCACAGCATCTTCACTCACATCATGCAGGGGTTGTCTGCAGAAACAAAAAAACAACCTGTGCTTTAGAAGCACTGTGATTTATGGAGGATGGGGAAGAGATTAAGGGAAATCTACCCCAGAGACACCTTGAGAGAACTTCCCAGCCACAGATCTTCCTTTGCTTGCTGCATTTACTCCATAACCTCTGCATCCCCATCCCATCTCCGCTAACCCGCACCTCTGATTTTGTGCATGTGCATGTGTGTGGTTTTGAGCACGCATGTTACCCAGAGGATCTTTTCCAATCCCTAGTATTTTTAAAGGGGTTATCTGCTGTAACTGCAGGGGCAAACTGTGAAAAATAGGTGGTATTAGATGCATCCAGCTGTTCAGGACAGATCTGTCTGCCACCAACCAATCGTGTTATGATGAAATGCATTGGTCTAACGCAGAACATGCAGCCCCGAGGCCCTAGAAAAACACGTGACAAGACATATATAAGAAAGCAAATTTAATTCACACTTTATGTGGGAAAAGGGCCAAATGGTAGGGCATCCTCCACAGCTTTGGATCTGTTTTAAATACCTAAATGACTCCACATTATCTTTCACATATGCATTCTCACCTGCTAAAACAGAGGATGTCTGTTTCCTCTTTATTTCATGTTGAAATAGATCAAACTAGATTGCACAGTTACTTGAAACTAGCAAATACTCAAGGCTGTGATGAATGACATATTAGACAGTGAGGCAAGAACAGCTCCTCTCTATCAGTACCAGGGTCTGTGCAGCTTGTGGTGAGCTTGACAGGGGATTTATCTCACTGAAAACACTAAAATGTTATTTTTAGCCATACAGATTCTTCACCAAGCAGCTCCTTCTACAGGAAGGAATGTCAAAGGAAGGAGGGAAAAAACTACCCCTCCTAGCAGTAGCTGATTTCAGACTGCATTAAGTGTCTGTATAACAGCAAGAAACACAAAGGAAGTCATCTGCCTCTGCCACCCCAACAAGGTAAAAGAAAGGAAACACCAAAATTCAAAGTTCACACCCTCCCTGCTTAATCCATTAATCCACAGGCTTCCAAGCACTTTCATTTCTTGGAAAGAGAAACAAGAGAAATGACCATGCTCTGGGCGTGCTTCCAAGCAGGAGCAGACTTCAAGCTGGACTGCCACAAGCAGAGGACAGCACTGAGCACCTGGGCAGAGGGAATAACACAGTAGATGATCCAAGTCACCAAAACCTTTACAGTGTTTGCTAGTGGAGCCGCCCATGCTCCGTGCCTTCCCCTCAGGAGCAGAGGGTGCTGAAAGCTCAAGCTAAAGGCAAAGGGAGGCACAGGAAAGCAACATCATTTCTGGGGGCAAGCACTGCCAGACCCAAGTTTGCCCAGTCCCTCCAGTTTACCACAGGCACACAGCTCCTGCCTGTTGGCAGGTGCCATTAGGGGAGCCCTGCACCACACCATGAGCCAAACCTGCTGTGGCCAGCTCAGCTGTTGACCATCACTGGAGCTGCAGCAAGACTGGACTTGCTTGGGTGTGGATTAAGGGCTTCCTGGCTCCTGGGGCCATGCTGGGTGCCTCAGGACCTTTGCTCTCCCTTCCATTCTTCCACGAGACACCAAATGCTCACTGACAGCATTCTACAGATACAGACAAAACACCAAAACAAAAAGTAGTAGAGAGATACATTCCATAGTATCACTATTGTTTCTGAATGACATTTTTAAAAAAGGATATTTTTAAAAGTCAAGGACATTTTGCAGAGTATCTATTTTATGAATCAGTTCTTTTTACTTTCCTTTGCCGTTCCATAACTTTTCCAAATGTGACAGAACAATAACTGCTGTGCAGATCATTTATTACTGAAGACTGGAAGACAGCATACAAGAATAGCTGAGCATTTTTATTTTTTATTAAATGCAATGTCCAATCAATTTTCTTGCATACCTACTTTTAAAAAATCCCCCAACTGTACTAGTCTACCTTTTTTGGAGCAAAAGCCTGAAATGCTATCTTGCCCTCATCTTCCCACTTTTTTGATCAGACTGCTAGAAGAAAGAGAAATTGTGATAAAAGACATAAAGCTTCTCACTGCCTCCACATGGATGATATCTGTTTCTTTATGTTTATTATACAATGCTAAAAATGTCAAGGAATGGCATGGGCACATAGCCTTTAAAGAGAGCCAAGGTTTTAAAAAGAGCCTGATTTGGAAATGGAAGGTTTGAAATCTTGAAAGCAAACCAAGCTTTTAGATATGCGTCTTGAATAAACTCAACCAAAGACTCTAAATTTTTAAGAAAAATTAGATTTCAACTGTAGAGGCATGCTTTCTCTGCTGCCCTGCTCTACCCCTCACTTCTGGACTTGCCAAAACAGGCCATCCTGCACCTCAAAACAACATGTGCTCATTGCAATCCCTACCCCATCTCCCAGGTCACTGCTGGATCACACTGTGCCATAGGAACATCTGAACAAAGTCAATCCCACCAACTTTAGTAACACATTCTGCCTCCACAGCAGTGCCTTCAGTCTGGGATCAAGTGCAGCATCTATTTTTATTTGTAGAAGACCCAACTTGTCCTTCACTGGTTTGGAAGATGCACTAGAACTTGCTGCATACACAAACCAGAGTGCAGAGAAAACACCTTCTGCATAGCATATACACACACATGGGGAAGTAAGAAGTACTGGGAGCTGCTCCAAAGCCATGAAACACTGGTGGTGGGTGTGAAGCACCTGTGCTAACACAGAACTTACTAACCAGTGCTAGCACAGGACTTCTGCTACAAACCTGACTGCAGGGAATGCCAGCGAAGAGCTCCGAGACCTCCATCACACCGTGCTCTCAAGAGAAGGTTCCAATGCATGCTGGAATCTTTTCTGACCTTTACAATAACTAGAAGCAAGGACCCTGGTTAACACCTCAGGCTTTTTTTCCTTCCTTCCTACTCAGAAGATCCCTGACAGTCTCAGTCCCCTTTCCCACCCTGCTCTGTGCTGGCAAGATCAAGCACCCCAGTCAGTGCTTTGCTCTGACAAAATGAGGAGAAACCACACATTGAAATACCTGCAATTAGAGAGGAAGCACTTGCAGCCATACAGCCTAATGGAAAATACAGTCAATTGTGAATCCAGTCTGGACAGCATTATCTGAAAATACCAACAACAAGCTGCATACACACATCCTGTGGTTCTTCTTTAGACAAGATATTTGGGGGCTTCAAATCAGAGCTTTCTCTGAGTAACACCTGGCTGCAGCCCAGGAGCTGCTGAAGAGCACAACTGCACAGACAGTAAACTAGAATATTCCCCTGGGAGTGATTCAGGATTGTTTAATGCATTGCACAGTAAATACAATCTAGGATATTTAGACAGTATCTCCAGCAGCAGGAATTACTTGGCTCAGGGGAGTTGTGATTGGATACAAGTGCAGATAGAGACCTGTGATGCCAGGATATTAAAAATGCAGCATTTTGAACTGCAGACAAGTGAATGCTTTAGTATCATTAGTATGGTATTAGCAGGGTGTGTATTTGTTTAGAAAATCTTTCTACAAACCTGTTTCGAACTGTTTGATGCTGATATTCTATATCTTGCACCACTGTGAACTCAGCTTTGAGTGGGATGTCTGTTTGGTATGTCCTTTTTTTTTTTTAATCACTGGAATGAAATTGCTAGGGATAGTGATAAAATCCTGATAATCTTCTAATTAGACTGAAATCCCCCAAGACATAGCTGAGAGTAAAGTGCCTTTCCTCCCTAAAAAGATTAATTGACCAGAAAGGCTGAACATCAGCTGGGGCTGACCAGGAGGCTGTTCTGATAAGGAAACCAGAAGCCACAAAACAGAAAGGCTCTCCCTTGCTGTTAAGAGATGATGGAAGGAAAAGCAGCCTCAAGAGAGAATGTACAGACAGGAGGAGAAAGTAGCAGGAATTTCCAAAGAAGAATTGCATAATCCCATAGAAAGGTCTAGAGAGATAAGGATACAAACTCACACCAGCTTTCCTTTTGTTTTGGCTCAATCTAAGCATTTCTTGTAATGGGAGAACAGACATTATTGTTGTTATATTTTGTGTGGTTTTTGCTGTCCCAGAAGAAGAAAAATATGAGCCTGGGGCACCAACAAGAGTGGGGTCTGTGACAGCAGATGCTACTGGAGTGCAAGCCTGCATTTTTCTGAAGGCTAACTAGCAGAAATCCTCTATGAGAAGCTGTCTCTAGCCTTAAAATTTTATTTCTGGCACTAAGATGCTTTCCATTAAATCTCCTCTGCCCTCACCTCCTTGTGAGACTGCTGACCCCAGGCATACCTCTCACAGGGTTTGGATCCTGTGGAGGTTTCTCTCCTGTTTGAAGCCACTTCTTCTCTCAGGTTGGTACTTAACTGCTCTTGAGACCTTTCCCCTTGCCAAGGTGGATTCTGAGCTATAGGAGGGCACAGACACCCTGAGGGACAGCATGCCATAAGGAATTCTCAAGGGAGTACATATCAGTGCCAGGATTTTTAAAGCATGGCAGCAGACTGGACTGGCAGGTGTCATCAGCTGAATAGCTGAGCCATAGGCTGGCAAAGCACAATGACAGCTTTGGACAAAAGGAGCCTTTTCTGAAAATGCAGAGTTTCCTATTCATCTCAATAAATTGAACTACTTCATTCAAAGCCAAGACACAATCTGGGAGCTAGGAAATCTGAAAAAACAGGAAATCTACTTTTTTCTCTTCAATATGTAAATAAAAAAGTAAATGTTCAAGAATGACATATGCTAATCCTACAACTCCAAATGAGCTGACAACTGGAAAAAACTACTGAATTCTTTTTTTTGTCATTTTGACTTTTGAATGGTTGATGTTTCAAGCAATAGTTATACCAAGGCAAAAAAAGTCAGATGGTTAACTTCAAAAAACAAAAATTAAGACTCCAAGGCTTTAAATGCAGATTTATTTTCTTTCAAATTCAAGCTGATATATACTGGGAAAAAAAAGCTATCTAATCAGACATTATTTTCTAACACATAAAGATTCAAAATCTTAACATTAAGTTTATAGAGTAACATCAATATGCAAAAGCCTTATGCTTACTGAATGTACCACTGTCTGTGTGGAGTGATAGACGGACATGTTTTAATGCTCTCTATCAATAAAAGAAAAGTAACATTCCTTTGTGATTTAGAAAATACAAGCATATGAGAACATTAAAATTGATTTTAGTTAATAAGATTTTCTTCCTTTCAGCTTAAATAATTTTTAATTTCAATGACTGGGGTCAAATCCATTCACACAAAGGTACATGTGAATTCTTAGTTGAAAGGCAACACACACAACAGTGAACAGAAGCCACTGCTTTGCTGAAAATGTCTGTGAGCATTGGTTATCCCAGCTCTATTTTTTGTGAATACATTTCGTACCAGAAGGGGCTACCCTCCACTGAATGCCAAGGAATGGATGTTTCTTTTTCCCTCCTCCTTCCTCTACAGTCTTGATGCCTTTCCCCTTTCTCCTCCCATCCATCACTCACAGAACCCTTACTTGTGTTCAGCCCCTTATTTACGGCATTTCCGTGGCTATGGGGAAATTCCAGAAACCAAGCAATATATCCTGATAGGGAAGAAAAATTCCTTGATAGTGCTCTCTAGGAAGAACACTGAAGTCAAGGCGGTCACATGAGTAGAAAAGCCCACTGGATTTTCCTTGGAGCCATGCAGCTCAGTTGGGATGGCAGGCAGGCTGGAATATGAAGATCTAATTCACTAGCACAGATGAGTGCTTCTCCCTGGGATTAATTAATGATTGCTCTGATACGGCCTGCCCAAGATATGTAGGGCAGCCAGAGACAGTTAATGGGAATCTGTGAAGTCTCAGATTGTGAAAGATAATTAAAGGGAAGAAAAAAAATTTTTGCAGTGTCACTCACAGTGCTTCACGTTTTGCCCCCAGAAAGTGGAATGCTTTCAACACCGATGTACTCTGCAAACACTGACCCACCCAAAAAGGGCAATTTTGTCTAACAGTTGCCTTATTGGCCTAAGTCACCATGCAGAAATGCACCCCTGTCTTGTCACCTTTCATTGCAGGTGAATGAATCTGGACACCCGGTTAACTTCTCCATGCCTCCCCTCCCATACACTTAAAAGGAGGGTCTACAGCTTCCATTAAAACACACTGAACTACAGGATAAACACATTATGCTAACATTGTCCCCGATTTAAAGTATTAAACCTTAAAACATGCTTTTGGAAAGTAAATACATTTGTTTCACAAATGAAAATCCCAAAACAGACTCAATGATTTTCCCACTTTACTTATACGTCTTAAAAAAAACCCCAAAACCTCACTCTCTTCTCACATTAGCCAACTCTCCTAAGGCAAAAATAACAAGACAAAATTGAGACATACTTTCAAACATCTCTTCTATTGAAAAGGACAGAGGAGATGCATGGAAAGACACTGAACATGCACACACATGCTGCTGGGCACATCAGCGCCGGTTACAATCACCTGACACGGACAAAGATGCTCTGTCACTTCACTGTGGGACAGAAAAGAAAATAAAGCTGCCTGTCCTCTGAGCAGTTAACACCGAGCTCAGTTAGGGCCAGACACCACCACCACAAAGGCAATTGAGCCCAAAATGACTCTAGTGGGGACATGCTGAACGCTGTCACCTCAGCCTTCGCGGCCTCTTCCCTGCACAGTCCATGCCCGGAGAGAGGACTGCCCGCCCGTGGGTCCGTGGCAGGCGCACACCAGCACCTTCTCCTGTCCGTGACAGCCTCCGGGCTTCCCCCCGGCTGCTCCCGGCGCGGCTCCGCTCCCGGGGCTCCTCAGGGTGCCTGCCCGCGTCCAGGGGAAGGTGACCCGAAGCAGAACAGAACACCACGGCGACCCCGTCCCTTGCAAGCGGACGAGCCCGCGGCTGCGGGCAGGTGGGCGCTCACTACAGCGGCGATCCCGCGGCGCCACCGGAGGCACCGACCCCTCCCGGGCGCCGAGCGGTGTCTGTCCGCGGGGCGGGACCCGGCGATACCGACAGCGGACAGCCGCCCCCCTTGCCTTACCTGCCGCCCGCGGCGCCGTGCCGCCCCGCAGGACCCGGGCACCGCCGGACCCGGGCACCGCCACCGCCGCCGGCACCGCTCCGACGTCCCCGGCGCCGAGCCCCGGGCGGGCGGGGCCGCGCGTCACTCGGCGGGCGCGGCTGAGGCGGGCAGGAGGGGAGGGAAGGAGGGGGAAGATGGCGGCGGCGGGGCGCGGGCTGCTGGCGGCGGGGCTGTTCCGCGGGCGGGTCGCCATTGTCACCGGCGGCGGTACCGGCATCGGCAAGGCCATCGCCGCCGACCTGCTGGCGCTAGGTGGGCGCGGGCCGGGCTCCGCAGGAAGCCCCGGTGGGGCAGTGGGGCCGGGCGGGTGGTGGGAGGGCGGATGGAGTTCGAGGAGCCGTCAGGAAGTGCCCCCGGGCTCTGCTGCCTTTCGGGGGCTGACGGTGCCAGGAGCCCGTGGGTGGGACTTTGGGACAGGGTCAGCAAGGGGCACGAGGTGAGGTTGGTGTGGGGCTGTGCCTTTTGTCCCGCAAAACACTCGCTGTTTAAACACAGAGGTCAGCGAGGTTATGTTAAACCGGGACCCTTTCTCTCCGACTCTCCCTTCAATGAGTTCTCGTCTTGCTTTAACTTACGAGGGCTTACGAGGTTGTTGAACATTGATTCTTACAGAGCAGTATCCTTAAACTGCTGCCCGCACAGTAACTTCTTAGAGACGTGGTGCTTCTCCCAGTGTCTGCGGTTTCAGGAATGTCCTGAAATTGAAGAACATCTTCATGATGCACAGCGTAGCTTTTCTTTCCACTCTGAATACAGAGAAGTGGTAAAACCTAGAACGAAAGGCAGTCCCTGACTGTCTGATATGAGACCAGGAGAGGTAGGAATGACTCCTACATCCACCTTGCAACACCTTTCCTGCAGATTTCAGCTCTGCTAGGGATCATCGGCGTCAGCCTGGGTTTGGGTAGTTCATTGTCACGATTAGATTCAGCGCTCAGAATGCCAGCGCTGGTGTTACAGCTCTCGGTGTCACACTCCCGTGGTTTGCATTATTGGAATGTGCACCTCTGCACTGCATAGTAAGGAGCTTTCTTTGTTAAGGCTCTGCTGGGAGACAGCTCTCCCTCTCCTGGCCTTTGTGCCGCAGCTTTCCACTTGCTTTGTACAGCTGAATGGAAGATTAGTTCTGTTACCTTTGTATTACTGGGGAAATTAGTATTTTTTTTTTCAGGTGTCCTTACATGCTGCTTTAAAGAGGTACTTTTTAAGCATCACCACAATATTGGTTGGTGATGTTACCCAGTTACCTTAAAATTGTGATTAATTTGATTTTTGCTGTTTTTCTCAAGAAAAATGCAATAACAAAAGTGTGTCCGTAACAGCCTAAATAGAACACAATAGAAAAGAAATCTATGCAAAGCACGTGAGAAAAAATTAAGAAAGAGCTATACAGAGCTTAAGAGTGACTGAATAACCTTCATTACCTGTAGACCTTCTGGTTACTCCTGACAAGATAATGATTAGGAAATATTTCCATGTATACCCTGCACTTCAGGTAAGGGGGACTGGTTCTTACAGGCATAGGAGCACTGACACATAATGCTAGTTGTTATATACATTGTTTATATAACCAGTCTCCTTTGAGGCCTTCTGGACAAATTTAAACCTTTTATCTGGAAACTTGTGCCCTTTTCCCTGACCCTATCAGGAAATGGTCCAGTCATTCTTTGTGAAGAAAGTTATGTTGTCAGCTTGCACAGCATGTACCAAATGTTCTCCAGTGATTAGAATCTCTCCCTCTCCCAATTAGTACATTTAGCTAAAATATAGTCTCTTACTAAACCTTATTCTATATCAATGTGTGTATTAATAAGCACTTAAGTTGATAGATACAACTGGGCTACTGTGATTCAGTATTTTGTGTTAATTGGTAATTGTGTGTGGCATTTTATGAACTTTGCTTTAGTTAGGTGGTTGTGCAAGGGACTGGAGTTCTTAATTAAAAAAAAAAAAATCAGGAGACCTCAGAGACTACTGTCTTTATATAATGTGTTGTTTTAAGATAGCCACTAATTAAAGGTGAAGCTCCTATTCCTAAGGATATGTAGTTGTAAAGCTTCCCCCCTGGAAGAATTAAACTCCTCTATTTTTAATATTTATTTTAATATATAGTTTCACAAGACTGTCTGAGTCAGATGAACAGCTTGTTTCCTCCCCCTAGTTATTTTGATTTGATTCTGGTGTTTGCTTGATCACATGAGAGGCCAAATTCCACTCTGCAGCAGAGGTGGGGGGAAAAAACCCCACGCCTGGCAAGATATTAACTTTTTCCCTTTTTTTTGGTTGGTTGAGTATGGTTTATATTAAAGTATTAAAGCAGATGAGCAGCAGACCTGATATGAAGAAGAGATTACTTCTGCTGAAATGCTAAGATGATGGAAGGAGCAAGCTGGCAGCAAGACCTCCTTGCTTGCTTGGCTAGTAATTTGCTTATCCATTTGCTTATCATTACATGAAACTGCTTGCTGGATTTGCACTAGGAATTAATTTGGTGTCCTTTGGTTTAGTCTGTGTAGTAGCAATTGCTGTAGCCTGAAAGCTGTCCTGAGTCCACTGGTGTCTCAGAAGAAATTAGACTGGTTGTAGTGTGAGTGCTTGACTTAAATTTGGCACCTGCATTGTTTTTTCTCTGTAGAATGAATCCTTCTGCCTCCAAATGCTGAAAAAAAGGAGCACTTGAGCTCCTGCCTGATTTTTTTTTTCTCTCCTTTCTGCAGCTAGGATTCTGCAGAGCCACAGGGAGGGCTCTGTTCCCACTGCCTGTAGACTGCAGATAGGGATTAATCTTGTGAGGCTATTATCCTTTCCTTCAGTCTCTGTAGAGTTAAAAACCAGACCATTACATTTACTCACTGCTACTCAAAATTACAACCAGTTGTACAAGAAGATTATTTTTGTGGTTCTAAGAGCAAGCATTTTTTGTAATCAAGACCTGCTGAAACATCTTTAAATCACTTAATTGATAAATGAGGCAGCTGTGTGCAGAAGCAGCAGAAGTGATGTCTGAAAGCTGCTTTGCTGACTCTGCAACTCACAGGTTATCTTCTCTTCTGCAGGAAGGAGAGGAAATCTTGTGGCCTTTTTTTTTTAATTGCTCTTTTTCTGGCACAGAGGGATCTTGTTGCTTAGAAGCATTTGACATCAGTATTTCTCTCTCTTGCAAGAGCTTCAACACTGTATTTTCTAGTCAGTGACTAATAAATGCACATCCTACAAGATATCTCCATGATGTTACTAAAAATATAGCAATATTGTGTTAGCTGAATGATGTTTCATTTTGTCTCCACACACAGGCTGCAGTGTTGTCATTGCCTCTCGTAAATTTGACCGATTAAAAGCTGCAGCAGAAGAGCTGAATAACAGATTTGCCTCTGTGAGTCCTGCCCAAGTGACCCCCATGCAGTGCAATATCCGCAAAGAAGAAGAGGTAAAGATTACTGACCTTGTTCTGGGGCTTAACATATCAAAAGCATTTTGTGTATATAAGTTCTCAGATCTCTAAAGATTTCTGGTCTTTTCAAAAGTGTGCTTCCCCAGGGAAGATATTTGTTAGCCACCTAAGCAAAAAAGCATGTGTAAATATTGGCAAATATATTTCTGACCATGCTTGTATGTTTCAGATATTTCTGGGAGATGCAGGCCTTGGAACTGGCATGTTCTACAGGCAGGCAGAGCCCACTTAGCATGATTCTTTGTCACATTGCTGTGACAGAAGTGAGGGGGTGTAAACTTGTGAAGATGGAGACCTCAGAATAGTTCCTTCAAACAGGAAGGCATAGCATGAATCTGAATGCTTGTGACTTGCCACAAGTGCCCTGCGTTGTCAGTTTGGCTTGTAGTAAGCCAAAAACCCCATAGATATATAATATTTTAGCCATGTCAGAAATTTTAGTTGCAGTTTGAGGTGTGCCTCATTGTAAGCTTTGTTACTATTCAAGCTGATTTTTAAATTTTTTCTTCATATTACAAAAAATGGAAGATCTGCTACTATTCAAGTTGATTTTTGAATTTTTTCTTCATATTGCAAAAAATGGAAGATCAAGAGCAAAAGTACATAATCCAGGTTATTCAGAAGTCTGCATGCACCTCCTAATTTTTTTTATCTCTGTAATTAAATATTTAAAAGTCCAACTTCAGGTTGGATTTTTAAGTTTTTGAAGACAGCTAGAAAATCCTCCAGTAACCACTGATTGCTACATTTTTTTAAACCTCTCAAAGTCTCTCTTAACCTAAATATTAATGAACTTCAGTAGCTATAAGGATTCTGGAAATATCCTACAATATAGCCATAAAACAAATAAAAATTGAAATTCTTCCCTTGTGGAACAGTTCGTGCCATAAAATATTTATAGTGCTCTACTCAGACTTTCTCTCCTGAAGGAGATGAACCCTGGGGCTGTGCTGTATGTCACTTCACCTACCAGTGAATTTTAGGTGTGTATTTACTGGCATCAGCAGTGCAACATAATAGGTTATGGCAGATGTCAGAGGGCAACTTGCATGATTAAAGCTATAGGAAAGCAAAGAGGTAAAGAGGAAAAAAGGGAAAAATGCTTTCTTCAGGTCTCTTTCTTGGAGAGAGCACTCTGGCATGCTTAATAACCTTCTGCAGGTGAATCTTATTTCTACATCAGTCTGAAATTGATCAGTGAGAACTACAGTGTTCTGTGAGATGGTTTGGGGTTTGCTTGGATGGTGAAATGAGGTAATCTCCACTAAACTGCCATTCCTTCTTTGTTTCTTAAGTGTGCTAAGTGCCTCTTTGACAAAACAGGCTTAAGTGGCTTTGGAAGTTTTTGAAGGTGCTTTTCACGCCTTCTTTATAATGCTGTGTAAAGAGTTCTGTGTATGGGTAGCCATACTGATACTTGAAGAAACTTCTGTCTTTGCTATTGCCTTGCAGTTTTATCATAAAATTGTCCTGTTTCCAATTTAAACTTTACCCATTTACAGGCACACCAGAACTTTCCTAGAACTTTTCATATGATATTTGTGAAGCTTCTATTGGATGTCTCCTATCAGTGGAAGTTCTCTTCAACCATTGTCATTTCATGTCTGTTTCTATTGAAGACTGGCTTCAGAGGAAAAAGGCAGATTAAACTCATGTCTTGAACTTTTCAGTCATTGATTTAGTCTTATAGTTTGACTCACTTCAGTTCTGCAACTGCTCTTATTTCTGTTGAAGTCCTATTTAGAAAAAAAATACTAAGAAAATTTCATAAGCCTTTTGCTGACGATCTGAACAAGGGATGCAGTTTCTGTTGCATGTTAACATAAGAATTTGTGTACCTGGTAAATATTTCTCCATTCCAGATGTCCATCTACAAGACCAGATATTTTATTGGTTGGAGACATCCTGACATTCTTGTTCTTCAGTTTGTGCCTCTCTGTCTCTGTTCTCTTCTGGTAATGCTGAAATTCTCAAAGACTGCTAAATCCTGACCAGGTGTTACCTAATTTCTAAATTTACTGTTGGACCAGAAATTTATGTTTTCAGCTCTCAAATTTGTAGTGAGGATAGTGCTTCCTTACAGTGAGGTACTTTGGTTTGTAAGTTGTAACTAGATAAACTCCAATTAACAATTGTTAACTTACTCTGCTGAAAACTCAGTCCGAACTGAGGTGTATGGCAGATTTTCCACATCCCACTGCTTACTGTTGCTTATTTATTATGTCTCCTAGAGCAGCAGTGGTGAAAAGTACTTTTTTTTTCTAATTTGCACTTGCTTGCCTTGTGGAAACTAGAGGAAAAGTACCTTTAGGCTTTTACTTTGATTCAAAGAGTGTTGTACATTCATGTTCCAAACCTACTCCATTCTTAACTTAAAATTTAGTGCCTGGGACTTGGAGTCATAGGAATCAGTAAAAGATGTTGTTAAGGATTTTTCTAGCCTAAGAGGCAAATATTGAGTAGAGGTAACACAGTAGTATAACTCACTTCAGTATTTTCACAAATACAGGAAGAGCTTCCTGTTGCAGTGGAAGAGGGGATGGAAGGGCATGTCAGCTTTTGGTTTCCCTCATGAAAGAAGTGGGACTAGTTACAACTGTGTTGGCTCTGTGTGCTACTCATTAGCAACATTACAACTCATTGTTTGCTTTCAGCTTAGTGTGAGTGAAGAGTATTTACTTCAGAAATCCCAGGAGCACATTGTTAGGTAGAGAGGAACAGCCTCCTCAAGAATTCCCTGTGAGTCACAACATCCTCCTTCTTAGCTCTTATACCAGGTACCAAAGAACATGTGCAGGAGAAAAACATTATAAATGTTTCAACAAGAAAAAAAAAAAACAACTTTGGAGTTCAAGCTCCCTTAGATGTCAGAAGTGATCTATCACAAGCTTCAAAGCCCAGGAAGTTTCCTGAAGAAGTACATAATTCATTTAATATATCATTATCTCTGACATCTCACTGAAGTCTTTTAAAGAGTAAGTCTTTGTTTCAAAGGAAGCCACCCTCATCACCTATAGGATCAAGCCATTTCTTTTTACTACAAAATGCCATTTTTTTATCCCTTCTTCTTCATCAATTGTTCTGCATTTCTCTAAAGGCCTCTATACATTTTGTCCTGGTTTGAATTTTATAAATTGGAGGGAGGGAATTTGAATAGGGAAAATTTAAGAAAGATAAAGGTGCTTTCAAATTGCCAGAAGATTATTTTTTGCCTGCTTTTGCAAATCTTAAAGTAACTGACCTGCTTTGAAGATGACACGGTTCATGCCTCTGGTTTGGATCTGTGAAATTCAAGCATTAGAAGGTTGATCCCTCATCATGTAGTCCAGGATGGTTGTTAGAGCTCTTTCTGGCCTAGGAAGAGGCAAAGAAGGTGCAGTGAATTAATTATTGCAGAAGCTTGATGGCAAATATCATGGGAATAGCTTAATGAATTCACATTTTTAAGTATCTAAATCTTCATCCTCAGAAGCCCTTTTGCTTTCTAGCAAAGCTTACTTTTTGTTTAATGTGCAAGAAATAATCATGCTTGATGGAGGATTTTGAACCACTGCATAACCTGTCAGGCTTATTTTTGTCATGAGTTTGCTGCTGCTTTAACTAGTTTTCCATTGAGTGTCTGTAAAGAATTTAAAAAACCTGTTTTATTTTTAAAAATGGCAGAGTGGAAGGTTCTGGGATAAGAGGACCAGAGGTTTCTCTATTCTGTCATCAGAATATATTTCTATATTGTGTCATGGGGCTTTATCCTGGAGCAGTGGTTGTGCACCTGTTCTCTTTTCCTGTGGTTTGCAGTGTATATAGTGATAGAAATTGCTTCTTAGTGATTATGAAACTGAAGTGATTTTCATTGTTTGCATATTTCCTGGCCTCATAATGTGTTGAGAGCAGATCAGTTTGCTCTTGCTGAGATGCAAACCAGACAGTTCTGTGTGCACATGTATCTTTATTTATCTCTTTTTGTGTCTTGAATTTTGAGCCACAGCAAAATCTGTTGACAGGGACAAGACATGAGGAATGAATGTCTGAATTAAGGGGAGGGAGAGAGACTGAGAGAGACAGAGACTGAGCAGATGATGGTCCCAAGCCATGGATGCAGCAGTGTCCTGTCAGTCTTCTGCGGGTCAAGCTTCAAGTACCTTCACACTGGCCAAGCTTCAAGTACCCATGGGGTGGTCACAGGTGCCATTCCCATAACTTGGGGTGATGTGTATGAGCAGTTGCTTCCTTTCCCACAGTTTGCCACAGTGGGCACTTTTGTCCAGATGCATTAACCAAGATGTTCTGACCTGATCTTACCTCTGCTAGGCCTGGAATTAATGCTTTCCTGTTGCAAATTCCTCCCTTCTGTGCTTCTCTCAAGTTCTTGCTTTGGTGGCTTATCATCTTATGGTAAGTTCCTTCTGTGGCCTTGACAGTGTTTTGAGACAGGCAGCAATACTCTTTAAATCCTTACACTTGTGAAGCCTTTTTGCTATACTCTGTGGACAAACATTCCTTTAACTGGCACCTGGATAAGTAGAAGCTTACATGTCTAGCTAAGTGGAAGATAAATCCTTGTACTTCTTGTAGGCCATGGCTGTTCTTGAAATCAGCAATTCAGAATTCTGTTCATGGTGTCACCTTTCCATACTTGAGCTCCAGCAGCAGAACCTGCTGCTGGACCAGACCCTGAGGGTAAAATCTGTCAGTTGGACATCAACAAAACTTCAGACAGCCTCAGTAGTGCTACTTAGCACATACCTTGTGTCTGAGCTCTCTAGTAGCTTTTCTTTTCCAATAAACTTTATAGATTAGCACAGGCTTAGTTGGTTTATAAATACTTAATGCCTGTCTGTGTGAAGCCTGTCCTGAAAGGCTGTGGCTTGGTGGGGAGTTGTGGATAAGAGATTCCTGTTGTTGTACTTTTAAATAACACAGCAGTAACACAGTAAAAATACCTGTTACCACTGTGCCAGAATGCCTTTTAGTTCTAGCCACCAAATCACAAACCTCTAAAACTCTGTAGTGGGTTGTTTGCCTGTGTGTTTTACTGACCCAGGGTGACCTGTAAATGCATGTGGACATTTGTCCCTTTTCTCTGAGTCAGTGACTGCTCTCATCTCAATTGTCTGTAAGTATGGGCTACTGCCTAATATATTTAACTTGCAGTCACACACAAAAGTTCCTTATTGCAGTGTTCCAATCTTCTGGTTATGTCTGAAGTGCCTGATTTTGTTCTTTTCTGTCTTTATCAGAAGAATATCTTAAACTAGTAGCTCTACCTCATGCAGCTTTGCTTTGCTTCCACAGAGAGTTTTTAATAGTTTTTATAAGTTCCTTCCAAGTGGATATTTTAATTACAGCAATAAAAAAGAATCTTCTTTAGTAGTCACTGTGATTTAAATGTGTTGTACCAGACTTTCCTTCTCCCTGTGCTTCTGGCTGCAGTTACACCACAGTGTAACTGGGAGAAGCACTGCAGTGATACTTTCCTGCAGCACAGAAGACTTTGTGAAGATTGCTACAGTTGGAGCCATCTGAGCTGTCACGGGAGAGCCTTCTGGCCTTTCCTGGCTTTCAGAAAGCAGAACTGATGTGTGTTTGTTGTTGTTGGGTTTGTTTTTTTTCCTGAGAATATGGTGCAACATGTAGGAACAACAGTTCCTTAAATGCACCATATGAATAATTTTGAATTGGTATGCTATAACATATAACATACATTTTGTCCAGCTGTTGAAAAGTTGCTTGAATGTCTCTTCTCAGTGGATTTTTCTTGTTAATTTGTTTTCAGTCTTTTCTTTTTTTCATTCTTAGTATTTTTCCTTCTCTCTCTCTCTCTCTCATCTCTCCACAGTCTGAATAGCCTTAGTCTGTTCAAATCTTCTTTGTACTGAAACCATTTGTGTTCCATAAATGAGCCCATATTTCAGTGACTTACAGAAAATAATATTCAAAGTAAGATTCTCAGACTGACAGGGAGAAGAGTTTGATATTGCTGAGCAAAGCATAACTTTTGCTGCCTAGCCAGACATGACTTTCCTTTGCTCACAACAAGAGAGAAGTAAAGGCCAGAATGTCCTTGTGGCATGGCTGTTCTTGCAAGCTATGAGTTTGGAACTACTGTCACAGATGTTTTGGTTTTCTGCATTTTTTCCTCACATCCCACAACCTGCAGTGACTAATAAGTGAGGAATAAGATGACATTCAGAATTTGAAGAATGGGTTTAGGTATTGAAGGCATTTTTTCTCAGCAGGCACTAGTTTTTCAGTCATTATTTGCTTGCTTAGAGTTTTTTTCTTTCGAGAGATGCATCCTTACAGGATCCGTACTATCCTGTAAAACCATTCTGTGCTGTTAGAAATAAAAGATTAGTAAGTAAATAGTAAGGCAGCCTTTTTGAGACTGGGTTGGTAACACTCATTGTGAGATACAGATAATGCATTGCTTGCACTTTTTTCTGTTTCTGATGTTCTATTGTAACTCAATACAGAGAATGGGCTAGGGGAAGGATATCAACCAGCCTATCTGTTTGAGTGGCAGCATTGCTCCACCTGTCTTTTGGGGATTTTTTTTTCTGTGCTTTTCTCTGACCACAGATGCTAGGTTATCTTTTTATATATGCTTGAGTAGGAATAACTGATGCATGGTCTCTAGTTATGATTGATGATATGAGCAGGAAACAATCATTTTGTCCCATTTCCTGTTTCTTGAGATAAATATTAAGTTGTTGCTATGGAGTTCTTATTACTATCTTGCAATAATAGTTTTGCTAAAGAAAGCAACTTATATTTCCAGCATTTTTTAGACTTCATGTTCTGTAGGGTAATTAACCTTCTTGCTCTGTGTAAGAAGACTGGCTATTGCCAACTCATGTGTCAGAGCTGTAGTGAATATATTAAACTTCTAGATAAGGATGATAAAACTCCATATGAGTTATGTTTTCTGTTTAAAATGGTTAGGTATATGGTCAGATAAAAATAACAGTAGCTACATTATATGGAACTCTGCAGGTCTCATGTGAACACGCCCACTCTTTTGAAGAACATCAGGAGATTCTTAGTAGGTTGTGTGTAGTGGGCTTTTGTGTCTGTTTGATTTCACAAATCTTTGGCAGCTTAAATCCCCTTCTTTTTTGGGTGCTTTTATTTTATGCAGCACCTGCATTATACCAGCAAAATTTCCTAAGTAAACATGGATACAGCCCAGTCCTTCTTGGCTGGCTGATCCTGTCATACCAATCTCACAGCCTCTCTGAAGGCTAGACCTCCTCTTTTTCTGTGAAAAGGGCATGAGGGAGAAAATACTGTCTGAGAAGAAAACTGGGTGTAGACCTTGATCAGCATACCTCACTAACAAATACTGTTTCAGGTAGAAGCTTTGGTGAAGTCTACACTGAGTCTGCATGGCAAGATTGACTTCCTGGTGAATAATGGAGGGGGCCAGTTTGCAAGTCCTTCTGAAGCCATCCGTGCAAAAGGCTGGAATGCTGTGATAGACACCAATCTGACAGGGACCTTCTATTGTTGCAAAGCAGGTAAGGTCTGAACATTAAGCTTTTTATGTTTATTTGGTTTTGCTTTTTACAGAAATACCAGAAGATAAGAAATGTCAAGTTTCCCTAGCTGCTTCTTTTCATGCACTTACCTGACAGTGGGTAGTTGTTTTCCTGAATCTCATCCAAAGATTTGCATTAAATGGTATATTACATTTGTTCATAAATACAAACATACATTTAAGGCAAGTATGATCTTCTA
The DNA here is from genome assembly GCF_027579445.1 of Ammospiza nelsoni. Lineage (NCBI taxonomy): Eukaryota > Metazoa > Chordata > Aves > Passeriformes > Passerellidae > Ammospiza > Ammospiza nelsoni. The sequence goes on from NC_080639.1 coordinate 25,814,733, forward strand.
GTTAAGGCCAGGTTTGGGAAGTCAGTTGACTTGGATACTCATTTAAAGGACTATAGGAAAACCACTTAACTTTCATGGCCTGTATTCACTGTGTATAACATAGGAAAATACTTTTTTCAGGGATATAAATTTAGGCTTAAATTTAAGTATGGTGTGTCATTCTCAGACAGCATTTGGAATGTGGAAATTAAAGTAATTTACATGTAAATATGAAATTAATTTCCATCAAGTGCTTCTTTACAATCCTTGAGCCTTACCTGGACTGTGCCTGTTGCCTCATGGCCTCACCTCTGGATTGGCAAGGCTGTGCTACAAACAGCAGATTGTTCTTCTAAAATGTGTAGTGTGATTGCAGTTAAAACTCCAAGTTTGGTTTCCAGTTGGCAAGTTCATTTCTATGCATTTCTTCTGATATTTATAGGTTATCTTCCTCCTTCATACAGTGTACAATGCCTGGATGCAGGAACATGGAGGAGCCATTGTCAACATTACTGCTGCCGTGAGAAATGGCTTCCCTGGAATGTCGTAATATATATTTTCTTTTCATACTTTCCTATATTTTTCCCCCAGAAATACTAACTGTTCCTAAACCCTTCAGAGAGGTGTGTACTGGGTAGCAGCAGAGTAGAGAAATACAGTAGTTAGGTCAAGAGAGAGCAAGAGTATCACTTGGCAGTATGTCTGGGGATCTCTTATTAATCCAGTAGATGGCATCTCTGGTCTCTCTCCACTTGTTTGTAAGAAACTATGAAGCAAGACTTGTCAGTGAAGCTTTAGTTGGTAATAGCTCCCTTTGCTGTCTGTTTTTTTGTTTTTTGTTTTTTGTTTTTTGTTTTTTTTTTTTTTTTTTTTTTTTTTTTTACTTGGAAATTGAGTTTCTGTTGAAATATAAAAATATATTTTGAGCAAGTGTTGCATTATCTATCTTTGTCCTCATTCAGGGTTGAATGCTTTCAAAACCAACATTTTTAAGGAACAGCAGCATATTTTCTTGCTAGCTTGTTCTTCACAGTACAGAATAAATATAGAGATCCACACGGTGGTGCTGAAGCTACAGTTATTTCAGTATCTGTGGTGTCTGGTTCAGCTATCATGGCAAATAGGATGAAGATGTTTCAGTTTGAGTTGAAGTAAGAGGAAAAACAAGCTCATTCTGAATAACAGTGAAAACATTTTCCTAAGCAACCCTTGCATGTAGATGGATAGACAAAACTACTTCCAAATTTAACTGATTGGAACTTCTTGTAGAAGTGTACTGTTGAAAAAGATATGCCTTTACAAGTCCAGCCATTACTCATGCCTAAAGTTATTAATATTAATTTTGAATATAAAAGTTGTCCTGTTTTCTCAGAGTGTGCCTGGAGGTTATCTATTTCTGGCCTAAACATATGAATAAGTTATCTTGGGTTTTTCTTAAGTTTTTCTTATTCTTTCCCTGTGTCTGAGAAGCTATTGTATCTGTCTCCTCTTAGTCTATTTTGCTAGGCTAAAGCAGCTAAATTTATTCATTTTCTCTGACTAAAACTCTCTACAATTCATTGCTGCAGTAATTCTGTTTGCACTTGTTCAAGCTTGTAATCATTTCAGACTGGTTACCTACAGCAGCAAGGCGTAGGAGTTCACTCTGACTCTCATGTCTCTATCTCCATCCACCCACAGTAATTTTTGAATAGTGATTTACTTTAATCATGATTGTCAGAAGATTTAAACAATCTTCCAGACCGCTGTTCTTCCAAGTGTTGCTTTACCTGTGCAAGCTACAGGTACTTTTACACAGTTTGAACTTCAGTTGTTTCTCTTTTTATAAGCCTCCTACTGCAGTAGAGTGTAGCTGACCCCATGTTGCATTGGGGAAGAGATTTTAAATATTTCTAGCAATGACAGAAAATCACAGCATGGCTTGTTTAAACAGCGAAGCTATGGTCAAACTTGGAAACTAGGGAGTCTCTCTCTTCCAGATGGTTGGTCCAGCCACAGAAAACCACTCTGAATTCCCTAATGAGGCTGCAGTAGAATTACCACTGGAGACTCCTAGCTAAGGGAACAGATGCTTCCTTTGCTTTCTTTTCTCCATAGGCACACAGGAGCTGCAAGAGCTGCAGTGGATAACCTAACCAAGACTTTAGCTTTAGAATGGGCTCACAGTGGAGTGAGAATCAACAGTGTTGCTCCTGTAAGTAATGGCAAATGGTCTGACTAAAATCAGCTATTACACATGTTCATAGTTAGAGCTTTTGGACCAAAGCAGATTTTTAAATTTATTACCAGTAACTGTTTGTGGATTATTTATATATTTGTTTATTTATAATTCCCTTAGTGTGTTCTTTGGACCATTTGACAGTGTTTTGTACTTTTGGATGATGAGTCAGAGGATGTGGGATAAAATTGCTTCTGCTTTCTGCCTTGACTTGGCATGCTAGGTTTTTAGTTTTTTTATAGCTAAATGAAATAATACTGGTAGGAGTTGGTGACCTGTCTTACAAAGCCTTGACATAAAATTACTGAATGCTCTGTGTTTCAGTAATGGATACATTACTTCTGAGTTCAGGAAACCTTTTCTGTTTGAGGTTCAGGTATGCTGACGGTTTCCACCTATGTTCACAAACTTAGTTTGAAAATCTCTGAATGTCTCAATGCCTTTTACTTTGTCTCCTACATGTTAAGTTAGTTTAGCTTTAGGCATATAAAGAGTCTGTAGTGGGAGTGTACCATCTCTCAGAGAAATCATATGTAAATATGTATGTTTTGGTTTTTTTTTGTAACAAATTGATGCAGACAGGAAACCACTATACGGGTCAGCTAAAATATGCCTGCCACATTTCTGAGGAAGTAGACAGCAGGTAGAGTTGTTTTAAATAACTGTATAGAAAGAGCAGCTATGTTTTGTAGTGCTGCAAATACAAAAGTTATGTAGAAGCTCTAGCTTTGACATTTGAGAATGTGTGATTGGTTGTCATTTTCTCTTATCCACAATTTATTTTGCACATTTACTCCCTTGAAATTAAAAGAGGAAACATAAACTTTGTCCAGCTACTTCTACAGTCAGAATTTAGCTTATCTCACAGTGAGTGTCATAAGTGAAGTGTCATGTTTGTTTAAGTGATCCTTAGGAAGATCTTGCTACTGTTTTTGTAGAATGTCTGTGTATTCTTTTTGCCTCTTGTTGTAAAACATCTGGCTTGCTTTGTTTGGCATAGCATAGAATGCTTAATGGCAGATGTTTGTTAATCATTCAGGTAAAGGCTTTTATGTAACCTTTGTGAGACCAAATTCATCTGGAGACATGTTAAATGTTAAGATGCACTGACTTGTATTTCCTGTTTATCTGCTTTTTCTGATTTATCAAGTCTTGGGGAAGTAAGTAATTAAGACAGCATTATTATGTGAATATACTTTTCAGGCATGCTAATTACCTAATGAATCATGCTGATTAGATATTATAGCACATGTCAGAAGATGTTTTTGACAAGCAAACACTTCAAGGCTTTGGGTCTTTTAGAAGTATTTGCTAGCTTTGTTACAATGCTGGTAACAAAAGTCCCTGTTGTAGTTACAATAATACTTCTGTCACCTTTGTGGACCCATCAGGTCTGTGGTAACAATACAAAATTGTTACTGCTTTATGGGAGGAGAGTAACCTGTAGGGAATGGATACATAGAGAGGGAAATGTGCATTCTGAATACAAGTTTCACATACGTTATACAGGTATCTTCAACATCTTAGTATGTGCTTCATGGGTGAAATCAAATGTTGCTATTTTACCTTAACTTGACTCCCAAAAGTTCTCTCCTAACTGGTGGATGTAACTCTGTGTTCACATTGCTATCTTCCTTCTCAAAACTTCCTTCTCACCAGTCACTCTGGTGACTGTGTGGTCACCAGAGCAAACACAGTCATCTTTTTCTGCTTCTGGAGCAGCTAAGTAGGGACAGTCAGAATTCTGACTGAAATCTGCTTCTGTAATTCACAATAAATCGGTCTAGTGCTCCTACAAATGACAAGAAACTTTTGAGAACTTGTTCTTGTGGCTTTGTAGTTTCCTGCTGTAATTTAACATGAAATGCTTGTAATTTCAAAGCAGCGGCTGAGTTTTTTATGCTCCAATTTTTTGTTATTGAAGTGACAGCAGAGATTTAGAATAATCAGAATTATTGTGCTTGAACGGAGATGTGGCTAGCAGCCAAATTACCTTCTTGTATAAATGATACTGTGCCATTACATTCAAAAACTTGTATTCAAGTGCTCTTTAGATAGTTCAGTCCCACAGAAAATCAGTAATGACAACTTCAAATTTTAGAATGATCAGTTTAAATGTATGCAAGAGAACTTAAGTGTCACTGTGCTGTTTTAAATAGGGACTGGTATTTTCAGAAACTGCTGTTGCAAACTATGGAGAACAAGGTGTAATGATGTGGTTAAAGAGCATACCAAAGATTCCTGCCAAGAGGTCAGCTGTTCCTGAGGAGGTAATGTATTTCAGAATGCTTCTGATATGCCTACTTCTCTGTCTCATTTTGAAGCCACTTTATTATATGGAGAACAAAAAAGATTTAATTTTGCGCTGTGATGGAATATTTAAAAAGAAGAAAGCTTGTACCAATGTGTGGTTGTGCCAAGTAAGAGACTTAACCAGTAGTCACTGTTGTACAGAAGATTTAATTCACCTGCCTCTTACAGCTGAAGTGTTTTGATAGCAGACATTATTTCTTGAAAAAGTTAACTTCAGCAGGAAGGGCTGAAAGAATGAATATTAAGGGGGGAAAAGTGTATCTTAAAAGCACTTAGCTCTCTTCCACCAAGAATGTGCATCTTTGATAAACTGATCAACATTTTTGTTGTTTTTTGGTATCTGATTCTGCTGTGTGACAGCATACTAGTTTTCCTCTGTTAAATGCTTGATGTTTGTGGCTGGAAGGATGGCTTTAAGGCTGTTACAGTTTTTGTTACTAAGTAGAAAATGTTACTAGATCTTGCTTGTAAAAGTTTTCACAAGCTTCTTTGACATGAACAATTCCTAGCAGTTTAAGAAAGATTAAAATTTGAGATTTTGAAATTAAGATTTTAAAATGCCATTCTTTTGCTAGATCTCTCCTGCAGTGTGTTTCCTGCTGTCTCCAGCTGCATCATTCATAACTGGGATAACCATGGTTGTGGATGGTGGCCAGAGTTTGTACGGCCATGGCCTGGAAATACCTGGTAAGAGATGGGCTACAAAATAATGCCCTTCAAGTGGTCAAAGTTGTGCAGTGGGAGGACACAAAAGTAAAATGTCTAGTTTCTCAATCAACTAAGTAAATTCTTTTATTTGTTTTCCTCAGATCATGACAGATGGCCCTCCCCACCAGAAGGAAAAAATTCTGAAATGCTGAAAAAGCTTGTTTCTGGCAAGTTCAAACCAAAGCTGTAAAAGAAAGAGATTTTACCCTTGCTGATAATATCACTTTGTGATTTGACCTTATTATTCTCAGTAATAATTTATTTTGCTCATATGTAACTACATTAAGTGCCTTGATTTTTGTTGGTTTATATTTAAAACTTTTGAAAGGCTTTACATTGTACATCTCTTCTCTGAAAACACTCACCCTGAAAACATTCAGTTTTTTAGGAAGGGAAAAGATATAGAAGACAAATTATCCATTTGCACAGGCATTAATTAATGAAGAATCCCAGCCAGAAGTGAATAAAAAGAATACTTATTTTGCAATGAAGATAGCCAAGAGGGAATGTTTAGGAATCCTTCTGTCCTTGATGAATTTACACAGAAGGTAATTTAAATCTTTTACTGTTAGTTGCATCAGTAACCCTTGGGTCAGTGTTAGCTCTACACTGTTTCTGTTCAGCCAAATTGTTGAGTGTTCAACTATTGTTAAGTGTTCAACAATAGTTTTAAAGACCAAGTAGAGTAAGTATTTCTCTGAAAATAAATAAAAATGAGATGGAATACTCTTATTAATGTTTCAAACTAATATGGCATATATTTTGAATGTTTTGAATTGTTTGCAGATATAATGACATTAATGGAGTTAAGCTGGCTGCAACTTAAATTTGGTAACAAAATAAGAAGATACTAAGTACAGTGATGGAGAGCAGTATAGATTCAACAATTTAACATGCAAAATCCATGGTGTATGTTGCAGTGCTTTCTGCAGTATGCTACACTAGTAAAGACAAAATTTGGAATTGTTAATTTGTCAGCTAAAACACCTCTCATCCATACTTGTCTTACAATGTTAACAGAATTTTGTTTGTTACTGTCTTCAGGTGTGGTTTTTGTGAACAATGCAGAGATGCCATTTAAAAACCAGAAATCCTGTAATACATGACTTGAAGAGACTATATTTGTAAATTTTTTATTCACTTTAAGACAAATGTTCCCATGTCTGCTCACTCTAGTGAAAATATAAAAAATATGTAATGACTGTGTTTGTTTGCTCTAAAAACTGAAATTCCTGGAATCAAGTTGCTGCTATAGAAGGGAACTTTTAATACTTCATTTTGGACTGAATGTAAGAGTCTGATGGTTGTTTGTTCTCTGCAAAGATATTTGACTTTTGTGTCTTTCAGTAAAATATGTGTTCTTCTATAGGTACATGTAGATTGTTCTTTCATGAAAATGAAATAAATACCAATGTTGGGTGGGGGAGGAGTTTGAGCCATCATGTGTGTTCTTTCTGCTTTATCCTCTTAGTAACTGGACAGTTATTTATGTGACTGTGAGAAACTGGTACAGAGATAAAGCCAGCTTTTTTCAAATCTCTTGTCCAAGGTATAATTTAGTTATTGCAAATCTTAGTTAGATAACTAACTCTAGAAGTCTAGCCCATTGCGTTCAAGTGAAATTATTTAGGTTCTTAACACATTGTTTCAACATCCTTAACATCATTCTGGAAAAGAAGGTTAAGTATGAATAAGCTTGAGACTTGTGGAACTTACTTTATGTTTGACTGTGAGTTTCTATGGTACATGTGCACTGTGGCTTTTAAGTGAAATGGAAGTGAATTGATTACTTTTATTATATCCCAGAAAAGTTCACTGAAATATTTGAGTACAAACTTGGAAATCATCAATTTTTAATCTTGCAAATTTCCTCTTTAACTATGCTATAGTGTGAATATTCATAAAGAGGGGAAGTTTATATTTAATGATGGTGAAATTAATCATTCACCTCAGGAAATCATGAAAACATTAGAAAAGTGAGCATTCTCCTGTGTGGGAGACAGGTTCAGTCTGCAGTTAATAAATTCCTTCACAAGTAAAACTATAACAAACCTTTCTGCTTGTGCTGAATACAATTTGACCTTGCCTTCTTCAGCCTTCAGCAAAGCAATGGATGTACTAAGATGATGTATATTAGTTCTTTAGAAGAGGCTGTGTGTGCTTTTTCTTTTTAACTGGCAAGAAGTTGAAATGGCAGCATTTCTGCAGCTATAACGTGCTCAGCTTAGTGCAATAGGAGAATATAGTCAGAATACTCTAAGGGAAAATCTAGTTTAAAAATATAGAAACTACATCCTTGGAAGGAGAAGGGGACTCATCACTGTTGTCTGCTTTTCTTTGCCTTTTTTTTTTCCCCAGTAATAATACTAAGGTTACCTCATGAGCTGAGGCTTACTGTGCATAATAGTAACATTTTTATCACATTTGTTTATGTATTAGGATAGTAACTCCCTTGGTGCAATGGTTTTGCAGTAATCACAACCTTTCCTTTATTGTTTGGGGTTTTTTTGTTTTGTTTTTATTTGTATTTTTTGGGGGGGTTACTTTGTTTTTGTGGTTTTCGTCTTGCACCGTGGATTACATGAATTCTCTAATTCTCAGAACAGAGGTTTTATTTTGTTCTTGCCTCTTTGGCCCATTTTTATGTAGGTTAAAATTATTTGAAAAGTTTTGCAGCACCTTGCAGAAACCCAGTGTTGTGTCAGCTGGCATCAAGACTGTTTCAGGTTTCTGCTGTAGTGCTGCAGATAATATCAACTGTAGCAATGCTCTTCCTATGCCAACAGCCCTTGATCAAAGGGCATTGAGAGGTTAAAAGAAATGGGTGTGGTAGCAAAAACATCCTTGACCTTAAGATTGGGGTATCTGGAGTTCAGAGAACAGGACTTTGATTTGATTTATTTTACTAGGGAGGTGAAAGCAACTGTGAGAAAAGGGCTAAGGAACCTCAGGAAGAATCAAGATTTACTGACCAAACACTGAAATGTAGACATTTGCTGCACTGTATAATTGTAATAAGCAAAGAGAAGAACGTTAGAATGACAGGTACATTTACCATTCTGTTAGAAATCTCTTTTTGGTTGCTTTAGTATTTACCTCTGGCTAAGCCTCTGCCCATTCTGCCTATCCCTTATCAGATATTCAATTGATGGATTAATAGGTGCTTACCAATGGCTACAATACACCACTGTCTGGTGTTATATCTGAATATGTGTCATAGAACTTCACATTTGTGACAGCAGTGTAATTCAGGGAAGGGGAACTTCTGTCAGTTTCTGTCAACTGCACTTGCCTTACCTTTTACAGGTACTCTTTCTCTCTGTACTCTTAAGCAGAATATTGTTCATTCATATTTATTTAGCATAAAGTGAAGTCTGATTATTCTGTGGGTTTACTTAGTGTAAAATGAAGTCTGTGTTGTAAAATCTTCGTTCTTTAAAGATTAACAGTTGTCATGTTTGCTAAAGGGAGATCAGTCTGTGCAGTGTCATTCTGCAGTAAGGTCCCTTGTCTGCTTTAAGGTGTAAATAAACAAATATGAGGCAACCATTGCTTGTTTCAAGCATTTATGGCTGTGTTTAGTCTTCTGAACAGTCACACAGAATATCCCCTAAATCTTTAAGAAAGTATGCTCTTGCAAGATAGTGTAATTTAATATACTTCTAATCAGCATCTCCCAGTTTCTCCTTGCCATCTCAAATAGCAGCCTTGTGTTAAATGGCTGAGTGCTGCAGATGTTAGGGGAATTGTGCTATTAGTAAAGTCAACAGTGTCTGCATTCTGGGTTACTGAATATGGCTGAGTCCTAAAGGTAAATGGGTTGCTTCATAAACTTCAGTGATGGGGTTGGAGCAGACAGACCTATCAGTTCTGCTGCCCAAGATCTCTTTGTGTATATTACATTTTTACAAATCTTCCAGCAGTGGTTTAGGACTGTCCTCCCCAAGATATTTGCTCTTCCTTTCTTTTCTCATCAGCCCTACAGTGATGGTGCATTTGGATTGGGTGCAAGCACTGAGATGCAGGCACTTGTTTCCTTCTGTCATGGGAAGGCAGAGGAGCATAGCACACATGACTAGCAAAGGTTTGAAATAATACTGCTGTTTCCTCAATGCATGTGAGCTGGATTTAAGCTTATAAACAGATTGTTGGCCCTCCTGCTGGTGAGGAAAGACTCTGGCTCATGTTATAACATCCTGGCATCTCAAGCTTTACCCTACTGCAGTTCCCAGAAGAAGCCATTTTGACTTCTGTTATCTGCTCTGTCTCCAGCAGCTTGTTCCTTTGTCAGTTAACCCCTCATTTGATTAAATATATATTAAATTAATCACTAAATTATCCTTTTCTAGATGCCATTCAAAATATGGTAACACGGTGCCATCTATAGGAAGGAGTGGTGGGGAGGCCAAGAAACATGGGAGAAAAAGGAGAATGATAGTATACCTCTGAAAAGGGGATGGTTTGTTCCTTTTTAACGTGTTTAGAAGCTGTGGCTTCAGTGTCAACTAATATAGGCACTTGTTAGCCTGAAGCAGTATATGTAGGAGGTGAGAACCTCTCATTGCAATGAGTATTGATTCTGGAATTCAGGGAGAGCCATTCTGCCAGATTTCAGTCAATTGCTTGAGTACACTATCCTGAGATGTGCTTACTCTATGATTTCCACCCCCACACCTCCCAACTTCTGTCACCTGTACAGGGTTTGAACTGAATGGATAAAAGTAACTGATATACTTTATTTCAACTCCCGTCAGCTATTTTTTACTGTTATTTTCCATATCAACAACTGTTCCTGTAAGGTTTATTTTGCATGGCACATGATCCCAGAACCATGCCCCTGGGTTTGGGCTGAGTTCAGTGTGAGCCAGTGTCATAAGTGCTGGTCCTTGGTGCTGATAGGTATTTTTTATCTCAGAGTTTTTATTTAGTTGTTTATGCTGTTCCTGGTACTGAAGGTGCTCTGATTTCAGGATTATGGCATGGTCACACTGGTGCCTGTCAGGATGTACATCACCTCTGCCAGGCACTCTCGGGATGCTGCTCTGTGCTGAGCAGGCTTTGTGCAGCAATACAGAGCATCACAGGGCAGAGCAATGTGGGATGATCTTCCACAATCTCTGCTGGCTTCTTCTGTAGTGAAAGAACTTTGACTTCAAAACCTACCATTTGCTAAGCCCTCCTCCATCAGTTAAATCCAGTTACAAGATGCTAAAGGTGACAAATGGCAATGAAATGGAACATTAAAGCAAGGGAAACACTGGATGTGTTTTCAAAGCTGTGTAAGCAGCTGTGGCTCATTGATTTTGCTCGATGGTGCAGGAGCATCACACATCAGCATTTTCTTGGCTGTTTCCCCATCATTTGGCAGAAAAGGTCACCTTTTTAACTTCCTCATTAAAGACTCTTGATCATGACAAGTGTCTTGTGAACACCACTGACAATTTCCCCAAGTCTGAGCAAAGTGTCTTAGCTTTGAGATGACTATGTCTCCTGTATGATGGAATCAGTGAGTCAGTGCCTTGTGCCTTTCTTGGATGTGCTTCATCAGATGCTCTTTAGCACTGTCTTCTTCAGTGCCCTTTAAAAAATATGATGGTATATTATTTTATCATTCTCTGCAGCCTATTTTGGATCTAATCAATCCGATTATGGATCTTAATGGGCAATTACTTAGTTTCATATGTTGTTCCCACTGGAAATTTACATGTAATACTTGAACAGACGTTTAAGATTTATTTCAGAGGTTTGTTAAGGGTGACCCCAAAGTAGCCCCCCAACCCTTGTTTTGGGTAGATTTTGAGAGGTTGTCAGGATTTGCATGTCTTACACATTAAATACCTCTTAGGCCATGCCCAGAAAGCCGCATGTGAGCAGCAGCAGCAGAGTCAGGTGCCCAGCACAGGTCACTGCTGGCTCTGTGTGAACACACCGCGCCTGGCAGTGTCTCAAAGGGCGCCGCTAAACACGCACAGGTCATTTGTGCATCTCACACACAATGGTTCATGCCTCTGAGGTTACTGTTAAATCTGTACAAAACTAATTACAGTGCCCTGCTATTATTTACAGTCATCGGTTACTTAAGACCGCAAGGGTAGCTGTAATAGCTGCCCTGCTACGTATCAGGGACTGCTTCCTCGCTGATTAACTGAGGGTAGCATCCTTCTTCCCTGCATGCACGGACTTCCTGCGGGAAGCAGGTGCCTCCTGCGGAGCGCGGGGAGCAACGGGCGCACGGAAGGCGGCACAGCGCCCTTCTAAGTTGTGCTAAAAGCGCGCACAGCCCCGTGAGAGGCAAGTCACGGCAGCGCGGGCTGCGCTCGGGGCCCAGAGGCGGGGGATTTGTTGCAGCGAGCAATGGCAATGGCTGTACCGCGCTGCACCTTCCCGTCCTGCCCCCGCTCGGCGCCGATCCCGCAGCTGCGGACCGGCACTGGGCCGGGCTTCTCTCAGGCTCGCCCGTCCGGGAGCGGCAGGAGCCGCACGGCGCCGGTGCCCTCAGCCCGCGGAGGGTCCCGGGCGGGATTCGAACCCGGGTCCGTCCCTGCGCGCACGCGCCCCCGCAGCCCCCGGGCGCGCGCCGCCCCCTCGCCGTGACGCCGCCGCGCGGTGACGCCTCGCGCTCCCTGCCCGTCACGGGGCCCGGCGCGCGCGGGGCGGAGCTCGCGGGCGGCAGCAGCGGCAGCCGCGGCGCCTCACGCCCGACGGGACCCCCGGCCCGGCCCGGCCCGGCCCCGCCGCGGCCGCAGCGCCCCGAGGCACCTGCCCCGCTCCTCTCCGCCGCCGAGTCGCGTCGCTCCTTCCGCGCCGGCCTCGGCGCCGCCTGTCACCGTCCCCGCCGTGCTCCGGCGCGGGCAGGCCCCGGGCCCCTTCCCCCCCTCCCCCGGGGGGGTGGGCTCCGCTCCGGAATCCTGGCCGCTCCCTCCGCGCCGCCCGCCCAGCCGGGGCTGCTCCCGCCGCCGCCGGGAAGCGCGGGGGGTCCCCGGCGGCCGCCCGGCCTCCGCCGTGACATAGGTCGGTGCACGGGGAGGGGGCGGGCGGGGGGCGGCCCCAGTGCGGGGAACCCCGGGGCGGGTTTGCCCGGGCGCCTGGCGGGGCCGCGGGGCGGGCCCGGCGTCCCGGAGGTGCCCGGGCCGGGGGCAGCGCGGAGCCGGCCCGGCGCAGGTGGAGCTGCGCGGCGGTGTGGTTGTTTGCGGTGCCGGGAGACGCACGCTAGTGTCGCTGGCTTACATTACCGCTGCAGTGTCTTAAGTGTTTTATGTGCCTGCCGAGTATTTCTGTGTCACCCTGAACCTTGCTGTGATTGCTCGCTGATGCCGCTGTGGTTTCTCGTCTTTGAATTGCTCTGCAGTGGTAGTGCTGTGAATTGGGTATGTAGGTCAAATTCTGCGAGATGTTTTTGTCAGGGGAAAAAGTGAATGTTGGATTATTTATTCCCGTGTTGCTTTTGAAGTGCATTGCAGCACCCACGAGGTTGGGAGGGTTTTTTGCCCTTTTTTTTTTTCACCCTTGGTTGCTCTTGCTTCATAAATCTCCTTTTAGTTTTTGGCTGTGGCATTACTGAAGATCAAAGCGCGAAAACAGCTGAGAGCTTCTAAGCTGCATTGTATCATGCAGTGTCCTCTAAGAGGGTGGTAAAAGATAATAGAAGCCTGCCTTGAAATAAGGGGGATTTCTAGTCCGCGCAGCAAATGTCTCTCAACTACAGCGTTTCTTTTCTTTAAACAATGCAGCACGTTGCAGAGCGTTGGAGGCCTAAGGAATTGTATTGCTGTGTATATGGCAGAGACGTAGCAGAGTGAATGGCTACAGGCTTGTCATGCACAGCATCTTGGGTTCTCTCCTGGCACAGCACTCACTAACGAAATAGCCTAGAAAGTATTCTTTCCTGTGGAATTCCCTCTGGATATTTTTAAGGGAAGAGACATTGATGAGCTTTTTTTGCTATTTTTCCTGCTTTCACCTATACCTTTCCTTACAGTGACTCTGTAAATAAGTGATTTCCTCAGCAATCTATTTTAAAATCAGAACTTGTTATAATTCCTGTTTCCTTTACACTGTGTGTTCTATCGTGACTGCCACCAATACGTATTGAACCCAGATTTGATTGAGGTAGCAAAGCTGTATATAATTAATTTGATTTTTCCCCCAAGGTTTTAGTGTATATTGATAAAGCAGAACAGGAAGATAACATTTATCAGATTGGCTCATTCCTTGAGAAGAAAAATCTGTGTAGAGTTTGCCTTGATGAGCTCTGTGTTGGTGTTTGAACAGGTGGTTTACCTGGCAGTAATAGACGAGTAAGGTGAAGAAAACAGAAGTTTTTGCATTGCTTGCCTTGGCTTGCTGAGATTTCTGAACTGTCAGAGGAATCTTTTTTTCCCAAGATAGCTTGGTAATCTTAGGAGTTTTGTAGTAAATGTTATTAGGCAGAGAGCTGTGACAGAATTTAGTCGTTGGGTAAAATGAGCATTATGTTTTTGTTCAATATCAGTAGGCAAGCTTTTTTGTGTTGTTTGTGCTTTATGTTGATAAAACTAATTTATGGTAAAAATGAGTAAACATTCAAATTTTTTTTCAGTGGTTCTTTGCTATGTATGTTGGGAAAGCCAGTCAGTGCACAGGCTTGTGGAATTTAAAGCCCAGTGATTCTAAATGCAGGAGAGATTGTTTTATTATAGTTTGCTCTGGAGAAATCAAGCACAAGTTGGTCAAGCTGTAACTTTAATCCACAGTTACAGTTTTTACTTCACATTTTTTCCTGATCATTTCCTAGAAGTTGTTCATATTAGGTACAAATCAGAATGACTGGTTTTAAAAACCTTGTCATTAATAATAAGTATTTGTAGGGAACTATGAAGAAAAAAGCTTTGAAATCTCAGCAATCTAAAGTTGTATATTTTTTTTCTTTCATATTAAAGGTAGGCTGACTTTTTACCTCAGCAAACTAAGTGAGAAGTAATGAGTAATCTGGTTTGTGAGAAGTTGTTAGTGGCTCTCTAACTGGGCATCCTCTGAACTTAAAAGTAATGTTTTCTTATAAAATGCAGCCTGAGAATGATAATAGATTGATTTCCTTCATTTGTCCCCCCTCTTCCACAGCACACAGCCAGTGGTGTTCTGATCTGTGGAGAGGTACCCGTTTAGTTTGGAGTAATGAACATACTTTCTACTAATATCTTCTTAGATGTTTTGTTCTGCTAACAATATCCTTTGTTTAGACTTTTGGGAGAAAAAGAAATGAGTGATGAAAATTTGACTGATTGATGTATTTAAGTAGATCTTCAATACATTTGCAGAAAATGTCGTGTGTTTTCATGTACATGCAGGCTAATGTAAATATGTATATTGCTTAGTGACTCTAGGTTTATCTAATTAGGCAAACTGTTACATTTGCTGTCCTGAAAGTTCAATATCTAAATGCAAGCTTTTAAAATTCTCAAGTAGAACTGACAGAGTATTAAACTGACAAAAGAAAAAAATCCATAAATTCTGTTAAACACACTGATTTTTCTGTGAGAAGAAAGAAAAATCTCTTTAGGCAGAAATGCTTCTTTTGCTATTTTGATATTTTGTGTTTTGTAGTGCTAAGGTCAAAATAGATCATGCATGCTATAATTGCACACAGCTTGTAGAATAACATTGGAAACATGGGAATGTGTTCAGAATTCAGCATGTTATGTGTGATTCACTCCTCACTTCTGGATCTTGGCATGACATCTTGATTTAATAGTATGACAAATGAAGTTTATGGCTCTATGTGAACCCATTTTCTTAGACTAACCATGCTTATTTGCAGGGTTTTCTGGGATGTTTTAGTATATGCATCTGAAATGTAATCTTTTAAACACAACAGGAAGATTGGTGACAATTAGAAAATGAAAGATGGAGTTCTGTATGTGATATTGCAGGGATTCTCCTGGGAAATGGGAACCCCTGCTCTGGAGATACTTGACCCACAAATACACGTGGCACAGTTTATTTCCCATCTCGATGAGGTTATTTGAAGTTGGACTTACTTGAGCAGGACCAAAGCTGAAGTATCTACATATGCCAGTTCCTTTAAAAACTGGCATTTGGGAATTGGGGGAGTCCTGTAGAGATGTGTCTTTGTCCCATCTGTGAAGTCTTATGTGTACTTCTCTGTCTCCAATTATTGCATATTTCTTAAGATATACCAGCATACTTTAACTCAGTTTTTCATGTGAGAGGAAAATAGTTTTCTTTAGGCTAAAGTATTTTTTCTTTGCTGAAGTATTTTTTCTTTGCTGTAATTTTGTTTTCAGCCATTTTTTTCTTTGAATCCTTCACAATATCTTTCTCACTTGCTTCTCTTCCTGTATTTCCAGTCATCATTTGTGGATTATCTGCAGCAGTAAAAGATGCTGCTTTTTGTTTTCCTGAGATGATTTGTGCCAAGCACATGAGCAATCTGACAACAGCAATGCAATAAAATTCATGTGCTTCTGATGTTTGTATTGGAAAGACTGTACTTGTGAAGCTCAAGTATGATAACACTGATGAACATTTCTGATTTGGCTGATGGATGTGTAAGAAAGGAAGGGATTTCATGAGGTCAGCCCCCACCAGAGGCAGAAGGAAATATGCTGAAATCATGTGTGACAGACATTTGTCTGATCTTCTCTTGAAGAACTCAGAAGAGGGGAATACCACACCTCTTCGCTGGTCTATTTATAGCTGGTACATATGACTATTACTGTTGTTAGGAGGCTTTTCTTAACACTTAACTCTGTCTTGGTGCTAGTTAAGCCATTTAATTCTCATCCAACTCTTACCACTCGTGCAGGATAATGGTTTCTGTGCTCTTTTCACCAAGTCTTCATACCTGAAGACTCTTCTTCTATCTCCTTTTATTTTAGACTTCTCTTTTCTAAACTGCCCAAACAGGATGTTTGTTCTTCAGTCTCACTGTGCACTGATTTGTCTGTATCTTTTTCAAAGTTCTACAGACAGTTTTTGAGCAACAGAGTAATTAAGTTACTCTGCAAGTAGCAGAAGTAACCTGGTGGCCTTATTAAAATGGCATTCTAGGGTGTGTGCATGCAGGTATGGCTGGGTTTTGTTTTTGTTTTGTTGTTGGGGCTTTTTTCTTTTCTTGCCAACAGCATCAGGTTCCTGGCTCCTGCATTTGCTAACACAGGAGCTCATACTAGTGTTTGTTGTATCAGCTATCTCTTTCTTCAGTATAACTCCAATATATGAATTGGAGTTGTCTTTTCAAGGAATATAACTGTATTGAATTCAGTCTTTATTTTGGGTTAGTTTTCTTCTGTTTAGCATTTTTAGACTTAGCAGAGTATGCACTTGCTGCTCTTCCATCTCTCTTTCCCAGCACGTGCAATCCCTGTGGCTTTTGAGCATAAGCTGCTCTACAACAGGAAATTTGGATTGAGGACAAGTTCTCCTAGGGTTAGATGCATTTTCCACAAAACAGACCTCACTGGTCTGTTTTGTACATGTGCTGTCTTTTGGAGTAAATGATATTGCTGAGGTAATGTCTGTTAGTGCAACTGTACCTGAACAAGCCTTTTGCCATCTTGAGCTGTCATATGGTCCAGTGATGTAGCAGAAGAAATTTTAATCCTATAGGCATGTTTTATTGGAAGAATTGCAGAGTCAGCTATGGGACAGATGTGTTCAGCATGTTCCCTGGTTTTACTCCATTTTATCAGACTTATGTAAATGCTGTTATCCATAATTTTTGAGGCTAGATCACAGATGGGACAAATTTTGCAATTCTTTCAACAGTGTGTTCTTCACAAAAATTTAAATGGACACCAATAATGATGACTAGAGAAGTCCCTTTTTAGTTTCTTGCAGGAAGAAGTATTCAAGCAGTCAATGTTGATTGCATCTCACCTGTCTTTAAAATTATTTTAAAATAATTTAGATAAGAGGTCTGTAAATGTTAACAGTTTAAATGCCATGTCACTGGAAGTACACGTAGTCTCATCTTTGAACAAACATTTGAAAACTGGAAAAATCTGGATCAAGCTGTTTGAATTTATAATAGTTTTTAAAAAGATAACAGAGAGCTAAAACACTGACACAAGCAGAAGTTAAACTTCTAAAGAAAAACTAAAATAAATACAACATTCTATTGAAGAGCATGAGATTTGTCACCCTGAATATCTTATTAATGCAGCAGCTGAAAACTGGTGAAGTTCAACCTGTATTTAATTGTTGTTTTGTCACACTGACTTGTGTGTTTTTAGCAGTGCCACAATTTTTGTAACTCCAGCGTAAGACTTTGTTTTAAAAGTAAAATTCAATTTGAATAGCAAATCTCCATGGGAATTGTGGAGTTTTTTTCCATAATGGCTTGATGATAACTGTCTTGGTGTAAAGTTGGGTTTAGAAAAGCATTTTTTTTGTCCTGCTGGTAGCTGTAAGCACAGTAACTACAGGCAGGGATGACGTGGCTAATGTAATGACTTCTTAATGACTGCCTTAATGAATGCCTTGCTGCAGCAAGTTCCTTCATGGAATATCTATTATGCTTCTGTGTTTGTGATACTGGCACTGTCATGAATACTGAGTGAGATTTTTAAAAATAAATTTATATGTTATTGGTGAACTGTCTGGCGAGTTTTAGGTAAAATTTTAATCTGTCATAGAATCAAACAAAAGAAAATTCAGTATTCATCCCTCAATGAAGAGCATAAATGAATGCTTATGGAAGAGTGAGAACATTGTAAGCATTCTTAGCTTGAATATTCTTTCAATCCCTAATTATTTTTAGTAAAGGTTGATGCTAAATCTGGAGTAGTTTTTGTGTAGCTAGTAATGTTTGGATTTTTTTCTCAGACTTTTTTTGCATGCAGCTAAATAAATGTCTGGCATCCAAATATCCTTTTGTAAGAAATTCTATAGGAATGTTAGTGGTTCTAGTAAAAACTACTCTTTTTAAAAACTTTTAAAACATTTTACTGAATTCCTTTGGTGCCACCTTTCTTTGGGAGAAGAGTGGACATTCTCTGTGTGTTATAACAATACATTTCTCTGTTCATTGTACAATTTTGTAGCCCTTTATCACTTTCTCTCCACACCCAAATGTTATTGAAACAAGAATCCTAATTTGCCTATTTCTTTCCCCCTGTAGAACAAAAGCATTCTATGCTTTTGATTGTACCTTCTCCTACTTTGCTACGTCCTCTTCTGGAGTTGAAGGTCTCAGGAATGCGAATGGTGCTCAAAATGTAAAGTCAGTGATGTGTTTCACACTTTTTGTTCACAATTCTTAACAGTGGCTTTATTCCTGAGTGCTGGCAGTATTCAGTGCAGAGCCCATTGGTTTCTCATGTACAGAGTTGGAACCATTGCTCTCCTTCCTCCCTTCCACTCAACTTGGACCAGCACCAGTGCTGGTAATTACTGCTTATTGCTCAGTCCTCGCTCTGATAAAGACCACCACCTCTACTGTTGTCAGTCCTCTCCTTGCTCTCCCAAATAATAGGAGTTTCAGAAAGCTCCTGTTTCTTGGGTATTCTAGAATATATTGAACAACACACACAGTTGTGGAGGCCCACTGGTATCCTCCTTCCTTGTGAAAACAACTGTCTGTCCTTTGTCTTCTATATTTTAACCATTTATTCATGCAAGGGTAGATCTTCGTTCTCATGCTATGACTGCAAGAGGGCCTTTGGCAAGACTTCTCCAGCACCATAAATCCAAGTAGACCATGATACTGAGTGAGATCAGTTCTTCATACATGTACACAGAGTGCTCAAAGATTTAAAAGTGAAGATCTCTTTTTGGAGAGCCATATCTGCTCCTCCCTGCTCTATCACAATTATGCATATGTCCGTTATTTGTAGTTTGTTATATGTCACGCTTAATATTGTGTAACTTCAAATCCCTGCATTATGCATGTCATCCTTTTTAAAAGATCCAGATCTGTGCAGTGGCCAGGAGGGTTGACTCCATCCTGAGTTCTTGCTCTAGTCTTTGTGCTGGCATTGATTCTGTAGAAATGTGAAACCAGTTAGATAGGCCGATTATTAATTAAAATGTAAAATCTTTTCAGCTGGATCATCTGTTGGCCCCAGATCTCCTGCTGTAATTAAGGCTCAGCTGGACAGCAGCAGTTAGTGTAGACAAGCAGCACTACTCTCTTGACACAAATGCAACCTTAGCAGTGGAACAGTTTTCTTAAAGCAGATAGATAGAAGTGGGCACAGGCATAGTAATCCTTTCTTTAGAACTGTAGTTAGTTTTCCTTATTAGCTCTATTTATGAAGGTTTTTACATTTTTATCACTTGAGGGAAAAGTACAATAATGAAGCATCGTAGTCCTCATCATTTGGTACCCACTGCTAAGGGCTGTGCTGGTGCAGGTGCGAGAAGGAAACCTTATGATAATATGTTGTCTTTGTGCTTTGCATTTCATTCTGGAGTGTTTTGGCAAACCTAGGTTTCTATTTTTACATTTTGGTTTAAGTGTTATTATGAGGGTTTGGGTTGAGTTATGTTTTTTTTTTTTTTTTTTTGATTCACAGGGAGCTAAAGATCAAAGTGTAAAGTGATGAGGAGTTTGTGCACTTGACCACTTAGCACTCTTAGTGTTTTAGCCTCTGTGATTCATCCAGTTTAAAACACAGTGCCTACTGCATGTGGGTAAAAACTTATAAATTTGTCCATTTAGACCTGTGCAGTGACACCTGCTTGCTACAAAAATGCTGCAGAGTCATGTAAAAGAATGCTTGGATTTTGCATACGATGTGTTAGCTGTGCATGTGCACATGGTTTTTACAGTTTCCATTAGTGTATAATCATTGCACACTTACCTGTCTTCTTGGTGGTGTCACTGAGCTCTCTGTACAGTTCCAAGTGTGAGGGGTCTGAGTCTGTCTGTACCTGGGGCACCCTGGTTCAATTCATTGCTATTTGTTGTTGCATGTTTTATTCTTGAATTGGGGATGGATTCAGGGGTGGTTTTTTTATGCTGTGTTGAAAATCTGTATGGCTCATCAATGTCTTATCTACTTAAATATTCCATGCTAGCATATTATGAGGGGTTTTTTGCATTTTATAGTTGTTGTGAGGATAGAAAAAAATGAAGGAACAGTCTGTTTGAATGTACAAAGCTAATTTGAATTACGATGAGAAGAGCACGTGGGGTACTTAATGAGGAAGAATTGAGTATGAGCCAGGAAATGCATTTTAGGCAGAAGCTCCAGGTGCTGGTGCGTCATTGGAGTGGGAAAACATTTCAGCAAGGCAGCACAAGATGAGAAAAATCATAGTTGTATTACTGTACTCTGGATTTCCTCAATGTTTCACTGCCTTGAGTAGTGAGCAGGAAGAACTGTGCTTTGAGGAACAACTGTGCTTTGAGGAATGAGTAAGTGTATAACAAAGACTGTTCACTGAGGGCAATTTCTCCTTTATGTCTTGAAAAATTTGAAGATGGAGAGTAATTGAGACTGAGCTGTCTTCATGCTGGAGACACAGAAATGTCCTTGGAGACTTAAATTCTGTTCTTCCTGGCGTCACAGCAAAATGCCAGGTGGATCATATTGATCAAAAAGGCTCATATGTATCCTTGTGTTAATTTTTTTTGGTACTTGATTTGAAATGGTGATGTGATTTGCAGCCATGATTTAAACTCTCAACTGCTGCAAATTTGAAATAGTTGAGTTTTGCTCTGAATGGAGGATTCTGTCCTCCATTCTGTCCTCCAAATATGACTGTTAGCCTGAAGAAAAACAAAGCTTTGCAGTTTCAGTACTTGAAGGTAGGTATTAAAACTAGGTGTAGAAATGGAGAGTGGGGTTATTTGTCTGGCTTATTTCCCAAAATGTTTGTATTTCAACCCATCACAGTCACAAAAGTGGAAGGTTAAGTGAAAAGGATAGAACTAGTTACTGGAGTTTAAGGAGGTGCTTTTTTCTGTATGTCCTCAAAAGCCATATCTGACTGAAGATTTGTGTGCAATCGCTCTTGTACATTAAATTGTTTGCAATATTCAGTAACTGCTGGAAGACTGCATTTTTTTCTAATGTACTTTATTTTTGCTCATAGAATATTGCTGATACAAGTGGTGTGTGATAGGTTTACTCTTTTAGTGAGTGATTACTCTTAAAATCCATTTATTTGTTGCTGGTTGTAGCATGGTCTTCCATTCTTAGACTAGTGATGGTTGCAGGAATCATCAGTGCTGGTAGGATTATGTTTGTACTGTGTACATTTAGTTCTTTGGCTGAACTGGTGATCTTGAATGCTGTCACAAGGATGAGAGCTAACCTGTATTCTTTTAGGGTGTGTGCTGTTAATACTCTGGACAAAACCCCCTCCAAACAGTTGTCTTCCTGTAGGACCTTGGATAGAGCAAAAGCAGTTACATTTGTAGTGAGGGATGGTTTTCGTTGTAACACCTGTACCCCTTCTTTACAGGGATTTTGACTTGTTAGTCTAAAGTTTGAAGAAAAACAAATATTGGTGCCCTTCATGACAGCTTCAGCATAAGGGCTCCAAATGGCAGTGATAAGTGCCTGAACCAGGAGCACCACTTGAGATTTTTGGAAGGAGACGCAGAAGCACCTAAATCTACGTAATATTCACTCACTGTAGTGCATGTTTCATGGCATTCTAGAGTCTAAAAATTTCATACACCTATTTTTTTGAGACACCTTCTATGCAGCTACTCAGTTAATGTAAGACAGTAAATTAGGATAAATTTACTAGCATCACAGAAGTGTTTTATTGTGTGTGTGTTTGTCGACACTCCAATGTTATCTTAATATATTGAGTTAGCCTTAATACAGTAATACAGCTATGATTTTATGATGTGAATAGCCCAGCTAATGGTAAGGAATGTTTGTGTTGTGGTGCTGGGGCTCTCCGCCATGGTGATTGTGATAAATTTCCAAGATGTCAGAGTGCTCTGGTGGCAGTGATGCAGTTATGTGTAGCCCAGTGAACTGTGCCTGTTGCTTTTTGACACATCTTTGTGAGAAAGTCTGGTCCTGGATAAGAGAAGAGAATGAGCTGTCAATTTGCAGCCAGTACGTTCTGTTGCAAAATTGGTAGCACTAACATATTTATATTTTGCAAGGTGTCGCTGTGGTGCCTGTCTGCAAGTTTCAGCTGCTGTGACCCTTCCTCAATTTAACATTTTTAAGTTTAAAAATCATTAACAGATCTTAAGAAAGCATCATCACTTTCAAGGAAGATTTGCTTGATGTATCAGCAAAGTAATTGTTCAGTTAGGTTGAGGAATGAGCTGTCAAGTGCTTTGGCTGCTGCCCAGGCAATGACAGATACAGGAAATAGAGAAGTTCTGTAAAACTCGAATTAGGTGAGGAAAGAGATCTTGTTGAGGAAAGTAGATGTTTTCCTGTTTGAGGCCAATTACAGTCTTATCTTTTTCGTGTACTTGAAATGGAATAGGCCTACGAAAGGTTAGCTAATAGAGGCTCTTGATACTACTTGGAAAGAAGAGGTTCATTCAAAGCAGGAAACTTGCATTTGAGTGTCTTGAAACTCTCTAAATATGCTTATCTCTCCCTGTCAACTGTAAAGGAAGTGTAGAGAGATTAGCTTTCGTAGACTCTGGTTATTCTTTGTGAATATTGCTGTAAGTGTTAAGATATTTATCTCAAAAGCCTAATTTCGGTATAAACTCATCTTGAACTGCTGCTTTCCATTTTTTATGAGAACAGTCTTTAAAAACTCTGTCCTTACGTTCTCAAACCTTCCAGCACATTGTAAGTTTTTCAAGTCAACATCATAGTTCATCAAGCTGATAAATGTTACATTACTCTGTCAAATTACAGTTTATTGAACGGCAGGAACTATGAATGAAATTTTGCTATTGTCACTGGGCACATTGGATCCTTCAGTTAATTCTGAAATCTGATTCCCTAGGTAATTTGAGTGAGAGCTGCATTTAAGGTGCCTGAACTGACAGCACTGATTTTTGAGGTTTTATTCTTCCTGGAACTGGGAGGGCACCATCCATAGATATTGATTTTTGCAAGTCTTCTGGTCTGTTTTATTGGTTTGGAGATTTTTGTTACTTTTTTTTGTTTGTGTATTAAATTGAACTCAAAAAGGAGTACAGCTAGTAACCATTCTTTTCATAAAATAGATACCAAATCATGTCTGAATCTGTATAGATGAGGTAAGTCTGCATGCTCCTGTGGGCTCAGTGAGCATGAAACTCACTTTTCTTTTGCTTGCCAGGAAGATTTTTAAAATCTTCAGTGTAAGAAATCACAAGTCTGCTGATTGTAGAGACACCTGATAGCTCTGTGCCAGCCACAGAGATTGTGATGCTTCAGCCATCCCACACGTGCAGTGTGCACAGAGCACTGTGCCTGCAGGTTGTGTGCAGAAGCAAGATGGCTCCTGCATTCACTGCATTTTTATACACACAAGGATTTCACTATGCCACTTTAATGTGTATTGCACCTATGTTAGGTAATTACATTGTGATTTAATAATTCTTCTCAATCGTTTCTTGGTAAAACTGTCCAGTCTTGTGGCTGCAACCATTTTTCCAATTGCCTAAATGATTGTCTTTATGCATTCAAATGCAAAAACATTACTGAGTAAATGTAATAAACAACAGTATTTAGACTTGCATGGAATACAGCTTCTAATTGTGGGTGGTGCTCTCCTGGTTGCAGGGAGTATGGAAGTTCAGAAAGCAGTCCTGTGAATTTTAGTATCATAAACACAGTTCATCTCAGTTTTAAAGTGTTTAGTATTATTTTTAATGAATAATAAATGGAGAGTAACCACGGTAAATTATTATATGTATTTAAAACACTTAATGGTATTTAAATACATTTTGCTGGACTGCAACTGTTTTCAGACATGATTTAGGTAATTTCCTTAAACCTTAACTTTTCTATTTCATTGTGCCTGCCTGATCATTGTTGGTCTCCAGGGGCCTGCAGTGGGAATCATGTTCGTTGGAGTTTTCTGCTAAGTAGGAATATGGATTTCTTTTATTTTAGTCCATCAGCTGGGTTTCCTGTTAATTAATTGACGTTTTAAAGCAAATAAGTATGTGATATTTAGCCAAATATGTTGAAAAAACCTAAGTAGGGTGATTGCTGCAGGTAGTTCTGTTAACTAATCTGTAATTATTTTAAGAAGGCATATTTTGCTTGGCAGTAAACCTTGAAATCAAGGCATTTGTTATGTTTTACATAATTTATTATTATGGTTTTGTTTTCCAAATGTTACCTTAATTTAGCATTGTATCATTGGCTTTTGATTTGGATTCGTTTAATCTTTTTCTCCCTTATCTGCTTTCCCTGTGAATGTGTTTTTAATGTATTATTACAATATGTTAAAGATCCAAGTTTTTCTAAAGCTGATCTCACATCTGATGTGTTACTGTTCAGCTTTTTCTCATTACTGTTCTTCATTTTTTCTGTCATTTGTGATTTTGTGCTACTGCTGCTGCTTTCATATTCTTTGAAAAGGCTGGCTTTTTGTCCAGTGTTCATTTGTGTGTATGTCCATATACAATCCTCTTTTTTATGTTCATTTCTGTGGAGTTACCTTTTGATATCTTGTAACAATACTGACTTCTATGCTCACCACCCCATGTAGTGTTGTTATTGTTATTTATGCCAGCAGTTGCTTTGAGTTATGAAAAATGCTACAGAAATTCAGATTTAGGTATTACTCTTTGTCTTGTTCACAGATACTGTGTTTATTTTTTTTAAATAAAAACCTTCACAAGCAGTGCTGCACATTATTGTGGTGAAAGGTTAAGTCGGTGTATTTGACTAGGTGATCACTTGAGGTTTTGTCAGCCTTGCTTGCTGTGATTTATAGAATGTTGGTTGTGTGAGACCAAGCATTTGATTGTTTAAGAATAACATTTTTAGAGTAAAACCATTTTATCTGGCTCATTCTTCTTGCTATAAAATAAAATTTTATAGTCTTACTTGATATTCCGGTTGTCCATTCTACAGTCTGAAAAATCACCTGTGAATGCTCACTCTTCATTTTTACTTGGCTCTTTTTGCTTCATGTGTTATAGGCAGATGTCTCTCTGAATAGCAGTGCAAGCAGATACTGGTTTTCTATTGTCTTGGTTTAACTTGCTTGTGTCTAATACAGTGTAAGTCAGATTTAATCTTTAGCTGTGATTGAAATAATCACAGTGCATCTTTCGTATCTTGAGTTCACATTATGTCATTTGGCTTTGCTGTAAGGGTTGGAAAACATTTATCTTTGCACTCATTTATTTTGGTGGAGGGAATTGATATCCTTGAGATTGTTGCCCCACTATTGCAACAGGTTTGGACTCTGAAAGTGTAAAGCACCTTTCTATGTAGGTAGTCTTGCTGTGTAAGTCTGAATTCCTTACTAAAACAGGCTAAACTAGATTGCTTGCTTCACTGGGTTTTTTTCTTCTTGATTTAGTAACTGAGAGGCACCTTGTCTGGTTATTATAGAAGTGTGTGAGAATGGGCAATTAGCTCAGGGTGTCTGAAACAGCTGCATCATCAGCACGGCTTACTTGTCCTCAGGCTTTGTTTCATTTGCATTGACAAGGCCACCGAGGAAAGAAAATATCCAGGTGATTCTTGGAAATTGTTTTTAGCTTTCTCAGATTTTGAAAGACTTCCAGACTTTGGAAGGTGGCTGGTGGGAAGTGAATCATGAATATGAATCAGCATCTCTCCACCCTTATATACACAATGCTGTTGCTAGGATATTCTTCTTTGATGATGTGATAAGAGTGTAGCAAACACCTTTTTGAAATTCACTCTGTCATCCCTTCTTTAATTACATTCAAATTCAGGCTGCTTGTGTCTCTCTGCAAGACCTTGACATAATTTTATTCTACCTTTGCATCTGCTCTTTGTCTTTGCAGCCTTTGCTTCTCCCGAGTCTTTCTATGAGTTTCAATTTTTTGTTTTTGCTTCCTTTTTTTTTTTGTCTTGGAATGTAATCTACTCTTGTGTGTGTGCTATGCTTGTGCTGCTTTGCAGCTTGGGATTAGGGTATGCTTTTTACCTTTTTACTGAATTTATATAGACTTGTTTGAAAAATGTTGAATTTTGTTATCTTATTTTTAGTCACTCTCCACAACCACCCTGTTGTTATAATCATTGTGAAAATGATCAGTTAAAAACAGAAGTCTTTTTCCATTTCACAAGGCGAATTCATAGAGGTCTTAATAAAATTGTGTCTGAGTCATGTTTCTAATTGAAATTTTAATGTTGTTAGCTTATTTTTAAAGTAACATTAAATGCTAACACAAAGGTTGTTAAGGTGACTGATTATACTTCATATTTGAACTGAGAATTTTGGTTAAAAGGGGCGATAAAATAAGAAACAAGTTATTCAGAGAAATTTAATTTTCTTAAGTTTTTTTTTTTTCTTTAAGTAATAAAGAAGTGATGGGGAAAATAAATGGATGCTTACTTATTAGCTTATGTTCTAATGAGACATATCACAAATCAAGGCTAAAGAATGAATTGTTGTAGTTGGAGGAACTTGAAGGAAGTGTTTTTTTCTTAGCCCTATGTGAGCCCTTAAGCTCAAATATCTTCAGCTTCCAAGTTTGGTTTTTTTCAGCTAGGTTGAGGAAGAACATCTGGGGTGTTTTTGTTTGGAGATATAAGTTGGCCTTCAGGTGTGGTAGAAGATTTAAAATGCCTCACAGAACTACTGTATTTCTTTGAAACACTTACAAAGAAATATTACAGAAATGGTTCATCTAAAATCATGGAATACATTGTTATGTTTAATGTATTGACAGCTAATTAAAACAGACATTTTAATGAAAATTACATTAGCTCTCATTTTAAGACAGTTTGATCAAATACAGAATTAAAAAGATGTTTAATAAGCACTTAAGTGAATAATTTTTTGGAAGATTCTCCAGGGCAACTGCTGATACAAAAAACACAGCATAGGAAATAATTTAATATATGTTCTGCTTTTTTGGACTCTTGGGGATGCAAAAGCTGTTTTCTCCACATATAATATGTGCCTTATGCAAGCTTATTTGTAGTTTATCTGTGAGTTTGCTATGTAGAATCTTGGAAAAACTGACTATAAACAATGAAAAGTTGACCATTTTATATGGCTTTGACAACTTTAGTAATTGTGGGGTTTTGGTTTTGCTTTTTAGGAAATAAAATAATGCTAATGAAGCAACCATTTCTCTGAAGTTTGAGTTTTCAGACTCACTGCCATAATGGGTAAGTCTTCTGTGTAACTTACACAAAAATTTACTACGATTCCTGGAAAACATGCTTGGGCTGTTTGGATGTTACATAATGTAACATCTATATATGAAAGTCAATGTTCAGCAGCTTCACTAGTGTTGAAAATATTCCTTTTGTGGTTTTTTGTGGTTTTTTTGTTTGTTTGGTTGGTTTTTCCCCTTCCTTATAATGTAGTACTTTTCCCTCATTTTTTTTATTATAAAACCGCAGTGCTGAGGGCAAACAAAACAAAAAGTCATAAACACGACATCAGATTCAGCTCCATATTCACAGTTCTTGTATGTGAAATAAAAGGTGTTTGTCTTCAGCTGTACTTACAGATTCAAATTTAGGAAATTTACATTCATGGTATTAGAGTATTGAGCAATACTTACTGTGCTCTTAGTGGTGATGGGTGTTAGAATCAAACTCAAAACATAAAATCTACATATTAGAGTTTTATCTTAATCCCTTGTGTCATGACACTGCCAAGCCACCTCTGTGCAGATGGTTGGACTTGTTCTACTTATGTGGCACATTTGTATTACTTTAAATTGTATGTCAATTTTTCAAGCTGTATGTTTTTAGTGAGTTCACTATGTTGTTATTGTAATAATTTCTTGGTGCTCCCTCTCCAGAAAATCCCAACAAGCCAACCACACCACACGCATTTTCGTATTGCCTTTGTTTATCTACTAATGTCTTGTCAATTTTTCCTAACCTTATGCTTAATAATAAAAGTTGCTCAATCTAGGAATACAGCACTCTTCAGATTTCTGACATTTTGTGTGAGAAATGATTGTTGAGTCATACTGGATATTTAGTAACTTTAGATGCTTTGCCACAGTACTTTGGTTTCCATTGTATAAAATATCCAATCCAGTAACCACTGGAAACTCCAACGAACTGCTAAAGCATTATTTTCTCTTTTGCATTGCTGAGCACTGGAATAGGCCATAACACAATAAAATAGTTCAGCTGTTTTAATTGTGGCAAATTTTGAAGTGTGTTTTAGTGTGAGAAATCAATAGCTGAGCTGCAAGAACACCTTTAGTTTTGCTATTAAATATTGCTGGTAAAACTTGCTGTTGTAGATTTGCATATCTTAATAGAGTTATGAATAATGACAGCATGAGTGATGATCAAAGTTACTCATTTTCAGACCAGCCTTCCATTCTATAAGGAATCTTCTAAATTAGAGCACTTAAATTTTTTATATGATAAATATATTTGGTTATATTTTAATAGAATGAAGGAATTCTCGTTGTTGCTGAATATTTGGGATGCTTGCTTGCTGCTTTTAATGCTGAGCTTTTCTCAGGTCCATATTTGAGAAATCCAATTGTAAATGTATGCTTTGTAAATCATAGCATTTAGCAATGAATTCTTCAACAAGCATATCCATTGTGAAGGAGCATGAAGGCACACAGTCAACAGCTCTGGAGATGAATTTTGTTCAGTGTTCTAGATACATGCTGAATGCACTACTATTGCTGTAGTAAGGAATTAATATAAAATATTAGAAATAAATTACTCTTAGTAATGGATGTACAGACTTCTGAGCTCCGAAGCACTTTCCTGTCTAAAGGAACATCCCAGTTCTGGGGCAGATTTTGTCTGTCATGACATCAGGACATCACAGCTGCAGCAGATTGTCAGGATTTAGGATTTTTTTGTCAACTTGAAGCCTAATTTATGTAGCATTCCTGCCCCTAAATTATAGCCTGGGTTCAAAGCTTCTGATTCTCCATGTGAATTCTTCCTTTAAGCCATAAAGTCCTCTGTATTTTCAGTCCTGGAAAAGTTCTGTGGTGTTTTATTTTTTGTTTGTTTATTGTTTTTTTGTTGTGTAGATGTTTTTGTTTTGGATTTTTATAATGCTCCATGGGCTATCAGCAGATGCTATCAGGCAGTTGAGGTGTTCATGTGGGAGTTTGTGTATGCCTCTCATGGGCATGATCATACCTGTTCAGGACAGAGGAGAAATAGTTGAAAAGAACTTGCTTTTTATTCTTTATTTTATGGAAAGGAGTTGGAAGTGAACGTCTCATCTATGGATATTGTTTGAATTGAAATAGGCGAGGCTTTCTCCTGCATCCCCTTTCTCTTATTAATACAGCCTGCAGCTGTTTAAACTTTAATCTTTGTTATGACTTCAGTTTTTTTAAACTTGTTATTGAATTGAGGTTACTGATTAAGCTGTCTATTTCCTTAAGCACTGTTAATGATAAATAAAATAAAAATGTTTACAATGTGGCAACAATTTTTTTAATTGGTATTTATGTATTGAAGTGTAATGCAGACTCTTAGATTTTAGACTAATGCCTGCCTAATTGTGAAATGAGAGCGTAATGCCTTCAAAAGTAACAGCCTTTTACACTTGTCTGGTCTTTTTCTCTGAGCAGATGAGCAGCAAGCTTTGAATTCAATCATGCAGGATTTGGCTGTGCTTCATAAGGCCAGTCGTCCTGTATTGCCCCAGCAAGAAACAGGAAAACCAAAGTCATCTTCCCCTAAAAAGCAGGTAATCTTCAATATCCTCACCAATGTACTGAACATGGAGTGTCCTGCTGGGACTTCTGTAATTATTTTGCTTGCCAGACCAGTGAGCATACCAGAATGAGCTATTAGTCTCCCACGTGTGCTGCCATTTTCTTTGTTCATATTCTTATATTAACAGCAAAATGAAATGGTGGCATTTCAGAACAGATCATGGTGTGTGCTTAAGTAAGTAAATTAAAGATTATAGAGGTATTTACACCATATGTAAAGTGATTTTACATTTGTTGTTATTATTATATTGGAACTATACTATTTTAAAATACCATGGGATAATTTTATAGGTTTAGTGGATTACCCAAATGTCACCTATATCATACCAAGAAAGAATGTCAGTTCAGCAGCAGAAATATGCCTAAAGTCTTTCACTGCATCTTTTGCCTCAATTTCTGGTTCATGCAGCTGGAAATAAGAGTTCTTTTCAGCTGCAGTTTTTTCTGTAGATACTGAACACAAATGGACAGGTAGTAAATATTTAATTGATAGGTTTGAACTACTATATGGAGAGATTAGGAGAGGATGTAGACTTCTACCTAAATTGAGTTAACTGTATGTTTATTTGATTTGATCCTTAATTTACAGTTCAATAAACTTCAGTTTGTGTTAATTTAACCTTTTAAAAATGAAAATTTTTGGGTAGATTTGGCTCTTAAACTGTCAAAGCCACATGTCTACATAATTTTAATTCTGTGCTTTAAAAGTTGTTAGAGTTCAGTCTGTAACACAGTGGTGCTTTTCTACTGTCTTGAAACTCACATCTGAGCTGTGACTTTAGATGTTGTGGTAACATGCACATATGATCCAAAATAATTTGAGTATAATCTGTGTTTAGAAAGTTAGAAGAAATGTTTATCACTGTTTCAGTTTGTGGATTTTGAAAGTAATCATTTGAAAATCAGTTCTTTTGGAAGATGAAACACTGTTACTTAGATAAACTTTGTGGTTGAATGCATTATTGTTTTTCCTGCAGTAGTTGCTAATACAATTTGATTCCTAAAATTATGATTTTGCAAAGCAATGTTATTTTTTTTTTAAACTGCAAGTATATACAGTGATGGTTATTGGGAGATGTATTGCATGACTTCTGGCTTAATTGTATGCCTGGGTTTCTATGGTAATGCTTATGCAACAAGATATGTTTCTTAGGCCTGGAACTCTCAGCTGCAAAGTGCACTCACAAACATGTTATTGGTAGATAAATCCATCTGCCTATTCAGGATACAGAATTATTTGGTAACCACATCCACATTAAATTTGAAGTCATAAATATGTTGTAATATTAACATGTATTTATAGAAAATAATGTGTTTATTTACAAAAGCATTCATTGCGCTTCCAAATAAGTTTTTGTACTTTAACACTATAAGTTATTTTTAACATTTTTTGGTTTTGAACTCTTTAAGCCTCTGTCATGTACCTCAGCAGATGTAGCTTATTAAAATA
This sequence comes from Ammospiza nelsoni, assembly GCF_027579445.1. NCBI lineage: Eukaryota > Metazoa > Chordata > Aves > Passeriformes > Passerellidae > Ammospiza > Ammospiza nelsoni. The sequence goes on from NC_080639.1 coordinate 25,846,158, forward strand.
CTTGATGTATTGGAAAGGACAGAAAATTAATGTGGAATTTAGTTCTAGTGTAGGACTATTGGAGTTCATTGACTTCATCAAAAGAGGTAATACCAAACTCATAGTGGTTCCTTTATCTCTTTTCTTACAGAATGATGTTAGAGTCAAATTTGAGCATCGAGGTGAAAAAAGGTAAAGAAACAGTCTTGTCTCTTTGTTTATGGTTTTGTTATGCTCCTGTCATAAAGTATCAGATTAACAGTTTGAAGTGTTTCAGATCTATAAGATTTTTTGTTTGAGCTTAAATTTAATTTTTTATGAACACAATTTAGAGAGAATTTACTGTTTAAAATGTTTCAAATATGGCTTCTAATTATGCAAACTCCTAAATATCATACTGTGACTATGTCCAATGTAGTATCCTCCATTTGGTTATACTTCAGATAGATGTTTATAGTCTTGTATAATTACTTAAGTCTTTAAAATAGATCTCAAGTTTGAGTAGACCAGAAAATACATTTTTGTCCTTCATTGTGTGTGTAATAAATGTGTGATAATTTATTGTTACTGTAATACCCAGAGGAGGAGGTTGGATTTTACTTCAGGGGTGCCAGTCTGACAACTGTAAGAGGAAAATTTATTAGACTCAAATTGTTTTCATTTAATCAGTTAAAATTTATTTACATTTTGTTTATGAGAGGTGAATGATGCACCTGCTAAAGTATACAAACATCTGTCTCTATATAATCTCTTCTCTGGTGTGTGCTCAAAAGCTTTTACAGAATTGGATATATAATTCCATCCAGAGCTGGTTTGTTGACAATTCATTTTGCCTGTCTCTGAAAGTATCAAATTTCATTCTACTGATAGACAAATTATGATAGAATAAGATCTTTGAAAATACTTACACAAAAAAGGAAGTAATATCCTGGGCATGCTATTTCTCAAGAGAAATATTAAATTCTTTTTAAATAATTAGCTTCAATAAACCCTATACTAGTTCTGGGCAGCCCTTAGTGTGACTCTCTGGACATCGCATGTAGAGGTGCATCAGTAATGATTGAGTTCTCTATATAATTTGGAGGGAATATGTTTTTTTGAAAGTTTTGAGAATTGAGGTCTCATCTACCTAACAATTTCTAGTGAAATAAGAGGAAGCATGAATTTAAAAACAGAAAAATGTTTACATGCTGCCAGTCTGCACAGATGGTGCATTTTGCTAATCATCATATTTCAGTTTCACAATGGACTAAGTTAACCAGTTCAATATTAATACAAGCATAAAGTAAGTGCATGGAAAGATCCCTTTCCCAGGTTTTTATGCTCATTAACCCAGGTCTGTGATGAAGTGTCCCAGGTGACTTCAGCCTACTTGCCCAGGGGCTCTGGGCAGCCTAGGCTTATTGCTCAGCATGAGTTACAATACATGAGTTTGCCGAGGCATGTAACTCTAGTGATCAAGGGAAGAAATCATGCAGGGAAAAAAAATTATGCAATGGCTTTCTCACTAGTTTTTAAGAAAGGAAGTGAAAAAGAGAAGTGATTCCAGACTTGCTTTCAGTGGTGAATGTGGCACTTTGTTCAAAAGAGTATGTAGTGTGATGGGTAGAGTTGCAGGCTTGCTGCCCAAAGTGTTAACTACAGTGAGAATTGGTGTTTGTTAGGTTTTAGGGGGGTGGTTTGTTTGCTTTTTTAGGGTATTTTTTAAGATTTTATTTTTTAAAAATAATTTTTAATTGAAATTGGCCTGGTTTTTAGCCTCATTTCAGTGAGAAAAAATGTCCCCCAAACCACCATACTACTAACTGAACTACTGATGAAAGGGACAGGTACCCTGTGCTAACTTTTCTACTTCACAGAATTTGAGTGCTCTTTCTTTTTTGAATGTGAATTGAATGTACCTCAATAGCTTAGTCCCTATTAAAAGCTCTTTTTTGTTTAATGGTGTTGTATCTCAAAAATGAAATGGTTTTCTATAGTAAAAGGTTAGTTATACACAGTTTGGGCTGATGAGTTTGATGGGACATTGAGTTAAAAAAAAATCTTAAGTTGTTGACCTACAACTGCACCATTCTTACAGGAGCACACTTGAAGCACAGTTAGTGATGGACTGGGCAGTTTGAGTGTGTAGTTCATTATGGTAAAGATGGTGACATTTAGTTACCTTCCTCAGGTAAGATAGTCTTTCAGATTTCCAAAAAATGGGTACTGCAGGAGTAATTCCTTTCTATGCTTATGTTTGTCAGCCTATGGCACTCCATTGTCGTAGTTTTCTAAAGTGGAAAAATGTAGAAGTTTCTAAGAATTTCCCTCAGAAATGAAGGCTTGCCCAGCATTAAGCAAGTAAAATAGTTACAATGAAATCTAATTCTGTATCTGTTTATCCCTTTTAGATTTTTCACTGCTTTTCTTTCTTTTTTAAAAGTCTCAAAATATGGAGGACACAAAATAAAGTATAGCCTCTTACAGTCTTTTTAGTAGTAAATTTAGTTCTGAGATAGTTCTTAAGTAATGAGTTGCCAGATTTTCATAAGTAATGGACAGAAATTCTTTATAACTTAAATTGTGTTTCAGGATCCTGCAATTACCAAGGCCTGTTAAACTTGAAGATCTTGCAGCTAAAGCTAAAGTTGCTTTTGGACAGACTATGGATTTACATTACAGCAATAATGAGGTAATATTCTGTGTCCTCAAAATTCTTGCCTTGGCCATTGATCATTTTAAGGCTGAAATTTGCACTTGTAAGAAGTGGGAACCACCTCTTTTGTCCTGTGACAAAACCCCAGATTTCTAATGTGTGTTTTCTCAAACATGTAAGTCTTGTCCGAATTAGGATAGGCAGGAAATGCATGAAATGTTTCATGAGTAGTGTTATATCATAATGGTGTCTCTGACTTGTTGAAGAGTGGAAAAATTATCTTCCTGATCTTCCGCAGTCCTGTTGTGTGATCATGGGAAATTTACTTCTTTGAGCTTTGGCATGTTTGTAAATTTGAAACAGCTCTTATCCTTCCTTGTAGGTAATTTTCTTTAAGGATTATTCTTGTTAGGTAATTGCTGGAATGCTGCATTTAGATAATGTGTAGATTGGAGAACTGGGCTTAACTGTTGCTTCTCTGAAGTGTCTGGTTGCCAAAGATTTCTTGGTAACAGGGCCAGCGCTGTCAAGCCACTTTTGCCTGATCAATATTACTTCTGGCTTTCCTTTAGAAGTAGGGATAGAATTATTAATAGCAAATGTATTTACAGATGCAGGATCCGTTCTTAGGGGTTACATCTGGCTTTTGCCTTGAGTCAGCAAAGTGCATGGAGGCTTATTCATCTGCTTGCTTAAGCTCAGTTTAACTGCTGTATGTACCCTGCATCTCTGCAGAAGAAAATGCCAGTGATTGCTCTTTGTTAGTTACTCATTGCATTACCAGACACTTCTGTGAAACTGATCCTCAAAATGAAGAATTCCAACAGAAGGTTTTTGGATGTTAGGAAGGTCAGGTGAAATGGCCCTTCATAATGCTTTGGCCTCAGGTCCTTCCACCAGTAGATTTTTAGGCATTTGCATAGGTTTTCTGCTTCTTACCTTCTGCTCTAGTTAGCAAGTCATCCCATCACCTTTCAGAAATGTGATGGTAATAATGTGTCACTAGTATTGAAAATGGAATTTAACAAATAAGCATACTTTTCATTTTATCAAGATCTTCCCCTTCAATTCCATCTCTTTTTATGTAAAAGTACTGTATTTAAACATCATTGACTGAGGCTGTTTAAAAGTAGAATAGATTTAAAAATCTGTATTGTTTTTCCTTTGTTACTTTGTTACAGCCAAAGCTGTAATTTACACTCCTGAAACACAAGCCAAATTTTCATTGTTACAGAATTCAGATCTCAACTGCATGTTAATGGCATAATTTTCTGTTCTAAAGATACCTGTCTGCCAAGTTAATTCTAGTTAATTAGATCCAAGTAGGATTCTAGTGAGGACTAGAGTTGTTGCACATGAATCATATCTTCTTAACAAATGCTGGTTTTCAGTGGACAAATTCTTTTAGTGATGAAACTTTAAACAAGTGTATTAGTAACATTTGAGATAGAAAAATCTGCTTTATACTCTATGAAATAGGACTTATATTTATCTTACAGACTTTTGTTCATTTAGGCATTGACCCACTTGTACCTGTTTTGGTGAAACTTCTGGATATTTAAGTTCTATATATGCAGAATGGTTGCTTCTTGTGAAGACTTGTTCTGCTTAGTAGAGGAATCTGAAGGAAGAGTTAAGGTTGAGTTTTTAATACTTAAGGGATCATTTAATAAGGTTTATTTTCAAGTTGTTTGTTATGAAAGGAAACATTCTGTTTGTTTCTCTGCACTTGAATTCATAATTTCTTTCTTGTGTCCTGTTTAAGACATTTTTTCTCCCTGCCCCTTGTTTTGTAGCTTGTAATTCCATTAACCACACAGGATGACCTGGACAAAGCTGTTGAACTACTTGACCGTAGTGTACATATGAAGAGTCTCAAGATACTGCTTGTAATACATGGAAATACACAGGTATGAGCAGATGTGCTAAAGGCCTTTTTCCTCAGTTTTCATAATGAAATATAATTTGTATCTTTTCTTTAATATGGCATTTTCCCAATTGAATATAATACTAATTGCTTCTTCATTTCACTTTAAGCATTTTATACTGACTCAGTTTTAAGTCTTTCCTAGATCTTGTTCCTGTCTTTTTGTTTGCCAACCTTACAGGTGTAGAAAAGTGAACCTTAGTAGAATGATACAAAACAAACAGAGAGAATTTAAGTAATGGTAGTTATTTGAAACTGTTCTTTAAGTCATATGTGGGAAATTCAATATTTGTTGTAGCAAAGACTAGTAGTCTATAGACTAAATGCTGAGATATTTTGGTATTATCTAACAAATCATGGCATTGATATTCATAGGATTTGTATACTGGCACATATTGAAAATGAATTTTAAAGACTGTGAATGAGCTACAAAAAGAGATGAATTGTGATGTAAATTGGCAAGCTGCTTTTTTGACTGCTTAAAAAATGGAATGTACTGCACAAAGGCTGTAACGCTTAAAAAGTATTTTCATTGTCAGGAATGTAAAGTAATAACTGCAGGTTGTAATACTTATGCATTTTCAGTCACCCAGTGTAAATAATGTGGAACCCTTGCCCTCACTGGAAGATTTAGATAATACAGTGTTTGGTGTGACAGACAGAAAAAGGCGACTCTCTGTAATAGGTAAGCTGCACATTTCAATACCTTTAATTGTAAAAACGTCTTTTGTCTTTTACTCTTCATGAAAATTTTGCTCTCAACAAAGACTGTCTCTTCTACTCATCAATGACTGCTACAGAATTTGCCTTTGGGGGAGTAGATTTTGAATATTAAGACAAAAGGGTTTTTAATATATATAATACAGAATGTTATCAAAAAAACCCCACAAGTAAGTGTATATAGAGTTATTTCAGGGTAACTTAAAAAACTGATGTTTTTGATAGAGGAATGAGCTACTGAAAAATCTGCTTATATGACGATGTATTTGCTTGCTTAGGACCCCCATAGTTTTTTACTGTGTGAGCATTTGTTTAACATACTGATTTTGGGATTGATGTAACCTCTTCACTTATTCATATTTGAAAGTTGGGTGATGTTAACTTCCAAATTTAATTATGAAACTAGAGAGCTTAATTAATTATTTTCCAGACAATTTATTTATATTATTATGCATTTGTTATGAATGTATGTATTTATGTTCTTACAGACTTAATATTCAACAAAGAAAAACTGAAATTCTCAAGAGCTGGAAAGGATTAGGTGACATGGGTAGATGGTTTGGATTTTGGTTTTGGTCAAAACAAGGAATTTACTCAGCTAGGTGTATGGGCAAATTACATTTCTGTTCCTGTATAACGAAAATTCTCTTTAATGTCATTGCGGCAACTCTGCCCCAAATTTTTCGTAATTTCTGGATTGTAGATTTTAAATGCTGTTCTTAAGTCTTGTGTTGCACAGGCATTTGGGGGATTCCTAAAGCAAGAAGTGATGCAGGCAGGTTCAGTGCCTATGAAGCATTTCAGTAAAGCCTTGAATTCTGGATTAGTGGAGATTCTGACTGGCCCTATTCTTTCAAAAGGTTCTAATACTCGTGACAGGAGTTCACCTCCCCCAGGATACATTCCAGATGAGCTGCATCAGGTGGCTCGAAATGGATCCTTCACCAGTATCAACAGTGAGGGTGAATTCATTCCAGAAAGTATGGATCAGGTATGTTCTGTGAATATTGAAATTAAAGTTTCTTGCTAAGTTTATTTATGAAATGCTGTTGTTCAAGAAGGATATGGAATTTTTAGAAGGAACAGCAAAAAATTGATGATAACTCGGTAAAATTTGATTGGTTTCAACCTTGACATAAGGTTGTTTATGTCAAGGTAGTGCTGTTTAGTCTTGCAGAACCTGGTTATTTTTTTTTACTCTGTCTCTTCAATTTTTAAAATATGCTGTTACAAGGAGAAAGATAATGTTCTTAATTGCCATGATAGTTGAGTTAGATAGTGGTAGATGCAAGTAACAGCAGAGATGCCAGCGGAAAACATTAGAAAACACAAGCCCCTTTATTTTACTGAGAGTGATACGTAAGCAGGACCAGCTTTACAACTTTTCCAGGTAATTAAAAGGAGATTTTGAGAAAGGGTTTGTCAGAATTATTTGGACTCAGTTGATACTTAAGAGTTGGACTCAATGATCCTTGTGGGCTCTTTCCAACTCAGGATATTCTGTGTGGTAGGTACTGTGTTGGGATAGAGGCAAGGGGATGGCTGTAGGCCTGGCATAAATAAGCTGTGAAAGACTTCCCAAATTCACTTTTTTGGTGTGTAAAGATCACAAATGTATTTTGGTTTTTTTCCTTCTTACTCACCTGCATTGATGTCGGATGTCGGCACAGTTAGCAAAATAAAAATCCTGCTCTCTACTCAGTATAAAAAATTGCCTTTCAAAACAGCAGGAAAAGGAGCAGGAATGTAACTGCTCACAGAATTGGCAATGGAGAAAGAGATATTTCAAGGAGGAAAGAAAAATAATGCTGCATACACAAATCAGTTCAAGTTGTTGTTGACATTGGCAGTGTATTTACAAAAGGCAAGAGGCAACAGTTTTTATGAGCTGACTAAATGAGAGACAGATAATAGAATAAAGGCAAGGGGATAGTGCAATTTGTTGCACAATTTTAATGACCGAGCTGAGAATAGGGACTGCATCTCCTACTTTCCAGACCAGGGCTATTCATTATCATAGCCATGTGGTCAGATCCAGCCCAAGTCTGGGCTCATTCCAGGGAAATAGTTACTTTTCGTGGGGGTAAAGTAATTTCTGGTCACTGTCTGGTCAGACAGACAGATGGTCCCTGAAGCCTGGGATGTCCATTCACTCCTAATTATTCCAGAAATATATAACCTGTCATAGAGGTATTGCTGTGTGAGCTGTCAGCAGGTTTAAATCAATGAATTTTACTTTCATAAGAAGCCAGGTTAGTTCAACCTAAGCAGCCTCAAGGGCCAGTTTGGTGTGGTGGGCTAACAAATTCTGTTTGCTCCCCCCACCTACATTGCCACATCACCTTGGCAAGTGTTGGCCATGCTGCCCTTATCTGTCACAGTCTGCCCAACAAAGACAAGAAGGGAATTAGGGAATGGAGGGTTTTGCTCTGCTCTGCTGTTGATCTGCCTGAGCACAGCTATTGGCACTCTGACAGCAGACCCCACACTTTCTGTAAGAGATGAGGGGTTGGATAGAGAGGTATTCAATATTGTTCTGCATGAGATAAGAGGAATAAAAATGCTGAACCTGTGGTAAGTGTTGTCCTTCCCAGTACAGAGTTCATTTAAGAGTTTGCACTCTGCAAACTCACTTTCGGGACACTGTTTCTTTAATAAGTCCTTAATTGGTGTATGGCAAAGTAGGTACCCAGGACCTTTAAGATGCAGCACAGACCATAAAAATTGGAGGGGTAACTGCTTAATTTACAGCAAAGGACTGCTGTCCAATTCATTGAAAACAATAGATGTTATACAATATATCAAAACAAACTTCATTTTAGGAAGGAGCTCATTTCAAGTCAACAGATGAGCTTTCCATTCTGTTTTTACCAGTTCATATGTGATTTCGATTTGTTTCTTATTAGCTGTATTATAGCAACCCCCTTAGCTATTTAGAAAAATAATGTGGAAAAAAACCTTGAACTTCATTGATCTTCCTCTGTTTATTTTTTATTAGATGCTGGATCCATTGTCTTTGAGCAGTCCTGAAAACTCTGGCTCAGGAAGCTGTCCCTCACTTGACAGCCCATTAGATGGGTAAAAATTATTTACATTCATTATTTAATTATTTATCTTTATTAGATTGCATAATGTCTCAGTTGTAAAATACAACTCCTTTCAAGTGACAGTGCTTCTTCCAGAAATTCCCTTGTAAGTTATAGAATGTTTATAAAAGCTTATTGAAACTTAATTGCTTACTAATACATGGAAAATACTGTGGTGCTTTTTTCTTTTTTTCAATAATTTAAACCACAAAAATTTAGATTTAAGGTCCTATGAAAATATACTGAAGATTTTTACTAAATGTTGCTAGGTCTTTCACATGGGTGGTGTATATACCCTGGCAGTGAGCCGCTGCATTAAATTTACAGTTCTTAGGCACTGCCATATGAAGTAGGCTTTTCTTTGCTAAAGCAGGGGGTACCCAGTTCAGGAAGATGGTAGAGTCATTTACTGGCTGCAACAGAGAGTCCCTTCCTTTCCTTTGCACTTACTGCCTGTTCCTCTCCCTTTGTTCCTCTTGCCAACTTTCAGCTGATTTTTCTTTGTTAACGCCCACCAGTCAGCAAGAGGCAGTGTGTGCTGTGGGGGGTCTTTTTGGATTGATCTCTGAGAAGACCCCTGTGTTTGGAGGGGTCACTGTCCACCAGCCAAGTCAAGTAAAACAAATTCCTGTTTGGTTTATGGTGGTCAGGCAAATAACCTTGGGTTTAATGTGCAGATTTGCTCTTTTTTTATTTCAAGCTGCAAAAGTAATAAAACTGCTAATAAAATTTTTTATTTAACTGGTGGAAAGGTGAAGAGTTGGAGGTCACTGCCTGTGGCAGTTAATCAGAGCTGTATTATTCAGTAGTACTATTTCATTTGAGAATATGTGGTTTGAGGACACAAGTAGATTTGGTCTAACAAATACAATTTTGTGTTTAATAAGTCTGCATTTCACAAGGAAGACAGTAGACATGAAAGATATTTTGTGTTTTAGTGTGGTAGGTTGTACGTACACAGCCCCATAGAAAAGAAATTTTATCTAATTGCCAAATTTAAGGGGTTTGTGGAGTAGGAGTGAGTGAAAGAAGGGGAAACAAAGCAAACTTAAAGCAACTCATTTCTTCTTCAAAACTCTTTTTGGTTGTTTTTATTTACTTAATTTGTCACCTCTACTTAGTTTGTTTTCCTTTTTTTTTTTTTTTCATTTAAATATTTCCTACAAAGATGTAGGTTTTGTGTCTCCATTTAGCTTCTGTTACCCATTAGAGAAATTCTTACCAGAAAAAGGAGGACACTGTTTTGGTATGTTTATGGAAATAAACTGTTATCGATTGCTCTGACTGGCAATCCCATCCATTCCTTTTTGTGGCTGGGAGTTACATACCAACTGTAGGTAAGAAACAATGTGATCATGTAAGAACCAAAAAATTCTTCATCATTCTGTAACTCAATAAAATCACTCTCTTAATCCTATGACTTTCATGGAGAGAAGAGGAAATGTTTTTTCTCATTAAAAGGTTCTACATTTCTTTGGTTAAATTTCCTCAAGAGTTTTTGTAGACTGTATAACCCATTTTGCCAGTCTGTAAACCTTTGTGTTTAGTCATAAAGGTGTTAAACATAACAGTGTTCCTTTGTGGCTGTACTTGTGATAATTCATGTTTTTACTAATATCATTGCTCATTAACAGAGTCTGTTGCTTTCTTACCTACATTGAGCTCAGTGAGCAAGCTTCTCCATTGTTGCTGATCCTTAACTGTTACAGTTGCCTACTAGAATTGAGTTTCAGAATTGAGTTCCATTCTGCAGCAATCTGTATAGCAGTGGCTTTTCATCAGTAAGAGGACAGTAAGCTTAAGTGTGGTTTAACAGCAGATTTTAGATTCTGTGTATTTTTACACTTCCAGGGACAACTATCCCAAGTCTCGGATGCCAAGAGCACAGAGCTATCCAGATAATCATCAGGAATTCTCAGGTAGGCAAAAATCACGGGAGACACACTAGCTTTCCAGAACTGCTCCTCTTGCAAATAGTAGGACTTAGAAGGGATGTTCACACTGGAGAAGTATTGTATTACACAAACAATATGGTAGAAGAAAGCAAAGCAACACCAAATGCACACAGTGAAAGATACTTTGAAAATACAAGAAATTTCATGTTTCTTCTAGATTATTGTGTGTGATATCACTCCTAGTGGGTGTAGTATAACTATCTGCTTCTGTAAGAAGAGCACATATGCAGTGCATAGGGGCATGCACACTTAGTTAAATTGGACTGTAATATCTATCTCTAAGTTTTTATTGGGATTTGTTGGGATTTTCCCCATTCCATGTTTTAGTATGTTAATAGTGGGATAGACAGCAATCATTAATTCCATATTCAATATTTATTTTCATGATTTGAAGTGTAACAGAAGCAGAAAAAAATGTCAATCTGGTATAGTCTTTCCTCCTGCCACCACCAGTACTGGGCTTCTGCAGAGGGGTGTGTAATGTTCCTCTCTCAGAATATATTCCTAGTCATGTGTTGCTCAAGGGTTCTGTAAATGCAAGATGTTCTGTGATTTGATAGATTTTCTTTTTCCTTCCACAAATTTTTCTTGTCCCTATTTCAAGTTATATAAACTTTCTCAGCATCAGCTGTAGGTTGCAACAGAAAGTTGTGCGATTTATTGTGTTTCTGAAGAAGTATGTGCTTTGTAACTTTTTTTAAGGCTTGGTTTTTTGTTTTTTTTTTTTTTTGTTTTTTTCCTGTTACTGTTTTTCCAGTGGATTTTTTTTTGTTTGGTTTGGTTTTTTGATGGATCTCTTTGCTCCCTTTGAGCTTTTGCTTTTCTAGTATATAGGGACCTACATTCCTTATGGAGGAACAGTTTGTATCTTTGATCATCTCTGTACTTCTGAATATTTTCCAGTTTTACTAAAATCTTTGAAATTAAGTGGACCAAAACTTTGTTCAGTATATCTTACAGCATTTAATTTTCTTCTTAGCTAATAAAAAGAGTTCTGGTGCTGCTTTTTTGGAAGTCTGTATCACAAACCTTTACAGAAGCCTACACTGAATTTCATCTGCAGCTTTATTATCCAGTCACGTAGCCTCTTAAAGGCTTTCTCTAATTATTCTCTTGGTTTTATTTCTCAAAGTGATTTTGTCACCTCCCTGTTCCTTGTTCTGTACAGAGAATTCATGGATAATTAAACTGCATGAGTTTTAGATTCTTATGGACTATTGACTGTTTCCCCCTTTCTTATGTACTTGCCATGTAACCAATTATTTATGCACTGAGGGACTTTTTCCCTTACCTTATACTTTTCCCCCTCAATAACTTTTAAAAGAGGATCTTTTGGATGTGTTTTAGTAATTCAAGCTGTGTTGACTCATTCACCAGTTTTTCATATTTATACAACTTTAAATTATATTCTTTGGAATAGTTTCTCCTCTATAAAGTATTTTTAAAACTGGAGTAATCAGGCATACTGCAGTCCTCCAACATTCTTTTAAGCAAGAGGTTACAAACCACTTGAGCTGTTGAATTCTTGATCCTTTGGGACTTTTGACTGAAGTCCTGTTAGTACTTGTGACTTGTGTAATTTTGTTCTATAACTCTTTTTCCTCTGATGCTTCTGCCCTTCATATCCTCTGATCTGCTTGCCCATTTTAAGTTTGTATTACCAAAGTGAATAATTTAACATGCTTTTGTCACATTTTAAATTTTGAAATGAATAATTTTATTTTCTAGTAGAGTATGATATCCCAATATTTGAGAAATTTGGAAAAGGGGGGACTTATCCCAGAAGATACCATATTTCATATCATCAACAAGACTACAACGATGGTAAGCACTGCAACAGTTTTATTAATCTGTTTTTCTCATTGGAAAACATGATAAAATTTTAAGATCTTAATGAAATTAAATGGAAACACTGATGAAATTGAAAGCCTAAATTTCTTCCCCAAACTCACTTGCTAAGCTTCTAATGATTGATAGAACCTCTGAGCAGTTTTATCTCTGGTAAAGTTATGGATTACAGAATTTCTAAGTCATATGCACAACTGTGGAAACGTTTGCTATCTTTGGCCACCCACAAGTCATACAGTATAAGTTTTTGACCTTTGTGACCCTTTTCTAGCTAAAGTAGGTATGTCTGTTTATAATGTCTGGTTTTGCTTTAAGAAATCTCAAATACAGTGGAGTTCCTGTTAACATTTTCTTAGATTAAAAGAGTAAATAAAATTTAAGAGCAGTGATGTAAACTGAGAATTAGTTGGTGAAATAAATTGTTGGAATGCAAGGCAGCACCTGCTGATGTGTCCACAAAACTGGTTAGGACAGTAATACCGTTGATATAAATTTAACATGTGTTAAATTTCTAAAGGAAGTAGAGAGGAGCAGCTGAAGGATTTTCCTACTTCAGGGTGTGTTGAGCACTAGTTGAGAAGAGTTACAAAGAAATGTGTCCCAAGACCAGATGGCTTCACTTGCGGTGTGGAATGTGCAGAGCAATAAATGGAATTATGTTACAGAAATCACAGAAATATCAGACTTGGCCACTGCAAAGTCCAGTTCCTTGCTCTAGAGCAAGATTTAAGGAGGCAATGATCTGTCACACTGACTTTCAAGTAAACTCTAAATTGACTTGAACAGAAGACATGCATTTCCTTTATGTTATCAACTTCCAAGATAGCTGATCTTATAACTTAACTTTCTCTGTCTCCCAAGACATTTTTCCTGCAAATGGAAGTAGAACTAGTTAGTCTATTTTATCACAGTGAAGAATTAGTCATTGCCCTTATATATCCCTACATCACACACACACACGCACACACACACACACACACACACGCACACACGCCTGGTTTCTCGCCTTTGTTTTCTTCTTCTGCCCGAGCTGAGGCTTTTCTCATGGCCACTTTATGTATAACACAGAATATAAGCAGAACTTGGTATGTAGCAGTCACATTAATTTGTTGCAGAATGACCCTACTTTCTGGTCACCACTCTGACTGCTCTTCAGTCTTGGGTTACATTTTTCTATATTATATCATTTTCTTCATGACGTCCAATTGCTTTACATTTTGTAGTTTCTGCATTAGGTTTCTCTTTAAGTATGCATATTGTGCTTCCTTACTGAATTTCATCTTGATTTTTGAATCATCTCTAACGTCTAATTCCACTGTGAATTTTTATTTTTGTCTCTAAATGGACTTACAGCCACACTTAACATGATGTCATCTGCAATATTTCAGTGTGTTGAATTCCATCATATGTACATGATGAATTAAAATAGTGCATGGCAATGAACTGAAGATAATTTAAGTGGACATCCCCAGCAGTTTATCTTCCCCTTTGATGAAAAATCACTGATAACTGCTCTGAATCTGTCTTGAGTATAATCTGCATAGTAAGATGGTCTGCAACACTTCATAAGTTAGCTTGTGAGAATGTCCCATTGAAATGGGAAAATAGGATTAGCTAGATGAGACAAACCAATTATGACTGGTTTATCACATTTTTATCTTTTCAATGGTGAATAAAACTGCTTAATAACTTGTTTGCATATCTTTCTTGGAATTTAAATTGTCCAGACTAGTATATAAGGCTAAGTCTACTATTTCAGAGATATTTTATCTGCTTTCTTTAGTCCTCTGAGAACTCCTCCTCTGGTGTAGTACCTAATGAATCAGAGACTCATTCAGTTATTGCTGAGTTCTCTAGAATGAAACTTAATCAAGAGATGCTATTCTAAAAATAGTTGTGTTATCTAAATAGATTAACATAAATTGTATTAGTCATCTGGTTGTAATTAACATGTTGAAGATCAATGCTCTGTTTTTTCATTCTGATGCTGTAGCTATCTCCAAATTTTGCATTGCTTGTGTTTTGATTTTTAAAATACTTTTGTGGTCTTCCTGTTTGATTCCAGGTGTCAGTCTTTCTCTGAATTAAGTACTTTCTAGTTTACAAAAGGAAGCGGCTGGCTTGGCCCTACAGCATTGTAAATGTGTATTTTATTCTCCTAAATATCAGAAAATTGGTATTTGCACATTTAATAGAGCAATAAAAGCAGAGGCATGGCGTTTTCATTCCTCCTCTTATAGGTCTCCAGATTTTCCAAGCATGTTGATTATATTTCAAAAACTTCCAGAATTTGGTCCCAATTTTAATCTCTTAAACACAAAATTTTGATTCTGTCTAGTCCTTAGATACATCTGTGATGAATGTTTGTTTCCTTCCAGGTGGAAAGTTCATGATGATTGTAGTCCAGTAAACTTTGTGATGATTGTGGCTATCCTCTGCTGTGGCAGATCTGAATGAGGCGATGTAGAGCTCATAAAATATTTGCATGCAGACATTTCTTTCCAGTATCTTTTTGTACTGTAACTTTTGTGTTCTGTGTTTATCATTGAAGGTCGTAAAACTTTTCCAAGAGCCAGAAGGACTCAGGGCAACAGCTTCCGATCCCCGGTCAGTTTCAGCCCCACTGATCACTCACTGAGCACCAGCAGTGGGAGCAGTGTCTTCACCCCGGAGTACGAGGATAACCGCATGAGGAGGAGGGGCAGTGACATTGACAATCCCACCTTGTCAGTCATGGACATCAGCCCACCCAGCCGCTGTAAGTTCTGCCATTTGGTGAACCCCACTGTAAAACTCTTACTTTTCAGGTATATCATGTCAAAACCTAGCATGCCATCCAAACACATGCCATTAAATAATATGTTTTTGTCTCTCTAATAAGCGAAGGTCAGGACTATGCTCATCAGTATTTTCATTGCTTACCTTACCAACCTCCATGTAGACTTTCAATTGGAATTTACATCTGTGATAACAAAACATTGTAAAAGTGATTTCTTAGACTTTAGGACCTGAGAAGGATTTTGTAGGTTGCAATTACTATTTATTTTTGCAGATCTTGGTCATGTTTTCAGTTAAACTGTAAATTTTTAGTGGTACTGCTTCAGACTTGTGGTAGAATTTCAGGAGCAAATATACTTTGTGATGACTTCAGTAGCTCATACCTTGTAATTATGCCTCTCTCTTTTTTTAAAAAAGAAAGCTGTTTGTTTAACATTCTTTTTCTGTTTTTCAAATTAGCTATTGCTAGTTGTTTTAAGGATGTCTAGTTCTACCACAACTTATTTTGTGAATAAGTTTAAGTAGCTCATGTTTTCCATCTTACAGGGAGTTTTATTGATCTTGGTAATTTAGATAGTGAGGTTTAGGATGCACAGTCTCTGTTGTTGAAAGAGTAGTCTTTTAAAAAATCATTTTCTGTGTATTCCAGTTTTTCTCGATCAGCTGAATAACAAGCTCATTTGAAAACCAAAACATACTTATATTTTCAGCACCACGAGCTCCAACTAACTGGAGACTTGGTAAACTGCTGGGTCAAGGTGCCTTTGGCAGAGTGTATCTGTGTTATGATGCTGACACTGGACGAGAACTGGCTGTTAAACAAGTTCAGTTTGATCCCGATAGCCCCGAAACCAGCAAGGTAAGTGACACCAAAGAGACACCTTGGAAAAGGCTCCTGCTGAAGGTGGTGGGTTCTAGACCAGGCTCACTTTCTTTTCCTTGAACAGGATGAACATGTTTTAAACCATGTTGTGATAGGAAACAATGTCCTTGTTAGGAATTCTGTTTTGTTTGTACTATAGAAAATTAGTCTGCTTACCTGATTTTAATATTACATCACATTTAAATTTTCAGACAGATCCTTATGCTGTGAAGATGCATAATTTGATTTGGTGTCGCCTCGGTCTCTAAAATCAAACAATCTATTATGAAGTGTACTCTGAAATAGATAATTAGTTATATTAATAGGAATTGGAAGAAGTTACATTTATAAGCAGAAAAAGCTGTACTAATATAAGTGTTCACGAAAACAATTTGCCAAAAAGAAATTTGGTTTGGCTATGAAGACAGTTTGAGATTCTTACCTACTTCCTGTTTGCAAAATTTCTAGTATTTTGGATGGCTCCAGAGAAAGCACCAGCTGTTAGTGTTTTCCTTTGGTGCATTTCATTATTACAATATCAAGTGCTAATCAAAGGCATTTTTAAAGTATAGTCTATTATCCTGGAAAAGTTAAGAATTAATGCTAATTATTCCACCACAAAGATTAAAATGTGGGGTGGTTTTCTGTGCTTTGTTATTTGGTTTTTTACCCAAGTGGAAGTGTATGGCATGTTGCATAATAATCACCGACCTCATCAGCATACTGATATCTGCTGTGCTCTGAAACAAATATAGCTTTTAAGAAAAGAGAAACAATGAAAAACTAGCAAAACTTTCCCAAAGATAATGTATAGAAAAGCCATAATTTTGCTTGTTTTTAATTACCTCAGTTTAACGTTGATATTTTCTTGTTATAAAATGCAAAAACTTTACATTAGCTGTAGGCGTATTTTGTTACTTAGTTTGCATAACACTTTGATATGTACACACTGCTCTGCTTGAAAAAATTCAAATCCAAAATCTTAGTTTTACTACATCAAGCATGGTTAATCTGTCCTGTTTTGTCCTTTCAGGAAGTAAATGCACTTGAGTGTGAGATTCAGTTGCTGAAAAATCTGCTGCATGAAAGAATTGTTCAATATTATGGCTTCTTGAGAGATGCACCTGAAAGGACACTCTCAATATTCATGGAGTACATGCCTGGGGTAAGAAAGAAAGCTCATCCACTTCAGCCATCCATAGTGTGCAGTGTGATGAGCACCCAAGCATTCAGCTTTGCATAAATGCACACAGATATTTCAAACTGCCAAATCAAAACCACCAAAGATGGGTACTGACAACTGCTTGCAACCTCCTGTCTTCTCCATTGGTTGCTTGAGTTCTCAGAATTACAGTGGTTTGTACAAAAGCTCTTTGTGTTTGGTTTTGGTGTAAGTGGTGCCTGGCAATGTCTTTGAAAAGGCAATATTATCATTAGTAAACTCTTAAATCTCCCTGAATTTTATTGTTTTGTTTTGCCACACTTCAAGTATTTCTGGAATACAAAGATTAGCTGAGATGGGGGTGAGAAGAAGTGCATTCAGAAAATAATTTTGGGGCTTGCTTCTTGTGTGGCACCTAGTACATGCTGAACTGCTGTTCTTCTTCTTTGTTAGGAAATATTATAAGGTCAGAAAACTGTAGAGTTTCATTTTCTCACCAAGTGGTGTCAGCAGAGCTAAACAAAATGTGCTCCTATAAAAACAGAGGCTCTATATTTCTGGAGTATCTCTGTATTTCTGAATAGTTACAGCAGTCTACTTACTATGAGACCCTAGAGAGGAAAAGCAGTGTCTGGGCCTTGGTTTCTAAGTGGTGGTGGGGGTTTTTTTGCTTCTTCATTTCTTTGAGTTCTTGGTCTTGTTTTGTGGGATGTCTTGAATTCTTCTGACATTTGGAGAAGTGACAGAAGTAATCTTAGCAGTTTGTAACTTCATGTGACAAAGACAGGTTATACAAAAATAGTTGCAAAACTATTTTTGAAGAAGTTTTGATTTAATCTTATTTTAAGCTAAGATTTGCTTACCTATTATTTTTTACCACCCTGTAGGACATGGTGGTTATTTTCTTGACAATGTTTGTTTCTGAGTATAAGCTAACCCAAAGGGCATGTGTTATGTTCATCCTGAGTGTCACCCATCAAAAACTTCAGGAGGCTGTTTAGGGGGCTGTTCTCTTTCTGTACATTGTAGTGGAACTATTCAGCTGCTTGCAAGTTTTAAGGTTAAATCAAGAAGAATTGTAATTTTAAATGTCTGTGTTTCAAGCATAAATGTAATTGAATTTCAGTTGAATTCTAGAAGTGTTAGTGCTTTATGCTTCTGTGCCATAGGGTTCCATCAAAGACCAACTGAAATCATACGGAGCGCTCACAGAGAACGTGACTCGTAAATACACACGGCAGATTCTGGAAGGAGTTCACTATTTGCACAGTAATATGATTGTCCATCGAGATATTAAAGGTAATGAGAGTTCTGTGCACAGCTCAGTGCTCTTTATTACTGATCCTTTTCCAATCTTATGTGAAGCACTAAAATGCAATTATGTTTGAAATACCAAAATACTGACTTAAAATCAGTGTGATTGCTTTCTATCTTTTAGTCTAGTCACTGTTGTAACCTGGGGAAGGAAAAATAAGCAACTTTATGATGTCCTAGCAGAGTTCTGGCAATGTTTCTTCAGTCTTCGTCTGTAAAACAAGCAGGATAAATTCCTTTGATTTTATTTTACTATTTTGCTATTAATTGATTAATAGCATTAAATATATTGGAGGATTATGTCATCAGAAATAGACTGTGCAGAGAAAAGTGTCATGACTTCAGAGTTTAAATTTACAGAGTTTGGTTTCATCAATTATATAGAAATTAACCAGCACTTCACTGGTACAAGAAGTGACCGACAGAGATCACCTGCCTGATCAGACGTATTCCATTTTACTGCTAGGAAGCCTGGTGTAACATCTACTTTTTGCAGACAGGTGCAGGTGACTTGCAAGTGTTGCATAAGCAAGTTGTGAATATGTAGGGAGATGGTGATGTGCAGAATAGGTGTGTTGAACACAATGCTCTTGTATTCCATAATACTTTTACCATTTTTCTGTTGCTTTGTATCAACAATGCTTTGTTCCAAAGCAGGTTGAGATATCACAGTCAATTTGTACATCTTGTGCAGATAACTGTTTTGAATAAATCTATAACACAGTTTGAGGTTTTGCTTTACAATAGTATGGGAGACATTTTCAGTTGTGTGGAAATTGTTTCCCCATTTCTTTTAATTTGCCATGTGTAGCACATTCCTTATTTTGTCAGGAGGGCTTTACAAAGGGACTGCCCCTTCCTGGAAAAGGCCTGGATGCAAACCAGTGTGAGCAATTCATTATTTTCTGAACTCCAGAAGACTAGTAGGAATGAGCAGAGAAAGTAAATTCTCTGGCTTGAAATCCTAGGTTGATGTTGAATTGTACCACTGTATCCAAACTTCTTTTACTGTTTACCACACCAAAACCTTGAGTCTTTTGTGAAGGTAATGCTGTGTTCCCTTCCCTCCAGGAGCAAATATTCTGCGGGACTCAGCAGGCAATGTGAAGCTTGGTGACTTCGGTGCCAGCAAACGGCTGCAGACCATCTGTCTGTCTGGTACAGGAATGAAGTCTGTCACAGGGACTCCCTACTGGATGAGTCCTGAAGTTATTAGTGGAGAAGGGTATGGCAGAAAAGCAGACATCTGGTATGTTAAACCCCTTCTCCACTGAAAAGTGTAATTTCATTTTCAATAGAGAGTAGGTGTTTGTTATCTGAAGCTGCTGCAGTGTTTCATCCTGGGATTTAAGCTGAAGAAGGTGGCAAATATGAACACTGACAGTCATTTTTGGAGAGTCTTAACACTGAAATTTAATTTTTCACATGGCAGTTTCTCAGCCCATCAGTTTAAACATCATAAGAGAATCCTTTCAACTGACCTTGCATGAAGTTAGGATTACCAAACTGTTTGTTAGTTCTGGAGAGGTACTGACTGAAAGCAATGTGTGAAGCTTTGAAACATCAGTTCAATGTGTTGTAATGAAACTTCAACACCAAAATACCTTTGATGCAAGGCATAAAATAAAATGCTACTCCTCTAGAAATTGAACACTTCAGAGTGAATTTGCCAGATTTAAAAGGGAGTATAAAAAAAAGATTTGGTTTAAGTTATTATTAAATACATAAGAACTAAGGAGGAAAGGTAATTTGCAAAAATGAAGGTTAGTGAAACATTGTATATGCCACGGTCTAACATGGCTCCTGCCCAGTGGACTGATGACTTTGGCAATGAGACCCCTTGCACTGCAGGTGATCTGTGAATACACAGTAATGGGCCGGCAGCAGCAGACAGGCTGGAGTAGTAACACTGTGTGTTTAAAAAGGAACTACATTGTATCCAAACAAAGGCAGTACTTTCAATTTCAGGGAAATTACTTTAGGCTACTTCAGATTATTTGGTGGTTACTCTGATATAAGTGAAAAATAGGTCCACCTTATAATATCAAGCAGTTCGTTTGTTCAAATTTCAAATATTGGTATGAAGGTTATTGTGTATTTCTTGGTGAAAACTTAATAAAAACTACCAAAGTTAGACAGCTGTCAGTCAGTTAATCCTTATTGTGCAACATACATCTATTTAAGTACAAAGCTTCTTGCAAACATCTTGAAGAACATTCAAACTTTCGAAAAATTGGAAAATTATTCCAGCCTATCCATTTTGCAGTATTGTTCACTTGTTATTGAAAGATGCTGATCTTTAAGGACTTCTGGAACAAAGTTTCTCTGGCCCTATATATGCCCTTTTGCCTTCCTAAATTCTTTAAAATTGTTCCTGAACAAAGATTGTTTAGAAACTTAAAATTTTGTTTGTCCATCTAAATATATTTTTAATATCCTTAACTAAAAGAGAAGATACCTTGAAAGTAGGGCTTTTGTTCTTCAGCTGCCATATTATGTTTCACACAATTCACTGGTGATAACTTGTGTATTTCTAATGAGCTGTCACCACACGTGGCATGCATGGAGCTTTCCTGATGCTTTGCATTTCTGTTCAGCCTCAAGGAGCAGGAAAGCTTCCAAGTGCAATGCTGAGTGCGTGGCCTGCTGAGCACTGGGTGCTGGCAGTGCCCTATGACAGTTAGTATTGCCTGGATAAATATGTAATTATCCCTTCATTGAGGTAGTAGCTTTCAGCCCAGGGAAGTGATGAAGTGGAGACATTTGTGTAACTCTGAGGTAAAGGTATAGCAGTACATGCTGGTGTGTCCCAATGCCTGTTTCATGCTGAAGTTACCCTGTAGTATTATGTGGACCCTGCTTATATGTGATATTTTAGTCCCTCTTTGCTGTTTCCTGTTTTCCTGGGAGGCCATGACTCTGTTGTAACCTGCTGTTTCGCTTCTGCCTCTGTTTCAGGAGCGTAGGTTGCACAGTGGTAGAAATGCTCACTGAGAAGCCCCCGTGGGCAGAGTTTGAAGCCATGGCTGCCATCTTTAAAATTGCCACTCAGCCAACCAACCCCCAGCTCCCTCCTCACGTCTCCGACCACGCTCGGGATTTCTTGAAACGGATTTTTATCGAGGCCAAGCTGCGACCGTTTGCAGATGAACTGCTGAGACACACGTTTGCACACTATCACTAACACCTGCCTCAACTCAGCTTGCATCTACTGCATTTATTTTCTATTTGACTGCACTTTTATTTTTTATTTTTTACAAAGAAAAAGGAGAAAAAAAGACAAGAGAGAGAATATTCTCTTGAATCTTTGTTTCATTTAGATTGTAAACAATCTAAAATTTGTATCTAAAATGAGAATCTTCTCTTCCCCCCTCCCACCAGGACTAGAACTTTTTGTTTCTATAATGTACTGATGTGGTTGATGTAGATAAAGCACTTTAGTACATATTTGTTCCTTATTTAAAGAGGAAAAAAAATTACAAATGCTTGGACAGTCAGGAACTGTGTGACTTTTTCTGACACCGCTGACTGACTCAGGGTGCAGGGAAAAATAGACATGCAGCTAATGGACAAGAAGGTTACTTCTATGTGATTCTTATCTATATTGTAGGTACTTGCAGCAGAGAGTTCTAAGTTCTTACTGTATTTTAGCATTTAATCAGCTTCTGGAATGTACAGTTTAAGCAGGAACATG
The DNA here is from genome assembly GCF_027579445.1 of Ammospiza nelsoni. NCBI lineage: Eukaryota > Metazoa > Chordata > Aves > Passeriformes > Passerellidae > Ammospiza > Ammospiza nelsoni. Next base: position 25,868,121 of record NC_080639.1, read on the forward strand.
TGGTTCTGAGAGTTAATTGATGAAGCTGGAAGAACTTAGAACTCTTTGTGCAGCAGCATGTCTAGCTGGTACTTCTATGTGACCAAAAGAAAATAACAAAAACGAGCTCAAAACTGATGTACTAGTTAGAGGTTTTGGTGTAGAATTATTGTATTATCTTAATATGAAAATAATTACAGGTGAACAGATTATGGGCCCAGACTCCTAGAAACTACTATACTGCAAAGGGGAAATTTTCCATGCTAGACAAGGGTCAGCTATTGGATGTAAATAGTTAGGAGAATGCCTCCTGCTCTATCTGCCAAAGAGAACCTCTGTTGCATAAGCTTTGAGGGAGACAGTTATCTTAGCTGATAAAAAATACTGATGTTGAGGGTCAATTCTCCTCCACAGTCCCATGAATGGCTGCAAGGGAAAGGGAATGACTAATCCTTGTGCAGTATATGAGTTACTGGATTCAGAATGAGCTATAAGAAATATTTGTAAAGCTGTTGAGAGGCGCTAGGATGGAATGTATGTCAACATCAAGTGCCTGAATAATATAAAATTCTTCCCATTCTGCACTAAAAAAAATTGGTTTAGTAATGCAGGTCAGTCTAGGATGCATTGCAAATTCCTGAAATAAAGTCAAACATCTCTTAACATCAGGAAAGAGTCACTGAGAAAGCGAAGATTCCAGTTACATTTTTAATAAGGTTGCACTGATGAATCCTATGAAGAAGGAGGCACAGCACAGAAAATTGTACAAAGAACAGGCCAAAAGTACAGAGAGCCAGCAATTAAATAACATGAGTGTGAATATTCCAGCCTGATAATCCAGATTGGTATTTGTCAGATTTCCAGCTGTCATAAAGTGTACGTGAATTACTTTTTATATTTCTGAAAGAGCATAATAAAAGAATTAAAAATCTGAAATAATGCTTCTCAGCTGAGAAGCCCAGGTACTGATCAGGTGTAGTGAATAACTGTCTTTTCACAATAGAAAAATCAGACTCTCATATTTTTGTAGAAGAACAGAACATAGATAATTTAAAGGGGCATTTGGAAATAAACTATTGGACAACAGAACTGAAATAATGTTTACTGTTTTGGATGATTCATTGCTTGCTTTTGTTGTTTTTTAAAGGCAGAGCAGGCTGGTACTGTTACCCTTGTCCAGTCTGACAAGGCTCTACCTGTTCTGCATCTTTAGAGGACTATCAGGTTTACAAAATGCATGGGGACAGAACCATAAGCTTACCCATTCCCACAGTCACTCACATATGAGATTTCTGAATTTATTCTGCTGAATTCCATATGTTTTACCAGAGCATAAGCAGGAGTAAGGATCTATCCTAACCACTTTACCTGTAGGTGGAGTAAGAAAGACTTTTTTGTGGCCATCTCTCCAGAAACTGAGAGTGGTGATTTCTTCAGCTTATGTGAGTATTTTACCCAACTTAAAATTTTCTTGGTCAGGGTACACAACTGTGCAAAGTTTCCTGAGCACAGGAGGAACTTCATACCAGGAAGAGTGTTAAAGGCTGAAAGCAAAGGCAGCTTGTACTGACTTTTTTTTTTCTCTGTCACTAGATAAAAGCTATGAAGCAGCCTTTAAGAAGAATTGGTATGTACTCTGCTGTAAGGGGCCTTTGCTTTATAAGCAAATTTTAGTGACAGTAGGAATGGGAAGTTTAATGCAGAACCTAATAGTTTATGTAGGTAATTTTCAAGATCATGTAATTGAAATTATTAATTTCAGACTAATAAGGTACCAAAACCAAGGTGAAAATGTATATAAAAATTCATAGTGGTCAGTGATTCCTGAAAAGGTAAGGAAATTTTATATTACCAAAAAAGGACATTAAAGGGAAAATGTAACCAGGTTTATCTGTAGCATTCATAACATTTAAATATACTATTCTGAAGAGAAACTGCACTCTCTGAAGCTTGAAAATTTTCAGAATCTAGTTTTCTTATAATGTGACCTTTCTGTGAGACAGTGCTGGATCATGTATATTGCAATATCACTTCCTTGTTGTGATTTTTAATTACTGAACAATCAAGTTTGCTGCTTTTGTGCCTTTTCTAAAAAAAAAAATGGCATTCAGTCATGACAACGGTCAGCATTTTGGAGCCAGGAAAAAAAGCAACTTTCAGAATGCATTTTTCATCATGTCTTTAGCATGTCAGAAAGCTGTCAATGTAAAGACTGTGCTTCTTAAATGAAGTTGACATTTTCCAGTTTGAGTGATTCTAGTAAAATTTTATAAATTTAACCAAGGTTAGGCTTGAGCTAGTTTTTGCACCCTAAAGATAATTTCTCTATTGACTTAAATAACTTACAGTAAATCAGATGGTTATTAACACAAATATTTTAAGCTAGAACTAATTATGAAGCTAAATCAGACTTTTACCAAGAGGTTGGCTATTACTTACCTCTAGTGGGGTAATGTAGTAAAACAACCTATATACAGGGTTTGTTAAACACTTACAGGGGATTGTGGGGTCATGGTGAATGACCCCTCATTCTAGAATTTGTGAGGTTGCATGGAGTTTCAAGCTTTAAACTCCATTGGGAGAGGATTGCAAAGCCAAGATCCCTACTCACAACTTCTTGTATCCCGCTTAAAAAGCCATCAGCATTTTAGAATCATGAATTGGTCTTAATTATTGAATCCAATTATAAAAAAATTCCAGTGAAAGCAATACTGCTTCAGGGATGGTTTTCTGTAAACAGCATGATGAAGCTGTACTCCCAAAAAATAAGGGTTGAAATTCATGGTGAGTATTTGTATTTTCAAAAGTTTTACTTATCTAATGATTTTTAGTATTCTGTCTGTTGCACATATTAAGTGAGGAAAGCTACTTCTGTGGTATGGTTTTAATGGTGTATCTAACAGCCCAGTTAGAGCATGACTCAAGGTTTCAGTTGTGTTGTGTTAAAGAAAATTGCTTATTTTTTATTTGGGGGATAGAAATATCCATGGAAGAACTCATAAACCTATGGATCTAATAATTGCATAGTTAACTCTACAGTCTTCTTTTCTTGACAGTTTAAATATAGTATTAAAACTTCTAACTTGATTTCCAATTAGAATTGTAGCTAAATAGTCCTTTCAGTAAAACAAAATGAAATGTTTGGGGTTTTTTTTAGCTAGTGCCTTTTTCTCTGTATGCCTTAATTTGGTTCATGTTAGAACACCATATTGAAATTGTCATACAATTCCATGTCACCAAAGCAGTCTTAGAGATTGGGTTTTTTCAAAGTGCCCAAAGCAGAGCTTGCCTAACTGCATTGAAAAGTGTGCTGGAGTTACAATCTGCAGCAGACATTTAAATTCAGAACTTGAAAGTGATTTTTGGCTTCCTGTGCTAATACACATTTTGTATTTGCATTCTGGATATTGTACACCAGTGTACATGCCAGAAAGAGGATTTGTCTGCATGCACAGAAGTAACTGGATTGTCAGGATTTGGCTTCCTGGCTCTGGGTACCAGACTCTGCAGCAGAGTTTCATACTGGGCTTGAAAGCAATGTTGGTACATTTGTAAGTGTGGTACTATATTAAAAGCTGTTTACTTTCAGTGCACAGGAATTTGATCTGTTCAAGCAAACAAACAGATTTCTTTCTTGTGCTTTTTGGATAATCCTAACCCTGCTGTTGTCTTGACTGAAAGCCTTGTAGCACCCATAGGTACAGTGCAGTACAGCAAGCCATTCTTTTGGACAGCATAGAGCTATGTCTAACTGCAGCTTCAGAGACTTGAGAAAATTGGTCAGATCTACAGTTATTTATAACCAATTTCTTACTTTTTTAATCTTGACAGACTGTGTCACGCATATAGAGAAGTATATAATGTGTGTGCTTGAATGTAAGTCCCTATGGTGTTTCTGGAAAAGCGAAAGTATTGCCGCCAGTGTCATTTCCTCCTGCTGGTTACTTGCTGTTGTGTGGCAATGCCAAGTCTGCAGTGTGAATCACATACAATTACCAAAGCTTTTCTATCCCATATACATATAGCCAAAAGTGATGTTTCATATCTCTTATAAATAGTGTGTATCCACCAGTAAGCTGTTGCTGACTGAGTAAAGCAGGTACTAGTAAAAAGTGATAGACACTGCCCATATTTCAGACATGTGGGTGTTTATAGTTGCTGTTTGATATGCAAAACTCATGCTTGTATTAAAATGAAGAGTTTTCTTTTTAAAAGCTCTTTCTAATTTAATCTTACTGTTGTCATTCTAAAATTACTGCATAAGCTTGGTGACTAAAACCTGGTGACTTCTGTAGCTGGGTTTGAGCCTTGGGACATGTCAGGAACACCGTGAAGATAAAATTGTGACCTGATCTGTTTTGTACACCATAGTGAGAATGTTCCAAAGCTCTGGGAGGTGGTCATTCCTCTTTATGTGACAGCCAGATGTCACCCACAGGTACTTGGGTGTGGGTGCTGCCTTCAGGAGGAGCCGCTAATGTGCACTGAGGGGTCAGACAGGTTTGCTATCAAGCCAAGGTTTCTGAATCAAAATCTGTGATCAGAAACAAAGGAGCTCCTTTCTCACTTGATATCCCCCACTTGGCCCACACCATTTATTTTTCTTTCTAGCTGGCAAAGCTCAAGTCCTGCATAGGTGGTAGCTCCTGAGTAAGGTGTCCAGCTTTAGACCAGGGAGCCCATCACTTGAACCCAGGATGCTGCAGCTCCCAGTTTGCTGGTGCAGTCCTTGGGTTTCCTCTAGCAATATATTTGTATACAGAGTAGAGAGATAGATGGGGTGGAGGAAATGATATTTCTCATGTTTCAGAGCAGTCACATCTTGGCTAGGGCTTAGTTTTCAGAAACTTATTTGAAAGGGAGAAGACCTGGATTAAACGGCATAAAAAAGCGTATCTCATGGGTCAGCCCTTATGTTGAGTCCACAGGTACGGATTGGAGGTCAGGGTCTTCTTTTGAGAAATAAGGAAAAGGATACTCCAGCTCATAAGTGGATAGTCATAGGAAATACATCAGAGCTTTTTTGTGCTTTTTACCTGAAAACTAGATGATCCTTTTCCCCCAGAGGTTTATAAAATGTGGATATATAAACAAGGATTGCATTTTCTTTTCTGAACAGCCATTAGATTGTCAGTTCCCTAGTGTTTGTTTCTTGTTAATACCAGTAAAAGAAGGTAGTGTCACCCTAAAATTGGAATGGTTTATTAAAGCATAGTGTCTGTCATCTCAGACCTCACAGGGGTTGTATAATGGAGTATCACTGTAAATATGTGGAGGAGGCGTAGATTAATTGGAACGTAGGCTTTTAGTTTTCATGAAGCTATGAATAAAAATTTGTAAATTTACTCTTGATCTAATGTACATTTTTATGTAGCCATTAAATTCTCTATTTAATCTATCAGTTTCTCACTGTAAATGTTTTTACTCTCAGTTGAATGCTGGGCACAGTTTGTAATGTATGTACACAAAGGTGTTTTTTTCTATCAACGTTGACTTTTTTGCACATTTTTGGAAATATTTAATTTGTACACTGATTTAATACTCTGACCAATTGTCGATGGGTGTATGAGAATCACGTGTGTGTGCAATGTACTACTGTCTGGATGTATGGGGTTTTTTATTACTTTTGAGATGTTGCTGCCAGTAACTGCACTGCTGTTGCTGCTTTACATGGAATATCTTGTGTATAAAAAAAGATAAAAACAATTTAAAAATTAGGTTATGGTTACCATGGTTGAGGAACTCAGGAGTTGGGCATTGCTTGCTAGTTCCGTTGTCTAACAACCTTCCAAACTTAAAAACAACCAACCAACCCCGCCTTGTAATTCTGTGTATGCATTGAATGTGTGTGTGTATATATATCCCAGTAATCTTATTTCACAATTTCATTTCTACATTTTTATGAACTTGTTTTTTAAGGGTACTATGTTTAGTTAGAATAATTAAATATATAAAAGCTTTGAGAGATGATTTACTAGATAAATATATTTTCAGCTGGCTGATGTTCAAAATATTTTTTTAATTTTTGTTTTTAACCATTCGAAATGTATTTGTATTTCCAAAATCAGACACGAATTGTACTTAGAAATATATTAAAACACTCTGTAGGGACAACAGTGTGATTTCTCTTTTAAGAATTCTGTACTTTAGAACACTGCGCAATGTCACTGTCGTATCTCAATTCCGCGTTGGCTTTTTTACTGTTATTTACGGTGCACTTTCCGCAACTTCAATTTCTTTTATTAGTATTTAATTATTTTTCCTCATTTCCCGCTGTTCCGGGCGTGGCTCGGGGTGTGGCTGCCCCCCGTATCCGAGGCCCCGCCCCGCGCCCGCCCGCCCGCCCGCCCGCCCGCGCGTCTCCCCGCGGCGGCCGGGGAACAGAGAGACGATGGTGTCTCCGCCCCTCGCGGCGCTGCCCTGCGGAAGTGACGCGCGGGCGGGCGCAGCGCGGCGCGCGGCGGCCATGGGCAAGAAGGAGCGCGGTGAGCGGGGCCGGGGAGCGGCGCGGGCCGGGCCGGGGAGGGCGGACCTGGGGCGGCTCAGTTACGGCTCCCGCTCTCTCCCAGATAAGAAGAAGTCCAAGAAGCGCCATTACGATGACGACGAAGACGATGAGGACGAAGGTGCCGGGAAGGAGCCGCAGGAGGCGGTGCCGTCGGCGGCGGGGAAGCAGGTGGAGGAGAGCGGCACCAAGGTGGACGAGTACGGCGCCAAGGACTACCGGCTGCAGATGCCGCTGAAGGCCGACCACAGCTCGCGGCCCCTCTGGGTGGTGCGTGCGGGGGGCGGCGGGGCCGCTGCCGCCGTGTGCCCCGTGGGACGTGCCGGGGCCGGGATCGCTGCGGGACACGACAGGGCCGGACAGGGGGAGAAGCCGGGACTGCTGCGGGTCGGGCGGAGAGCCTCGGGCGCGCCTGGAGCGGGGACAGGAGCCCCGGCAGAGCCCAGGGGATTGATCGCTGCAGCCCCGGCAGTGCCCAGAGGATCGCTGCAGCCTCCAGGCGGGGTCCCCGCTGGTCCGGGTGTGCTGCGGACCGGGCACAGCCGCAGCTGAGCCAGGCGTCTCGGGGAGGGCTGTGGAGCAGCGCGTTGGCTGGTGACACGAGAGGGATCTGTCTCTGCAGTGATACAGTAGCAGGGTTTGTGTGTTGCAGTGAAACGGCTTTAAGACGGGCTTGCCTCATATTCTGTAACTGGTGCCGTTTGTTTTCTGTGCCCTTCGAAAGGGATGTCAGTAAACTTGCCAGTGTGCACCATCTAGGGCAGAGGTGGTTTCCGAGCCAACTTCTGTACGGTGCCTGTCACCAGATGCTGTGCAGGCACCTGGGGCTGTGACACCCGAATGCTGCCTTTCATTCATTCATTTATTCTGTGTAAAATGAGCAAGCAGTTTTTTTGTTCCAGGGGAATGGGGCTGGAAGCTTGCCTCTACTCAAGCAATTTCTGTAGCATTAAAAAAGAAGGAATACCCCAGCGTGTCAGTCTGGAAAAACATTATTGATCTGGGTGGGGTTTATTCATAGGAACATGGATAAATCAATTCCTGGACCATTTTTAGAAGACAAAAGTTAGATGTTTATTCATTTTTTTTAACTTCATTATGAGATTCAGTACAACTAAAAGTGCCTTCAGCATTTGTTTATTTCTCTAGGCTCCTGATGGCCATATATTTTTGGAAGCCTTTTCTCCAGTTTACAAATATGCCCAGGACTTTCTGGTTGCCATTGCTGAGCCTGTGTGCAGACCCACCCATATTCACGAGTACAAGCTGACTGCTTACTCCCTGTATGCTGCTGTGAGTGTGGGCTTGCAGACAAGTGACATCACCGAGTATTTGCAGAAACTCAGCAAGACTGGTGTCCCAGATGGAATAATTCAGTTTATCAAGGTAAGGCTATTCCACTGGCATTGGAAATACATCTGTTTCTACTAAGGAATTCCTTTCCTGCTGTCTCTGCCTAATTGGTTTATTATTTTTTAATCATTCATCACTTTTAACTGTCTTATTCTTCTGTCATTGTTTCAAGAGAATTTTTTTCTGTCTTTTTGCCTAGGATATTGCTGCACACATACTATTTTCGTAATATAGCCTTTTTGGGGTTTATAAAAAGTACATTTAAACATCTATGTAGATAATTTCAGACAATACAACTTGTACATGGGGAAAGTTTCCTCAGATTTGCTCTGAAGGAAAACTGAGAATGTAGGAAGCAGTCTGTAATAGTGTGGCACTATGAGACAGCCTGCCTTATCCTGCAAGTGTGTTCTCACAGTCCTGGAAACAGTTTGAGATTAGGTATAAAAAGTGAGTATCTGTGCCTGATCTCCTGTGTGAGATGATGTGAGCACCTTCTGAAAATACCTTTTCAGGTTTGTTCCATGAGCATAACAGCAGTGCAAGTAAATGTTTTGTGGTAAGGTGCTTCGCCACAAAAACTTAAAGCCATTGCAGTGTTTGGTCCTAAACATGGAATCTCTCTTTTGCATGTTCCTGATGACTGCTGTCTTTGTAGCTGTGCACTGTCAGCTATGGGAAGGTGAAGCTTGTTCTGAAACATAACAGGTGAGTGGCTTCTTCCTTGGCTTCTTGTGGCAGCAAACCCTCCAAATGCACAGCTGTGTGAGTGCTCTCAGGAGCTCTGCAGTCTCACAGCTGCCAGCTGAGTGAGACTCCAGAGCTCTCAGGTATCACTTTTACAGCTTTTGAAAATATTTAGTATGCTAGCTGACGAATTGTGTTTGGCTGTCCACAGCTAGCTCTGGTTGTCATCACATTTTTGAAAGTAGGTTGCAAACCTGATATTGTAGTTTGCTTGTTTATTGCTTGGACTTGCAATATGTCTTTTGAAGTTTTCAAATAATTTGGGAAAGATAAGTAAATCCCGTGGCAAGAGATGGGTGCTTGTGTTGGTGTTGGATCTGATTTGTTTTAAAGCTAGAGGATAATGCTGGAAGGAGTCTGGAGAAGTCAGCACATATTCTAACTGTGATCTCCAACCAGAATCATCACTGAATCACAGGATGCATCAGTTTTAAATTTTTAGGTGGTTTGTGTTTTGGAAGTTTGGGGTTTTGTCTTTTGGGCTTTTGTGGTGATGTGGACAGGTCTTGAAAACACCACATCTGGCATTTTCACAGACTCACCTCAGTTCAGTCAAAATTTACTTCATTTGCCTGTGTCACAAATAAGATGTGTATGTGAGAGCTCTGTGTGGGCATTTCTGCTGGAGTTTGCCACTCAGGTTAGAGAACATTTGAGTAATGAGGGATGACTGCACAGTACATGTTGCTTTTGGTGTGAGGCATCTTTTAAAAGGTTTTGGTTGCCGTAATGTCTTTATTTTTATATTAGCACACCAAGACTGGATGCTTAAGTGTGCATCTAGTTATGCATCTATGCCACTCTTTCTGTGAGTTATTCAGTTGATAAGTTCATAAAAATGTTTTCATTTATTCTTTCATTTTAGGTATTTTGTGGAAAGTACCCACCCTGATGTCATTCAGCAGCTTCTGCAAGACCATGTAATTAAAGAATGTCGCCTGAGGAATGCTGAAGGTGAAGAGACAGAGCTGATTACAGAGACATTCACAAGTAAATCAGCGGTATGTCCAGCCACATTCTAAAATTACTGCACTGACTGGAGGTAAACTCTTGAGTAGTTTGGAGTTGCTGTTGTTTTTTTTGTTGCATCAGCTGCGTTTGCCAGTAACAAACTCCTCCTCTTTAATGAGCCCGAATTTGGGGGGAAGAGGGGAGCCAGAGTGTGTCTCTAATGAAACTTATGGTGAAAATTCATGTTCCTCTGTTTCAGATTTCCAAATCTAGTGAAGGTGGCCTTGGTCCATCAACTTCACAGGCAGCAGATGCTCAGAATAAGCCAGATGTCCCAGCTGACTTATTTGAGTTTTATGAACAGATGGACAAAGATGAGGAGGAGGAGGAGGAAACGCAGACGGTGTCTTTTGAAGTCAAGCAGGTATGAATATTGGACAGAAGCAAATAAACATGAGAACTTACCAGGAAGGACTGTGGCTCTTTGTTTGGTAGAGGAGATCACTGGAAGTCATTAACATTTCTTTCCTTTTACCTTCCAAAGTTTAGAATCTTAGAGAGTGGCAGTGTGGGTGTTCTTTCCTTGCCTGCAGAGCACAGTGCTCACAGGCCCAAGAGGCTCCAGGGACTTAGGGAGGTCCCCATCACATGTGGCTGAGTATTACTTAGTTCAAGATGAGAATTCAGTGGAGGCTGCTTTTAGAGAGCTTGTTTTTTTTTTTCTTTTCCCTCCTGCTTTTGGTTTGTAATTCATGGTTGCAGAAGGAACTCTTTCTTGGTGGTTCCAATTTCATCACTTGAGAAGGGGAGCTGGAGGTTGGAGCACAGTCCTTGCTTGACCTTCAGAGAGCTTCTATAGAACTTCTCAAGTTGGTTTTGGATTTGGTGATTCTAATGATGCCTTAGTAGGGGAAAAAGGAATTTAGAAAAGGATAAGTTAGTAGCTGTTTTGTTTATTTGAAAAAAGCCAACCCAAACCAACAACCTCTTGGTGACTGATTCAGCCTGTCATTGTCTTGGAATAACTTCCATACAGGCCATGGAGGTTTTCAGGGTAACAGATGTGCAGCTTTGTGTAACACAGAGAACCTTTCCTGTCTGTTACTGAACTCTTCGTTGCAGGACTTCAGGGTGTAGTTCAGTCATTGCTGGGCAAGCAGCAACCTGAGCTGAATGTGTCATGTTCTTCCATCTGCCTAAAGAGCCCTCTCTGATGTTAACCGTTGTTCAAAGTGTTTTGAGGGCTGGGATAATCACTGGTAAAGCTTCCAGAATAAGACTTCATAAACATAAAAAATAAATGTAACTTCACTTGGTACTATGTAACCTAGTTGTTTTTAGGGAAAAGAAATTAACTCAGATGTGGAGAATTTATCAACTGAAGCTTTGTTTCCTCTTCAGGAGATGATTGAAGAACTTCAGAAGCGTTGTATCCATTTGGAGTACCCCTTACTAGCAGAGTATGATTTCAGAAATGATTCTGTGAATCCTGATATCAATATAGATCTGAAACCTACTGCAGTCCTTAGACCCTATCAAGAGAAAAGCCTGAGGAAGATGTTTGGGAATGGACGAGCCAGGTCTGGTGTTATTGTCTTGCCGTGTGGTAAGTTTCTGTGTTGGTACTTAGACAATTTGTTTTTTATTTGCCTGTAGTACAGAAAATTCCAAAGGTGACAGCTGCCTGGATTTCAGACAGCAGCAGGGACTGTTCTGGTCCCTGTGTGCAGAGTCCTGGTGGTTTTTATTGAGCTGTTGGTGAGGCTGTGCTGAGGGAGAGCAAAGTGACAGAGCTGTCGGTGTCGTGGCAGGGGCTGGGGAGCAGCTGTGGTGCCTTCACAGTGCCAGTCCTGCTTCTGCTGTGCTCTCTGCCACCTCTGCTCATCTTCCTGTGAAATGTAAAGCTGTTGGCTTTGGAATTTGTTCCTTGGATGGGAGTGGGCGAACTGGGGGGAGCTGGGAATACAAAGGTGGCATAAAGGGGTGTCCAAGGAAGGAAAGATCTTGAGTGTACAGGTGCTGGGCAGGAGAGTTTGAGGAAGAAATGAGAAACATGGTGACTGGGACAGCCCACAGAAAATGGGGAAAAGGAGCAAACAGGAGGCTGTGTGCCAGTGCCCTCAGTACTGGGGGAGGAGGGGGCACATGGGACCTGTGATGAGAGCCTGAGAATGTGTGAGGGATGCTGGGAGAAGTGTGAAGGATGGGAAGATTTAAGGAGTTTCTTTGTAGGGAAATGTATAACTGACAGAGACAGATGAATAGAGTAACCCTAGGGAAGCTTTGTGTAGCCACCTGTAATTTACCATTCTTTTGAAATTATAAAGCATTAAAATGATTGCTTCTAATGGTCAAAGCCATTGTTTGCATTATTTTCTTGAGGAGATACGGTTGTGTCCTGTAGATAATGCAGCTGCACTTTTAAGAAGCGAATACTTGATCTCTTTATGACTATTGTAGCAAAGAAACAACAAAGAAATTCCCTTTGCATGATTTCATATCCTCTCACGATTTTCCTTTGCTCTTTGGCTTTGTTTTCCTCCCACTCCAGTGGTGTCTGAGAGATGCCTAACGAGTGTCACTGCTCCTGCCTGCAGGTGCTGGCAAGTCCCTGGTGGGGGTGACGGCCGCGTGCACCGTGCGCAAGCGCTGCCTGGTGCTCGGCAATTCCGCCGTGTCGGTGGAGCAGTGGAAGGCCCAGTTCAAGATGTGGTCCACCATCGACGACAGCCAGATCTGCCGCTTCACCTCTGATGCCAAAGACAAGCCCATTGGCTGCTCTGTTGCCATCAGCACCTACTCCATGTTGGGGCACACGACAAAAAGGTCTTGGGAAGCAGAAAGAGTAATGGAGTGGCTTAAAAGTCAAGAGTGGGGCCTTATGATACTGGATGAAGTCCATACCATTCCTGGTAAGGAAAAGGTGTGCAAATCTTCCATGTTGCACACATTGTTAATGTTCTTCTGTTCCTGTAGAAGTGATGGTTTTTTTGCTGTTCTTCTCATTATTAATGTAGTGAGTAAACCCATGGCTTAGGGGTTTGGAACAAGTAAACTGCCTTGTTCTACCTTTTTTTTTTCTTTTTTTCCCTGATACTACATAGTTTAGCTGACCACTAGTTTTCTGAACCCTTCAAATTAGACACTGTGTTTTCTATAATAGCAGTGTAATGTACAAGTTCCTCCTTGTAGGCTGATAGAGTGCTCCTAAAATACCTGAATTACCTTTGCATAATTTTGCTGTAGATAATTGAACAGGAGAGGAAATCATCTGCCTTCTTCTTATAGATGCAGTGGCGCTGCAGGCCAGCTTTTAATGTCTATGAGTAACCATAGTGATTAACATCCAGAAATAACTGTCTTTGAAATTGCCATGTAATTGAGATCTGTACTACTGGAAAGCAATAATGTGCTATTAAAGTGTCTGTGGAATAATCCTGGCTAAAAAAACACCCAAGATTCTGTTAGCTGTTCTTCCTTTTTTTTATTTGAATATATTTTGGTGTCTACAGAAGTAATGGATTTCAGAAGTAGACCTTGGTGATTAATTGCCATTTTATCAAAGTAGCATACTGGAACTGTTCTGTCATTTGTTCTTGCTTGGTTTCATAGAAATGAAGGTACAGCAACTCCTCTGTGATTTCTAGCAATACTAAAGATGAGTAATTCTGCCATATCCTGCAAGTCCTGAATGTGGCAGTCAGCCAAGAGTCCTTGTGTCATAGTTCTTGCTAAGAAATACTATAGACCCAAACCAAAGCATGTAACCTGTGCGTATATTAATTTCCTCTTGGGGAATGGAAAATAATAAAAAAGGTTTACTGAGATTTTTCAGAGTGTACTTGACAATGCAAAGTAAAGCTGCAATCACTGTGCAGTTTTGATGTAACACAGATTTGTTAGGAGTGTTTGTGCAATGGGGTACAATTTCCCAATACTGTGCTTGCCTTATGCTCAGGAGTTGATGAAAATGTCTTTTTAAAGTTGCAATATTTGTCTTCTGAAACCATTCAGGAAAGTTAACAAACAATTTGTCTTGGATTTTTTAGCAAAAATGTTCAGACGTGTGCTCACTATCGTCCAAGCTCACTGTAAACTGGGGCTGACTGCTACCCTGGTCAGAGAAGATGATAAAATTGTTGACCTGAACTTCCTGATAGGACCAAAGCTCTATGAAGCCAACTGGATGGAGCTGCAGAACAATGGCTACATTGCTAAAGTCCAGTGTGCTGAGGTGATGCTCTGCTTTTTGGTACTATTAGTGTTTATTTAGTATGCTTATAAAGTTGAGAAAAATTCTTGCAGCTCTTATAAAAAAGAATGATGATAGATATTTTAAAACACTTAAGAAAATACCTGCTTATTTCAAGCCTGAACATGTGAGGGTGAAACTTGAAAACGTAGGACTGGGTCTCACCATTCTTTCTAGTATACAGATGTGACCTCTGTTCTTTCCAGCATATGGATGAGAGGTAAATCTGGTATAGAAGGAGGTGAAAATCTTTCACACAGGCACATTAGAATGTTAGAGTAATCTTTCTGGAAAGCCTAATTCAACATATTATCACTGGTAATTGACATGGAAGATACTTAGGGAAGAGTATAATTTCTCCAAGCTGTTATTTACAATATTTCCATGTAAGCGTTAGAGGATTGTTTTTTCATGAACTTTACTTCCATTCAACAGGAGACCAAAAAGTTTTAGCAGCTGCAGTGTGTTATGGAAGAGTTTAGGGGGTTTTTTGTCTTTGTGTTGTTGTTATTGTTGTGGTAGTTCATTTTAAGCCTGTCTAACTAATTTCATGCAATTCTCCCTAGCTCTGGTACTGGAATAAAATATGCACATGTAGGTCAGCAGTTCTCCTTCTGAACACTGTGCAAACTGGAGATTTTAGAAGGAAAAAAACCCACTGCTTTGAACTCATAGAAAGCAAGTGAAAAGCACCTAGAAAATAACTGTTGAAGGGAGAGTAACCAGTCCTCAAATTCAGGTTTGCATTTAGGCACTTTGGTTAGTTCTGATAAGCAAAATTCCCAGTCCCTGAACTGCCCTTTAGTCGTTAAAAAATGAAGCATGGGCTACCTTTTGTTGTGAATGATGGGGAAATTCTGCAAGTTTCTATTCCTTAGGCCAGTGTTTGGAGCTAACATTTGATGACTCTATCAAAAGCAAAGAACAAAAAGCCCAGTGTTGAGTCCCGTATGTGCACAACTGCTTTGCATATTTGTTTGGATTTCCTTGAGGAGTAGCACCATTAATCAACTTGGTTTATTCCCCTCAGCCAGGAGCAGTGTCTGGCTCACTCTTCAAGTGCAGTTCTTCCCAGGTGGCTGGAGAGGGCAGTGCTGATGTCTCACAGGGCAGGTCATGGTTATTGAAGGTGTTGCTCTTTCCCTGCTCTAAAAGAGAAAGAGCGGCACAGTTTAAAAAGTTACACGAAGTTCTAAAAAAGACAACAAACCCATTCTTTACCTATTTTTTCAGAGTTTTGTAATTTACAAATAATCCCTTTCTGAGCAACCATACTAAGTCTTTGGATTGGAGTGCCTGTCTTGCAAAATGTAAAATGAAAATACAAAATACATGTGTTTGCCATGCAGTCAGAGGCATTGAGCAATAGATGAAAATTTTTACCACAGTAAAATATTCAGTATTTGTATCTCATTGTCACTTTGATGTAATTGTCTTCTGGTTCAAGAGTTTTAAGTATTTCATGTAGACAGCACACAATAACAACAGAGCCTATTCAGTACATTTATTTTAATATAGTCAAAGGATAATGAAAGCATCATCTGGCATTTAGGTCACTGGAAAAAATATTTTGAAACAAAAAATTAGGTCTTATCAGTACAGAACAATTAATGTTGTTTAAATAAACTGCTCTAAATTGTCACGAACTTCCTTAGCTGAATGGTGCTTATGAAAGAGGCTTTTCTCTGTGGTAGTTTGTTAATTTCTATTGTGCAATGGATATGAGGGAATAACTTATGTACAGCAGAGTGAATGTTTGCCAAATTATATCCCCTACGGATAGTGTCAGATGTTATCAATAGTGTCACTTCATTAGCTTAAACTAGATAATTTCTTCTTTTTTTCATGCTAGAATAGAAAAAATAAACCTAGACTTGTTGAAGTACTATGGTTGTTGTTTGCATAATAAAAGAGTTGCTTAGGTGTCCTGGGGTGATGTTATTGTCTGTTGAAAACTTCTAATCAGTCCTAGTGTTTTGGAAATTCTAGACTCAATAGCTGTGGATATATGGAGAAAGATGGGTGAGTTTGTTCTGTAATGAAGACAAAACATGTCTCAGCATTCAGAATATGGATGAAAATGAGTCTTTATGGGAAAAAGCTTTGACTGCTGTAAGAGGGAGACTACACAGTTAATTCCCTTAATTACTGCTTTGTAGGAAATAGTAGTTGTTAGTAAATTATTTAAGTGTGAACATGAAGTGACTGTCTTTCAGTCTGGTTCCAGTCCCACTGCCTATTTCTGTCATGGATCTCAATGCCAAAGCATTTTGTAAAAACAGATTTTAGTGATGCAGGAGACTTCAGTGACTGATAGCTTTTCTTTTGGTACAGAAATGACTGTATAAAATGTGTAACCTGCCCTATACAGAAAGTCCTAATGCATTACCAGCCCCCAATAGGTTTTCAACTCCCACTGGGATTAAATAAGTAAATAACAGTGCTACTTTGTGTACGTGTGTGTTTTCTAATTGTAGGTATGGTGCCCAATGTCACCTGAATTTTACAGAGAATATGTAGCTATTAAAACAAAGAAAAGGATACTGCTCTACACCATGAACCCAAATAAATTCAGAGCCTGTCAGTTCCTGATAAAGTTTCACGAGCGACGGAATGATAAAATCATCGTCTTTGCTGACAATGTGTTTGCACTGAAGGAATATGCAGTCAGACTTGGGAAGTAAGTGTTCAGCCAGTGATGGCACTGTTGTTTTCCTCCTTCCATGACAATTTCCTTGCAATCTCACAGCTTTCAGTAGTCTTTGATATTTTATGTAATGCTGTAACTCCATTCCTCCTGCATAAAAGGCTCGGGAGGGTATTTTTGGATGGACCTTACTGGCACTGCAGCATGATTTTGGTGTTTGAAAAGAGTCTGTTTGGCATTTGTTTCAGAAAAGTTTACATCCAGGATTTTGTGAAAGATTTAGTATTTTTATTTTATTTTAATTAGTAAAAGCCAATGGAAAAATGAGGGGGTTTTGGAAATATCACTAGAACTGTTTCTTTAATGGATGGTAGCTTTCCCTATCTCTCTGAGAGAATGGTTTTCAAATATATACTCTGGATCTTTCAGGGTGTTCTGAGACCCAGGGCCTTCTTCAGGTTCTCAAAAGTTCTTACCTTTGTCTAAAAAAACTAAGACAGGCTTTTTTTGTATCTGTGCTATACTAGTGCACTGCCTAGAAGTGCAGTAATTGTTTAATAAACTAAAGGACATTTCTCCCTAGAGCTCCTTGATTACCTTAAATGACTGTAACATGAGTGCAGTTATGGGAGGTTATGCAGACAGGGTTTAATGAGGGGTCAGGATCAGTCAGTTGGTAGGATTTGGGGAGGGATGGTCAGGGAGAGTTTGTCAGGATCAGGCATAGAGCAATTTTTGGGGAACATAACCTTATAAGCTGGCTTCACCCTTTCTTTGACAAGGCCAAATAATGCCTTGCTTGCTGGAAGCTGTGGGGCATTTTGATGGTGTATGATTTCATGTCTGGGAATTTCAGCAGTATTCCTTAGCAAAACCACAAACAAGCCTTACACTTTCCAAAATTCATGATCAGTTCTGACTGCACATTAAGGGACCGTGTGGTGCTGGCATGCTGTGACATCAAATAGCAAGCAGAGTTAATGGTGTTGTATGAATTCCAACACCCGTGGTCTCTTTCATCATTTTTTTAATCTGTCTGGACAGAGATTAGCTGTAATGATGCCTCTGGAATGTCTCTAGCAGTGTTCAGCGTACCACAGACAAAGCCTTTAGTACAGGCAGTGCTGGGGGGGCAGGGGATGCTCTGGGGCACAGCAGTTGTAAGTGGGGTAGATGCTGTGGAAGCATGGTAGGAAAACCAGTTGAAGAAAAAGAGTAGGTGGCCCCTTTTTATGTTCTAGAGGAAATTCTGTGTTTCTCACATCATTTATGGAGCTCCAGGTTATCCAGCTGCCACTGTTAGAAAGAAAGCACAGGCTTGCTGTGCTGGACAAAGGTGAGGTTTGTTTTAACTGGAGGTTTTTTGCTGTGAGCAGACTAAACCAAAGGGAATTGTTAGTTTGTGTAGGGCAGGAACTCTGTGGAGGAGAGAGCAGCCCCATGGGTAGGGCAGGAGTGCTGTGGCTGTGTGTCCAGCAGGACAGAGCAGCCCAGTGGGTAGGGCAGGAGTGCTGTGGCTGTGTGTCCAGCAGGACAGAGCAGCCCAGTGGGTACAGCAGGAGTGCTGTGGCTGTGTGTCCAGCAGGACAGAGCAGCCCAGTGGGTACAGCAGGAGTGCTGTGGCTGTGTGTCCAGCAGGACAGAGCAGCCCAGTGGGTACAGCAGGAGTGCTGTGGCTGTGTGTCCAGCAGGAGCACAGCTCCCGGTGCCCTTCTCATGGCCTGACAGGAGGCTGTGGGCTGGGTGGGCTCCCCCATGGGGGGAGAGGTGGCCACAGTCTGGCTGCCTCTGCTGGCTCCTCCCTTAACCCCCTTGCCCTTGGTAGTTGGAAGGACCACGCACATGACAGGAATTACTTTGTCCGCAATTTTTGGGGCCAGAGAATCCAGATTTGCTCAGCCAGCATAGCTCATGTACTGCCTGGTTTCACTGGTGTTAGGAATATGTTTAAATCAGTGTTTCTGAAGGACTGTGCCTCTGTGGTTTTATCAGTTATGTCAGTTAATGGCAGAGGAATCTATCTTTGCAAATCCCTCAAATGTCTTTTCGCAGTGAGGAAAATGAGTCATTAAAAAAAGAATCAATTTAGCACTTAATATTCTAGATTCAGAAGAGTACTCAGGAATGCCAGTGAATCACTGTCAAGTAGGATCTGGGCAAGTTGAAATGAAGGATTGATAGCCAGGAGTTCAGGATTATTCTGTTCTTAATACAAAATGTATTTGAATGCCTTCTTTGGTCTTAAGGAAAGGAAGGCTCAAAAATTTAGTTTCAGTTTAAATCTGCCATTTAACTTCACAATTTAAATAATACATGAAATTTAAAATGAGACTTCAGATATTACTGAATATTACTAATATAATAATGAAGATATTTTTTCAGAATTGATTCATTTGCTAGTTTCATTTTTTAGCTGTTTTTTTTCTAAAAGTCTGCTTAAATACATTAAATAGAAGAATTAGATTAGAGATTACTAGGATTGTTTGGTAAAAAATCCTAGAATAAAGTTTGTAGCAAAGAAAGCAAGAGGAGCCAGTGCACAGGGATTAGTTGATAAGAATAGAAAACCTAAGTCCATGCACTGCCATGTTTATGTTCAGCCATGATCTGTGTGCAATATTAAATGGAAAATTTGAGCTTAGTTCCTTGTGTAAGAAATCATTTATGGAACTTGAGCAAAATGGTAATTGGAAAATTTAACTCGTATTGTTTGGAGATGCTTTGGTAACCTTAATTTGGAAAAGTAGTACAAAAGATGACAAAGCAATGGCAGTGCTATCCTGCATGCAGCTCACTGTTTTTGTGTGGGCTTTGCTCTTCTTAGCTTTTTGTGCTTTAACTCTGCTTAGGCAGAAGTAAAACAGCCAGACACTGGAAAATTCACAGCAGTCCAAGTTACTCATGAAGTCTGTGAGTGACTGAGTTTGTGTGAGCCTTTGGGATTGAAACATTAAATGTTCCATGTAATTCATTGTCAGACATCAGAAACCATAGGTGAAATGCCACTGTGAGCTGCTCATGAAATGTTTGAGGCCTTTGCATCATTTCAATAAGCCCAGAAGGTATTAGAGGGGCAAGAGGTTACCTTGAAAAGCAGAAATAATTTTCCCAGAACAACACCCAGCAGCTCATTTGTGACACCCAGCATATCCTTGATAGAGAAGCCTGTATTTTCAAGTGTTTAAACAGGAAGCAAAGGTTGCAGCTGTGAATGTGCTAACTCAGTACATTTGAGGAAAAAAATGTCTTTAACAGCTGCCTTCAGTCTTTCATGTAGGCTTAGGAAATGTATTCAGTCTGTTGATACATAGCTTCATTGGTGCACGTAATTGCAAAACATTTGTAACTGTCAGAATTTCTTTCTGGCTGACTGGGTTGCTGCGGAGGGTTCCACAAACCCCTGGGCAGCTGCCATAAAGAGCCAAACAAGATAAAAGTACACTGATATCTGTACCAAAATCTGCTTTGTTTTAATTTCTGCTCAAAGATGTCCTGCACTCCTTCCCATGGTACCTCATAAGAAATTAGTGAGAAATCTGCAATTTATTTCATTTGTATATATTGTGCTCTTTTCAGACCCTATATCTATGGTCCTACTGCACAAGGCGAAAGAATGCAAATTCTGCAGAACTTCAAGCACAATCCAAAAATCAACACTATTTTCATTTCCAAGGTGAGGGAGTACATTCACTGTGTCCTTGTGCCTATCTTTGGAGTCAGCTTTAACAGTCAGCTGCACATGCCTAGTGTGCATTTGACATCTGCATATCACAGCTCACAAAGAAAGCTGTGCTTTGGCTTTGGTGTTGGCTGGGGAGATGTGGAAATGAGAGAGTGCTCAGAGGTGCTGCTCTGTTGCAGGTAGGGGACACGTCCTTCGATCTGCCAGAGGCCAATGTTCTCATCCAGATCTCATCCCACGGGGGCTCACGGAGGCAGGAGGCTCAGAGGCTGGGCCGAGTGCTGAGAGCCAAGAAAGGTAAAGGAGGCGGTGCTTGGGCTCTGGGCCTTGGATCACAGCAACCTAGAGCAGGGGAAACTGGATGTTCATGAGGCTTCCTTATACTGTCCTTAGGTTTTAGTCAAAGAGAATATACCTATATCCCAGGGAATGAAAATGAAGCATCTTCTGGGTCAGTAAACTTAGTGATGAGAAAACTTCTAAAGGACAAAAAAAGCTGAAAGAAAACTGACTTTCTATGGCAATTCTCTCACTTTTTCATTCCTTGGTATTTTCTTCAACATGCAATTGTTTGTGTTGGATCATAGTATTATTCTAAGAAGCAAGCCTCTAGAAATCACATTTTTGACACTGTACATTACTTGCTTTTAAAAACTGGATTAGGTTTTTGACTAGTGTGTTTTTGTAAAACGTGGCCAAAAGATTTTTTTTTGTTTAGAACAATTACCCTTAAAATACTTTCTACTCAAACTTAAGCTCTGCAAATACTTATTTTAATACAAGCAGTTTGTATATTTTATATATTTTAATATTTTAAAACAAGCAGTTTGTGCTTGTTACAGGTAAGGCTTTGTTTGAAAATGCAAACAAACCCCATGTTAGTGAATTGACAAAGTCTTAATGAAACCCTGAGTTTTAGAAGAGAACTCTATTACCAGGGTACCAGACCTTAAGGACTGTAAGTGTAAAAAAGTTTATGCACAGCCTGGTGGTATGTGCTGGTCTTCAGATAGTGCTATGAATTCTTAGCTGAGTGTGTTTGTTTCACTTTTTTTAATTCAAAAACACTGCAAACTCTAGTTCACATGGATAAAACTTTTCCTTTGTCTTTTTCTGATGGACTTTTTTTGACATGCACTGCAGTCCTTGCTCTTGACTTTTCACTTCTTGACATGATAGACTTAAAAACGATTTTATCTTTCACCTTGCCTAGCAGAATAAAGCAGCAGATTCTTCTTAGAGCACCTGTTTGATTGTGTTAGTCTACTTTTCCTTTTCTGTTTTTGTCATTTCACCTATCCTCAAGTTATTAAGACCAAAAGTAGGAGTTGCTGTGTCAATCAGTTTATGCAAGGTCTGGGTGCAGCTAGACGATACAAATAGTTTTGTGGGGATAACTTACTTAAGTACCTGTTTTCAGTATTTATTCCATGGTTGTTCTTTGTTGCAGTGTTGCAAATGAAACTAATCACTGCGTGCTTTTGTCTCTTAGGCATGGTTGCAGAGGAATACAATGCCTTTTTTTATTCCCTTGTATCCCAAGACACTCAAGAAATGGCATATTCAACAAAACGACAACGGTTTCTTGTAGATCAAGGTTATAGCTTCAAGGTAATTTGTTCCTTCTATCTATTATACTTGAGGCCTAAGAATGTAATTTTCATATTGTTTAGTTTTAGTATTTGGTCCAGTACTTGAGAATTCTGGTTGTGGAATGCGTTAATTAAGGTTTTTTCTTTTCATTTTTTGTTTAGTACTTACTTTATTCTTGCCATCTTTCAATAGGTTCATTCTTTGCCTTTTAGCCAAAAGAGAACTGGAGGAATACGTTTTTGCTCAATCCACATACCTTGTCTTTGCTTCTTAAATATCAGCCTTATTGCAGTTTTCTGCTTGGAGTGCAGTGCTAGCTGGGTTTTTTTTTGGTTAGCTAACCAGTTGCCTTTGCTACTGTATTTTCTTTATTATTTTAGAGACTAAATGTAAGATATACTAAATTTTAAACCAGTTGCAGAAGAACTCTGTATATTAAAGAATTAGGGGGTAACTTTTAAATAGAGCATCAGTTGGACAGCTTAAAAGATGATGCAGTGGGAATTCTTTCCATTCTGTGAATCATGTTGGTTTTGCAACCAGAAGTGGAAACAGGGAAATACAATTTAAAATGGATTTTTGTGACTCCTTTTGCTTTATTTTTAAAATGACCATAGCACATATACTCCTAAATAAACAAGAAGTACCATGGTGTTCCTTTAGCCATGTATGAGTGATTCCTTCCATTAATGGATTCTTCAAGCTTGGACATTTTCTCAGGAAAACATCCTTTTTCAGACTAGATATTCCCACAAATAACAGCCCACAGCTCTGATTATTCATTCCAGTGTTTCCCTACCCCATTTTTGAAAAATGGTACTTGGCAGCTAATATGGATTTCCTTTTACCTTAAACTTTATTTACATTGTTTTTGTGATCTGCTCCAACCCAGACTGCTGAGGTAATTAGGTTCTAATTGTATTGACTCAAGAGATAAGCAGAAAAGGAGGGAAAACACTACATAATCAATGCTTGAATTAGAATGTCTTTCTCAAAACCATGTCAAATGTGACATTTTCAAAATACCTCTGGTTAAGAAAGTAAGCTGCCTGTTGCAAATCTTTATAACAGAAGCTTGAGATCTTTCAGCTCTTCAGAAGAGGAGCTTTGTCCACTGATGGAGGCCATGGCACTGCATTGCCAGTAGGTCACATGTGCCCTGTGCCCACAGTTACCAGATGAGTTACTGAGACTTCCAAGGAGAACAAACCTAACTGAAGTTACCCAGTGTTTAAATACTCAAAGGCTGGAAGAGTCCTTTTGCTCTGTGACTTATGCTCTGTTGCAGGTTGCTGCACTGTCTCCCAGCAGTTGTACATCTCAATTTGTTAGGAGCTTTTCCCCATTGTCCTAAATGCTTCTTGCTAAAATTCTAAGTCTCTGCAGATCTGCTGGATTATTTTTGTTAAATATAAAATACTGGTTCTTAAACTAGACAAATCTAGAGCCTACAGCATGACACCAACCTTGCAGGAAGTTGAATACATGAGTTATATGTGCTTTGGTCAGGTTCTTGGTCAAGCTGGTATAAACAATGTTTAGCTGACATGCTCTGCCCAGAGCTTTTCTTTCTTCTTTCCCTTTTTTTCCCCCAAAGATTTGTCTTTTGCATTTCCAGCCAGAATATAGCAAGAGCTGTGAGTGTATGTATGTATACATCACTCAGCAAGATTTTGTATGTATCTGTGCTATCTGTAGTGTGAGGTTGTTCCAACCAGTGATCAAAGTTGAAGGCAGTTCCAACAGGATATGGAATCAGAAAGACTTGTCTTGGTTTTGAATAGCTAACAGTGAGGAGGAAGAGCCCTCACCTTGTAGTGTGCTCTGTTTCTTAGGTAATCACAAAGCTGGCAGGCATGGAAGAAGAAGAACTTTCATTTTCAACCAAAGAAGAACAGCAACAGCTTCTCCAGAAAGTCCTGCAAGCATCTGACCTGGATGCTGAAGAGGAAGTAGTTGCTGGAGAATATGGTTCAAAGTCAACTCAGGTAATGAAGAATTCTTTGAAAAGGATGACCGCAGGTGGGACAGAACTGGGCCATTTTATTTCCATCCAGTTCTAAATGTGGTGTTGTCATTGATGGCCTGGTATCTTTGTGAAACATTAGAGAACAGATTTGTTTTTTTAATGTGTATTAGCCTTTAGCTATTGGAATAATTCACTTGTTGGGCACTCAGAAAAAATTCGACATGGAATTTGTGTCCTTCTCCATCATATTTGAAGGAGAAGGTAACAGATCTGTCGTTACAGATTTGAAGTAAATCTTTTAAGTCACATGCAGTGCAAATATTTGAAGCCTCTGTCGCCACCCTAAGCACGTGTGTGTGCTCGTTGTCCCGCAGGTGTCGCGCCGTGCCGGCACCATGAGCTCCATGTCCGGGGCAGACGACACGGTGTACATGGAGTACCACTCGTCCCGGAGCAAGGCGTCCTCCAACAAGCACATCCACCCCCTGTTCAAGCGCTTCCGCAAGTGACCCCTCACACGGCAGCTCCTTGGAATGTCACCTGTGTTCCTGTCACTGCAGAGATGGAGCTGGAATTTGTGACAGGTCCTCTAACAGACTCTTTAGGTGCATCTGTACAGCCACATAATTACTTACCAATGTATGTGCTCTTGTAGCTGAATGGGAAAGCAAAGAAGGAACTAAATCTTACCATGAAAATATTTTTAGGAACTTGAAGATACAAATATGTCACAGTACATGCTTTTTTTGTGTGGCACTGTGCTCCTTGTCTTATGCCCTCATTTCCTCATGGCTGGAGGGCAGAAGCATAAGGGCCACTTCATTCAAGAGAAGTACTTGTCTGGTTTTCAGGGTAATTAATAGATTTTATTTTTATCAGCTGAAGATCCTTTTTCAGAAGAGTCCTTAAAAGGTTTTGTAAATGAAGTTTGTACTGATGTTTGAGATATTATTTATCTGATTCTTGTGTCTGCTCAACAATATAGTGTTTCTCAAAATGCTTAAATAAAATCATCCAGTGAGCTGAACAAATCCTGAGAGGAGCACTTTACGTTATATTTTTAAACTGAGAGCTAATTTATACTTGTGACTTCACCTGTATTAAAATTCTAAAAAATAGGTCAGAAATACTTTAGAGTTTGAAGACAAGAAGAAAAAGAGACTGTCACCAAAGTAAACTCAAGGACAGCGTTAGTAGTAAATACAAAGGAATTCTGTGCTCGTTTTCCTAATTTTTCTTGCTACTCTTGAGAAGTTGCTCAAATAAAAGCTGTTTCTCTTGTTATTTATATTCTATTTATTAACCATGCAATGAAACCTTCATAACTGCTAAACAGTGCACTGTCACCACAGCGGTTATTACTGAATCAAAAAGCATTTTGACTTCTCACAAGGTGAGTTGGAAGAATGTGTGAAAGAAAGATTCCTGAGTTTCTTTTTTTTAAAGAAGACTGCATTATAATTCTAGAAAGCAATAGGGAAATTTTGGTGGTTTGTGGCAGAAGAATGCTTTTTAATGCTTTAAGTAACATCTGCTTAATAATGTAACACGCTACTTGCTGTTGTCTTAAGAGGTGTTATTTCTCTGGTTGTTTGTAGAACTTTAGGAACAACCTCTGTTGGTTGAAAATAGGTTTGTATAAACATTTACCATACTGGAAGGAGCATGCATGGTACAGCTATTCTGGTAATATGACAAATGTGCTTCACAAGAATACTGAATTCTGTTTCTTATTAGCATGAATTCACAAATTGAGAATGCAGAGATATTGGAAGCCTTTAATAATTGAGAACAGATGGTGCTTGGTTTTGGTCTCTGTATCAGAATCAGGTAATTTTTAGAAAGGGAACTGATCTGCCTCAGTTTAAACTTTGTTTAGGCTCTGAGCCTTACCCTGTAACATTTGATTCTTTCTCTCATGCTGTGTCTTCTGCCTCAACCTGAAACCAGCCATGGCAGTGCTGGAGTAGCTTAAATGGAAGAGATGATTGTGCAGTATTCTGGTACTGATTTCCTCTCCCAGTTTAAAGCATTATTTACTTCTGATAGTAGTTTGGACCAGCTCTAATGGCAACAGCTAGTAGCAAAATGGTAATTTAGTATCATGGGAGGGGCCTGTGCATAATTCTCTCTTAAAGAGCTTTATGAATTGCTTTGAAACAATTCTCCACCCTTCATAAACTTGAAAAAACAACAGCCTACTAAATGCAAATGGCTTAATGCTGATTCCTGTAATTGTGGAATCACTAGTAGTAGCTGGATTTAGTACTGCAGTAGTTCATGTGTGGTAAATCGTGACTAATGATGTCACTCCTCTAAGTAATGTGTGTGGGATTCAGTACATTCAGCATCAAGCATAATAATTGTATGAGGTATGAATGACTCCATGCATCAGTGTTAGCATCTTGGTATTCATACTTTAGAATTCATGACCTTGATAAGGTAAAGGGCAGTAATTACTGCCTGCTCTTACTCCAGGCTGCAGCAGCAAGTGGCAGACTGGTCCATTTACTCACCGCAGCTGCATTGCTGCACTCTGGCAATGCACCCAAGGGTCACAGACAGCTCCAGATCTCTAATCCCAGCCCTCTAGGAAACTCAGTTGTCCACAGAAGAACAGATAGTGTGGCAGAAGTGTGATTCAGATTATGACTGATGCCAGAGGCAGGTGAACTCAGGGGTAAGTAAATTATTTCTTGGAAGTCTGTGGATAGAGGAGGTGTGATTTTCTTGGATGTCATTCAGGTTTCCTTGCTGGCCCCTGCTCCCTGGTCCCCTCCTTGGTCTGAATTCCATACTGAGGAGACTTAATGTGCTTCAGGAATTGTCTTGTTTAGTATTTGCTGTTTGTGTTTCTGATAGGCTGCAATACTGAAGCATGGAAGTGTCCACATGAGGATGTTAAAGCTTGAAGGCTGCTGCTGTTGCTCATTAAAATGGCATTCTAGACTAAAAGTGCAGTGATGATGGGGTGGCAATTTCACAGTGCTCACCCAAGCACCAAACTACAGCCAGTTTCTGTTTCTGTGTCTCCTTAGGCCCTCCTGATGGTCATTTCTCATAATGCCATACTTCATGTGTTTAAAAACTGGACTTCAAGGCAAGTGGTTCTCAGTATAACTTAGTGGCATATGCCCTGGGAGGCACAGGGCAAGGATCTAAATCTATGAGAAGTCTGCAGGTAGAACTGAATTTTTTACAGTTGATTCATGGGTTTTTATCAAGGACTGAACAGTAAGTCACAGCAGCATTGGCTTGCTTGTTCTCATACCTTCTTTTTGTACAATCTTTGATTAGTATTTAGCCTGTGAAGTTCAGATTTGTCCTGTTTTCAGGAAAAACCAGGAATTTAGAGAGCATTTAAAATTCCAAAGAAGTGGCTTCACAACCTGAAAGGATCTTTCAGAAGATGTGCTTGAGGACAGTCACAAAAGGCAAAAAATTATGGCTAACTGTATGGCTTTTTCAGTGAAAATGTTTTAAACTACACTGAATTTTTTTGTTTAATTTCTGACAATGCAACCCTTTTTCAGCTTTTCTTTGCAAATGTTCTGAAGAGTGTATCTGTGTAGTCCTAGCTGAAAACGTTGGGCAAAGTTAAATGCCTCCTATAAAATTTTTTATGTCCATAAATTATACTTATAAATTATTTATACTTGTAGCTATTTCAACAGATATGTAAAACATACAGTACAATATTTATTATACTGGATGTAATAAAATTATGTTCAAATAATTACAAACCAGATATAGCCAAGACTGTTAAAAGGTGAGAATAATTCTAAAAACAGAATTCCTGGTAAGATGATAATGTAACCATTGACTCTGAATACCAATGTTATTGACACAAAGATCTTTGACTGAACTTTGTCAGAGTTCCTGCAAAGAGGAGGGCAAGTTTAAATTGGATTTAGAAATAACTAAACGAAGGTAACAAAGTACAATTAATCAGACCATTGGGGGGTCTAGACTGAGAGAACAGCAGGACTGTGGGTTTGAAGACAAATTATCCAAAAATAATACATAATCTAAATTATCAATAAGCCAAGTTTAGTTTATACTGTGATCCCATTACATAGCAAAAGTTAACTAAAACTGAAGCATGTCTGCTGTGAAGGGGCACGTGCTCCAACTTGTTTGAAATAACAAAAGTCCCAACTGACTGGTTACATAAAACATATTTTCAGACTTCAGGGACCAACAGGCTAGGACAAACGTCATTGTTTAAATTTAAAGGACTCTGAGTGTGTTTCTGAGTCAGTGTTAAGATGTCTGATAAATATATATACTGGTAGGTTGTACAAGTGGGAGAAAATATTTATCTTTTCAGTCACATAAATGTGTTTTGGTTGGTTTGTGCTGATGGCATAACTCCTCCCTTCTTTATGGTTTGGTGGCTTTATGTAGAATTGGAAGGAGGTTTTGTATAATGGCTGCTATACTCACCGTTATTCCTGGGAATTCTGTGGCACTACTGCTGGACTTCTGTTACATGAAATAAGTCTGTGTTCATATTTAGGAGGAAAATGGGACCAGACAATGCCAACCCCTCCACCACTTCAGGTTGCCCTCTAAACATTTCATCCTCTGCTGCTCCTTCAAACGTTTGTTGGCTCCTTTCCTTTACTCTTCCTTTCTCTTTTTCAAGTCTATTATAGGAAACTTATTTCAGTTTCATCTGTCTCTTGTCATGTAAATTTTGGTGTTTCCTCATAATGTTGACTACTGAACATTCTGCAGTTCTGCAAGTTTGATCTCCAACTCAGATTCTGCAGTAGTAAGGATGTGAAGTGTGTCAGTAAAGCAGGAACATTAGTGGCACATATGTACACTGAAACTCTTAATTTGAAAGTCAAACAGAACTACACAATTACGATCTGGCACAGCAAAGAGAAGTGAATGGTTTAATTACACATTCCATGTTGTGGTAGCCCACATGTATTCACTCACATTCATAAACATTCCCTTCCTGTATTCAGCTATTGCACCACCTTACAATTTGGCTTTTGTTGTCTGGAGTGTTCTTTTTGTACAGTTTACATAGAAAAAGAAACTTGTATCAGCACTGATGGGTTGCTATGGTATTGCTGATGATTATTGTAGAGCAAGGTTTTAATAGTGCACCAGAGCTGCATCTGTTAGTGGCTCTGAATTTCTACTCCCTCTGGCAAACTGCCTAGAAATATCTATTGCTTACAAATATTTTTGGCCCACTGGTCATCAGACCTACCTCTGGGCACCACCTGCACTACAAAAAAATAGTTTCTGTGGATGTCAATCTATTCATCTCCATTTGTGCAAGAAAGGTACTCTATATAGATTTGCATTATGGCACCTTTACCCACCCCTTTAAATCCTTCATATCAAAGAAATTTGGCAATTTTCATCATTGGTGCATTGCCACTTTGTGCTTTCTTAATTTATTTCTTTGTTACACTCTGCCATTGCCTGTAATGTACTCTGGAAATTCTTCAGGATGGTGTGGTTTTGGCTTTGCTTATCAAACAGTGATGTCTCCTTGTAATAAAAATACAAGATGGTAAGCAATAATGGAGGTGTCTCACAGACACTCCTGGGTTGGGACTCTTCTCAAAAGGCACATTCCACTCTTTCTTTAAAATACTAAAAGTTTGCTGAGGTTTGCCAGTAATGAGATCTGAAGGTCTGCAGCTGTTTTATGGGCTGCACCAGGTGAGCTCCCTGTTTCACTGAAATTGCAGATTCTCTGAGTGTTTACATGTTGGGTTTTAAAATGGGGTCTGTGTTTCAGACCATTTTATTGCAAACAAACAGAAATCTAACAATAAGTAAACTGAGAAGAAACCGAGTGCAGGTGGGGTTATACAACCCTTAGTTCCTATGCTGGGACTACTGCCACCTCCAGAAATTCCTCAGAAGGAAAGCAGGTACTGTTCTGGTGATGTACTTAAAGGATAAATCTAATGAAGCTTTTTCAAGTGGCTAGAAACAATATGTCCTACAATGATTTTCATGGAAAAAGGATAACAGGGCAAAATAATGGAGAATTCCATTTATGGAAATTGGAAAAAGGTACCCTTAGAGAAAGCTACTACCAGTTGCAAAACTGTAACCTTTACAGCATAATGTATCTAAGTTTATCTCCCTATCATATTAACAGCAGCAGATGCTTTACCTTAACCATGTATGACTTCAAACTAAAATCAAAAAATCAACCATACTGATAGCTGTGAGCAGGAGTTTCTAGGAAGGGTGCACATATTCCCTCCAGTAATCTAGAAATTACAGTGTTTATATAATTTAAAAAAATCTGTGCAACTGTCTCTCTCCAAGCATCTTTAGATAGATACCAAAGAAATGATGTAGCTACACTTCATAGAAATGTAGGAAGGAGAACTTCAGAGGTTCCCTGATGATGTTCTCAAACCTGTTCTTGCAAAGCACAGTGATGGCAAGTATGTAACATCCTGCAATGTCTTGGCTGCCTGAAATGTGAGGTACCAAGGCTACCTGGAAAAGTAATCAAGAAATCTGGAGCTGCAAAATAAGACCATCATCTTCTTTCTTCTCTCTCTTACATGCACCCTTTTAACAAATGATGTCCACATCTGTAGGGTGTTGTCATGGTCGTGGTAGCCATCCTTCCTAGATGAAATAAGTCTCTCAACCTTTCTTATTTAATTTTTAAAAACCTTCTCATTTCTTGTTCCTGATCCTCTTCTCTGGACCCTTTCAAGTATCATGAAGTCTATTTCAAACATGTGATTTTAGCTTAAACCAGCATGTACCTTAACAGATTTTATTCATGTAAAATTTACTGCTGTATCCATAAAGACTGATGTGCCTGTCTAACTTCAGAGTTGTTTAAGTGGAGTTATCAGTGTCCAAAATAAGCAGGCACACAGAGCTTAAACAGAATACAACCTCAAAAATCTAAGTGAAGATAAATAAGGAAAACAAAAGGTAATAATTTTTATGCTTATTAGATTTACTTTTCCAGCAGTTTATTCATAATTCTGTTCTAGAAATTTGGATCTTCCTTAAGACTTTCCTCTGTCCTCAAATTTTATGTAAGTGGCTGACTCACTTAAAAACCAAGATAGTCTCTTCCACATAATTTCAGAAGCTAATCAACATTTTACAGATAATCACTAACACTAACAGAAATACATACAAAAATAACACAAATACTTTTTAAACCATACAGATTTCTACAGAAGTTGACACAAGCTGCAGATCCTGTCCAAAAGATAAATCATTCTGCAATACAAGTAACACCTCTGAACATTGTAATTTACAGGAATTCTTTTGTGCAAGGTTATTGCGTAAGACCACTGCTACTTATATGTGGATGCACAAATGTTTTTCATATATGTTACAGGATAATGAACGGTTCTAAGAGAACTTCTTGCAGAAAGTACCCGATTTTCCAACACAGGGGAATGAATTAATGCCACCAAAAAAAAAAACCCCAAAAAATAGGCCTAATCCTGTTTTTTAAAAAAGTAGGAGAAAGATGGGGTGAGCTTTTCACCAAACTAATGGGTGAAAGAGGCAAAAACTGGACTTTGGCAGCATGTATAATGGGTAAATTTATCTGATTTGAATTATACAAAATAATAGGTTCGTTCTATTCAAGTCTCATCCCAGACCCACCCCCCTTTTCCAGCCCTAGGGGAGGGAGCGTTAAATAATGGTCTGTGTAAACTGATGCTCATGCAGTAAGTTTGGAGAAGTGCTGCTTGTACAAGTTAAAGCAGGCACCGAAGAAAGAGCAACCAAATAAAAAGCAGCTGCAGCAGCAAAGTGGACCCTTCTGAAATTAAAAGACATGTCTTTCCTCACCAGAGTTTTGACGATGAAATGCAAGCAGACACTTGAATGCGAGAGGACTTATATTTACCAGGCGCTCTTTGCCAGCAGCAGCAGCAGGTTTCCCGGGCAGCCGCGGCCGTGCAGCAGCAGCCAGCCGCGGGAGGTGCGGGCCGGCCGGCGGGCAGCGAACAAAGGCGAGGGGCGCGCAGCGGAGCTGCTGGAGCCCCCCCCGCGCCGCCGGGGCAGCGTGAAGAGCCTGCACGAAATGCCCGGACCCAACACCCTCTACAACCTCTACGAGTTCTTCTGGAAGGACGGCTTCGGCCGCATCCATGAAATCCAGGTACAGCTCCCTCGGGTACTTAGAGCGTTAATCACGCCAGGGTTGCTTAAACCTTTCCTTTCCTCCCCTGGCAAAGCGCCGGTGAATGGCCGGGCGAGCAGCGCCGCAGCCGGGCACCGCCGCGCCGCCTTCCCGCAGGGGGGAGCCGGGTTTCGGGGATCCCCCGCTCCAGTTCCCGCAGCCCCGGAGGCTCCGCAGTTTTGTTTCGCGGGGATCCCACGATCCCGGTGCCCCGGCGCCCGCCAGCGCTCCCCGCGCATCTTTGTGCGCGTTTTGAACCGCTGGGGAGGTGCCTCAAAGAAGGAAAAAAAAAAAAAAACAACATTTTTTTTTTCTTTTTTCTTTTTTTACTGAGCTGTTTCACAAGCCTGCAGAGGGCTCATTTTTGGCGGGCAGGGCTGGGAAACGTGGGCTTCCCCGGACTCTGAGACCGCAGCACCCACCCGTGCATGAGGCTGTGCCGGCACCCGGAGCCGCCCCGGCCGCTGCCCTTCCCTCAGCCCGGCCCCGCCGTGCTCAGAGACCATTTTGTCTCTCCTGCCCCGGCCTCCCCTTACATAAATACACTCTGCCTATCGCGGTGCCCTGAGAGACCCGTAAATGAGCCGCCGTCAGCGCTGGCCGGACCCCGGCGGCCGTCCCCGGCCTTGTGGCGGGAGGCGGGCGGTTCGAACGCGCCGGGGGGGCGAGGGACAGGCCCGGAGCGGTGGCGGCTGGCGCGGCCGGCCCTGCCGCCCCCTGCCCGGCCGCCACATTGGCGCGGGGGAGGGGAGCGGTGGCGGGAAGCGGGGCCGGATGGCGGCGGGAGGGGAGGGGAGGGAAGGACGGAGGGCGGGCCGAGAGCGGCTCCTGTCACCTGGCGTGTGGCGGTGCTGCAGCGGGGGGAGGCGGCCAAGAGAACCAGGGGCCGGGTGGGGCTTGAGCAGCGTCCTCCGGTCCGGGCAGCTCCGCTGCTGTGGAGCCGCGGCGGGTCCCCTCCTTGGGGCGCACCTGGTGAGGGCGGGCGGGGCGCGTTATCCCTGAGGGAGCTGGGGAGCGGGGATCTCTGTGCGGCGCCTCGGGGATGCTGGCATGGGCAGCACTCTTACCGTAAGGCTGTCGCTATCCAGAGATGAATTCTTTTGGTTGCTTGGCCAAACATGTGGGTTTCATTCCTGAAAAGTCACAGTG
Source organism: Ammospiza nelsoni (assembly GCF_027579445.1). Taxonomy (NCBI): domain Eukaryota; kingdom Metazoa; phylum Chordata; class Aves; order Passeriformes; family Passerellidae; genus Ammospiza; species Ammospiza nelsoni. The sequence continues at coordinate 25,901,106 of NC_080639.1, forward strand.
CATCTCCTGGGGCCCTTTCCCCGTGTAGTCCAAGCGATTCTAAAGGAAGCGCTTTGTGTATAAGGGAGTAAAGCTGCGTGTTTCACTCTTCTGCAGCTGTGGATCCATAAGCTTTGCGCCGGCTGTACATATCTTGTTGGGAATACTTCAAACGGGGCATTTATTATTTTGCTTGTTTTAGTGACCTTTCCCAAATTGCTAGGAAGAAATTCACAGTCAGAAATTCACAAACCCCAAGAGGTTTGCTGTCTGAAAATTACTGAAATTTCAGGAAAAAAGAAGAGAGAGAAAAGAAAATTAAAATAGAAAAGGGAAAGTAAAGAAAACCGAACTTTAAATGGTATGAGAACCAAAAGTTGAAAGTTAAGATTTTCAAAGGGCCTGAAAACACCAGGAAGAGGCAGGAGACAGAAAAATAAAGCATCACATAAGCTGCTTAGTTTTGTCCAGCTTTCTTATATTTACCATTTAGATTTTTAGGAAGAAATGTTAGGATGTATGCGGTATTCCATGGCAGCCAAACTAGATTGCTAATGATGAATTGCTCAGCTTAATTGCTTACTAACCAAGACATGCACATGTAAGGTGAAGACAACTAAAGCTCTTTGTTTCATTCTGTTTATTTTTTTCCTCTAACTCTGTGGTGGTGTACAGAATTTAAGAGGTACTCATCCTAGTTTCATAACACTAAAAAAGATGCTACCATTGGTTTCAAGTTCTTTCACTGTCAAAACAGTGAAAATTATTCAAAATATTAAAAAGAATATTAGACATCCTAAATAGTATATCCATTTCACTACCGCTAGCTGATATGGTGAATATCTCTTCTTTAGTGAATACTATTCCTAGAAAGAAAAGTGTGAGGAAGGATAAGGAGAAGTTGCAATATAATTCTAGTTTTTATTCTGCCTAGAGTCTCAAGAATCACAGGATGCCCTGTTTGCCTACACGTAGAATGCAAGCAGGCATTAAACTTAACAGTCTGTTAAATTTAACAATACAGTGAACATCAGGAATCAATTAATCCCAAACCCTCTGGTAACCAGCACAGCTACTTAAACGATGTCCTTTGGTGCGCACATATATGCAGAAGGGGTGGGGAAGCCGAGAGCCTTTTCACAAAGGAGGTTCTGTTCTCAGTAACAGGATTCCAGCTAGTCCTGGCCAAAGTAGTAATGCCTACAGCAATTATGACAAAGGGAAAGTATTTTTAATTTGATGGGGTTGGATCTCTTTTGTCTCATCAGTGCTATGCAGGGATAAAGAAAAGAAAGGTGAGGAGGGTGGGATTTGGATGCTGGCAGTTTGAATTTATGGTGTGTGAAAGAATGACTGGTGTGAGAGTGGTATGTGAGGCACTAGAGAGGAACATTTTCAAGGTTTGGAACAAAGGAAATAAAAACCCATGTTGTGATAGAAAATATTGAAGTAGAAATCCTGGGCATTTTTTTAATACCTGAAGTTGATAGAATGGTGTTCAGTCTATTGAAAGAAAGGGATGTCCAAATACTTTGTCTCTGTCGTTTCTGGTTTAAAACTAGTATTTAATTTATTTGATTGGATGGCTCATCACTTGATTTATTTTCTGTTGAAGTTTGTTTTCCCATGTAAACCTCACCATCATCGAAAAAATAAACTGCTCCCTAAATACCAAAATTTGTTGAACCTGTTTTTCTGTGACTGGTGGCCTGTATTCCCCTCACTCCACTGATTTTTTCCTTGCCACACTCCTTTCCCAACTCATGCTTTCCTTTCAAGACACATACTCTCAAAGTTATTATCTCCAAGTTCAGTATGCCTAAAGCATTTCTAAGGCAAGAGATGCTTTGGATTTTGGGAGAGGTTGTTCGTACATTGCTCTGTCTGTGGTGTTGGTTAGGAGCAGATCACACAAAATGACAACTGAGTTCCTGCTGTAGCATTTCCCTCATCAGGGTGACTAATACATGTATCTCATATGAATCTAGATGCTGATTTTTGAAAATTGTAAGAATATTTAGAGCTTCAACTGAAGTTGTCCATTGTGTTCCAAAAGTAGTTAAGAGGTGACTGGCAGAGACCACAATTGCACAACTCATGTTTTATTTGGAAACTAGACAAAAAGAATTATATTTTTTTAAGCGTACTTGGTATCATATTTTGAAGAGTGATTCATGTGTCTTTAACTTATTGTTGGCAATTAAACAATTCATCTATGTAACTAAGATTGAATAAAATATATTTCAAATAAATTAATCTTGGGTCAATGCTAGATTTTCACAAGTGCAGTTGGTGTCAACCATCTTTGGCTTATAATCAGCATAACTCTGTGTGCAGATGTCTTTGGATTAGAAAGTAGGTAATGTGTCAAAGTTAAACTTTGGTCAGTTTAACTTGTCTTAATACTTTAACCAGAAATAAAGGCTTTAAAATTGATTTTCACAGCCTTTATAATATCTTTCCAATAACTACTTTGCAGTTTTGGGGAAATTTTTTCCCCTCTGAAATGAGGATGTACCTCAACTCCAAGTGAATTTGTAAGAGTTGAGAATTTCACTTCATGACCATGTCAGAATGAAATTTATTTGAAATAATCAGTAAGATTTCACAGGACAGTGATAGTGCAATCTTACTGGAAAACTGTTTGGGTTGCTTTTGTATATTTGTTTTAATATATATACACAGCTTAATATTTTCCAATCCTCTTTATTAATTTCCAATCCTCTTATTTGTCTCCAGCCTGAATCATATGATTTGTGGATCAAGCACTTAATAAAGCCCCCTTGAAGAATAAGATCCCACCTTTTCCTTTTGCAGAATTAGCAATATGTCTCTCTCAAATTTACTGCTGACCAGTCTGTTCCAAAATGCAATTTTTCACTAGGCTGTTGTGCTGTCATTATTCTTGGTTAAGTGTGAGAAACTTAGGCATAGCTTCTTTATAAGCAATTAAATGGTAGAGTAAGTAGTTATTCACAAAAGATATCTTTGTATTATACTGGTAATTTAACTTTATATGCTTCCATGTTTTTCATTTTTGCAGACATTCTTTCTAACCTGTTTGATCTGAGGGGATGTGTTTTTAAGTCCTTTCATCTCCTCAGTGTTTGGTTTCACTCACACTCTGTGCCTTAGAGCTTTGGGTCTTTCCAGTCAGGGTCCTGAACTGTGTGACCTCTCTGTTTTCCTTGTGAATATTTCACAGTAATGCTTACATGCTTCTCCTGACATTTCAAACTGTTCCTTGTCTGGAAGGCTGGGGATCAAATCCTAGATGTGAGCGAGTTTGTGTATAACAAATTGTCAGTTTCCTTTTGTCATAGTTTTCCTTAGTAATACTTGGCTTCTGTTTCTCTTTGTTGGTGATGCTGTAGCAAAAACACACTCAGGAATATGGCAAGATCTTCAAGTCTCACTTTGGTCCCCAGTTTGTTGTGTCCATTGCAGATCGAGACATGGTTGCTCAAGTGCTCCGAGCAGAAGGCAGAGCACCACAAAGAGCCAACATGGAATCCTGGCAGGAGTACAGAGATTTACGGGGCAGAGCCACGGGGCTCATTTCTGCGTAAGTGCTGTCAGCCCTTCACTTCCCCTGTTTTCTAGTGATTTTCTGAAGGACTGTATAGGTCATCTGGGAAATCAGGCTTTTCTCTGTGGGGAAATTTGTGGGTCTAGTGGGGAGAAGGGAGTAGGTATTTGTGGTGAATGCTGTGAATTTGTCCTGCCGTGAAGTTTCAAAGGGATGGCAGTGATGTGTAATTGAGTGTGCAGTAAGCTGCTTTGCACGAAGACATTCTTTGGGAGTGTGCATCAACTGGAGTTTGAGCTGAGTCACTTACCTGCAAGCAGTTTTATAGAACAGAGCTTACTAGCTTTGGCACTGCACTGCATGAATGTGGGCTCATTGCATCAGTTCTAGACTGTTCTATCTAGCAGGCAGTGTGCTGTGTGGAATTGTTGGCTCAGATTGGTTTTAGCTTTATTGTTCTCTGAAGTGCCCGCTCAGTAGACTAATGTAAAGAATGGTCAATTCACAGTGTAGTGCATCCCCAGACAGATATTTTTGAGTCTGGCTGGTTGCAGAGGAGCTATCTGTCTGTACAGCTTGCATAACCTGGCAGCGTGTGTGGGTGTGGTTAATTGCCACTGGGAACTACTCACAGTCCCCACTGACATAGGATGTTTATTTAGAGGGAAATTAATTTCCTGAGTCATGGACAGTCTGTTTTTCATGGTAGCAAAAGTCTTATGTATTGCACTGCAGACTCAAATCTTAAGCTGCAGTTGAGACTCAGACTAACAGTTCCTTGATACTTAGTGAAAAGAGATCTTAAATCAGGAGACTCAGGAGATAACTGTTAAAGAGACCAAATTCTTCTGCTGGATGATAAGTTTCTGTGCCTTGCAATGGCATTGCTCCAGGTAAAAAAAGTAATGGGAAATATAACAATTTAAAGTAAACACATAAAAGATAATTGCCCATTTTCATAAGAATTTGAAAGGGGTCCCTGGAACCACTGTTCCCAAATACTCTGCTCATACAGAGCATGTAGATACTAGAATTCAGATTTTTAGTCTTCATCCTCAAGGTTTCCATGCATAGCTCAGCTAAAGCAGAATCTGTAGCTGTAAGTTGTTTCTCTATAGGTAGCTCTGCTCTCTTATTACTTTGTAGATTTAGAACTGGGATAGCTGAAAGTGATGTATCAGTAACAGAATTTATGGTACCAGCCCAAGTTGTTGATTTATCAGATGTGAATATGAGACTTTTATTTGATAATTAACTACTATTTCTCTGTAAAAGCAGTTTTGTAGACTACCCATTCAAATGTTTATTTAAAGTAATTTTAATAGCATATTTTACTAATTTCTTGCATTAGCTACTACTAACAGACTAACATAGGGACACTTATCAAATTCAGATCACTGAGTGGGCAAATTCTGCCACTCAACCCAGAGATTGACATGTTGCAACACTGAAATTTAATGAGAATGTGCAATAAATACAGAATAACATGGTAGGAGCATAATACAAAATATACATTATCATAATTTTCATTTTACCGTTTGGTTTCATTTGACATGAAAAATTGCAAACAGTTTGGTTGTGGAGCTCTTACCCAGCTGATGGTTGTTAAGGAAAACCATGTATTGACATTATTAATAATTTCTTCTAGGGAGGGGGAGCAGTGGCTAAAAATGAGAAGTGTACTGAGGCAAAAAATTCTGAAACCCAAAGATGTGGCTGTATACTCTGAAGGAGTCAATGAAGTTATCACAGACTTAATTAAAAGAATCCACACCCTCAGAAGCCAAGAGGAGGATGGGGAAACAGTGACCAATGTTAACAACCTTTTCTTCAAGTACTCAATGGAAGGTAAGCCCAGGCAGGATCTGTAAAGAAAATAGATGTAAAGCAGTGTGGTTGTGGTTAGGAATTTCTGTCAAATGACTGTGCCCCGATGTGATTAATCTGAAAAAGGAAGTTTGACATTCTGCATTTGTGTGTCTTCCTAGTCAGTGCAGTGGGTATCAGTAGAATTCCTTAATAGAGTCATTTTATTAAAGAGCAATTCCTATGGAAATGCTGGTGTACAGGTAAAATGTTCAATCAAGGTCTTGAACAGTTTCAGTACTCTGTATTTCTGTATTAGTTTCTCAAGAATAAGGGTGCTGACTTTCTAACAGGTGACTTCTAAGACATGTTAATTTCACAATATACCAGCCAAATTCCAATGAGGAATCCCCATGTGATGTATCTAAATTCAGTTCATAGTTTAATGTGGGAAAAAAATACTGCTTTTCCCTGCATACAAATGCCAACTATGGGATTGTTATGCTTTCCTTAAGATCATCTGCCACTGGCTACCATTAATGAGGGAATGCTGAATGAAACCCTGGCCTGAGCCTGTATGGCATTTCCTGTGTTCCTATAGAAATCTCATGTTTTGTATACATATTTTATGTATTTCTTCAACTGGCTGCATACAACCCCATCTTGTTCTATGTAATGCCCTTTAAAAACATTGGTACTCTTTGCTGACAGGCAACTGAGTAATTTGGGATTTGAAGAATATCCAGATTGCTCACTTTGTGTCAAATTACTGGCTGCCTGCTTGGTCTGTTTCACATTAATAGTGTCTAAAACCAGCATTTAACTACCAGTTTATGGAATTTCAAACTGTGAGCTTACAGATTCACTGTAATTGATGGGTTGGTTTAAATTCTTCACATTCTTTTACTTTTTCATTTATAACTTGTGCCTGGCACACATTTATTTTCTATATGACTTGCTGTTTATTTAACTTACTCTGTAACTGTTCAGAGAACCAATACATAAGGTTTCTTTGAAGGGACCATGTGAGCAGTGAGAGGATGTATAAGAGCTAGCAGTTTCTGAAAGAGGCACAAAAGAAAGAAAAGATGCAAAAAAAATCTTCCCAGGCAGGAAAATTAGGAAAGGAGGAGTGAGTTGAAAGTAATCGTATTTTAAAATTATTTTTGTCAGTAAAGATAATGTCTAGAGGTGCCTGCAGAACTGCAGAAAAAGATCTGTGAAAATTACAGCAAGTCAGAACAAGAGACAGTCAATATTGCCACTTGCAACAGTGTCACACTTGCTTTTTTTAGGGCTGGGTGGAGAATGGTGTGTGCAGTAAAAGCACTGTCTGGAGTGCAGGCTTTTTATCCATTTACACAGACTCATTATTTATTTGCTACCAGCTGATGACAGACACAGCCACTGGTAGAAACTCCTCCATTGTCAGCAGTTATCAGGAATGTCTTTGGACTCGTGTGTCCCTGAGTGTTCAGAGGCCAGCAGGGCAGGCTCAGGATTCACAGTGCAGTGCAAAACACAGCAAACAGGCTGGAGGCTGCTCTGCTTCTGGTGGAATTCCTGGCTGTCTTCTCATGCTGAGCATTACTGACATAGCAACTACTCTCTTGCTGCAATGTTTAGCTGGGCTCTTTTACTGTGCTTTGAATTTCTGTTTTATCTGTTCCCCAACTGAAGTAGTAATAATATTAATAAATTTATTGTAAAGTAGTTCCATTTGATGCTAGTTATTTTCTTTAAATTATTAATATATATTCATGTATGTTTACAGACAATTCTTTCATTTTTTTATATGCAGGTGTGGCCACTATTCTGTACGAATGCCGGCTGGGCTGCCTGGAAAACAACATCCCACAGCAGACTGTTGAATATATTGAGGCTCTGGAATTGATGTTTAGCATGTTTAAGACCACTATGTATGCAGGTGCTATTCCCAAATGGCTTCGTCCACTTATTCCAAAACCCTGGAGAGAGTTCTGCAGATCCTGGGATGGACTCTTCAAATTTAGTAAGATTTAGTAGTAGAAAAGTTCAGCTGTATTTCTGCAGGTTCTGGGTGTGTTTGAACGGGACAAGCTGCATTTCTCTTCTAAAATTATAAGAAGACATTGTGGCAGAAGTAAGTTTCATGTTAAATGCAGACTGGCCAGGGGAACTGTTTTAAAAAATATTCAACTGAAAGCAAACTTTATCAGTACCTTTCAAAACTCCCTATGTTATACTGCTCTTTATTTATCTTCATCTGTTTCAGCACACACTTGTCATTCCAGGTCCAAGTGCTTTGCCAAGGTTTTATCTTAAGCCACTTCAATTTTAATGAGGGTACTTTTGTTGACTTCAGCAAAATTTTAATTAAGCACCCTGACATAATCACCACTAAAACTGACTAGAAAGTTAATAAACTAGACTCTGAATATTAATTAAACATTTTGTAAAGTTTATTTGTATGTATACAAGTGTATAAGGTGACATTGAAGTACACTGATATACTACAATATGGGGTTTTTTTTCCTAAATAGAACATTCCAGTCTACTTTATAAATCAGTTTTCATGTAAGTAGGAAGGAGTTGTCTTTGCAATTTTATTTTTCTAATGTTCTTGGGTGTTAAAAAATCTTGAACCCCTTTTCTCTCTCAAATATTAGAAAGCTGCATGCATTTTCATTTTTTGTAAGCTCGTTCTGTGAGCCATTATCTTTTGGAGGAGTTTTTCTCTTCTTAAATCCCTTGCTCGACCAAAGATGCTCTTTGCAGTCATTAGAGTGTACATGGAGCTGTGGGTGAAATTGCTCAGCATGTCATTCACTCAAGTTTTTGTATTTTTATCACTTGATGGTCCTCATCTTTCTCTTCAAAGTAATTAAGTTCTGTGGCTTTGACCTTCTGGTTGCTGCTAGCATCTTGCAGCAGCGTCTGTGCTGAGCTGCAGCATGCCCTGCAGACCCCACCACTTCTTGCAGAGTCACCAGAGACAAGCCAGGTGGGTGTAAAACTTGGCTTTGATCTTCCCTCAAGAAAGGGCACTGAAGTCTCTTATGTCCTTTCTTTGGGCTCAGCATTCTCATGCTGTGAGCTATCAAAGTTCCTGTCAGCTCAATCTTTCCTTGCCACGAGTACCCAAGGACCTCCACCATCACTTTAGGATTTTTCTTTAAGAAAAAAGAATTTTTTTTTCCCCTGGACGTGCAGCGTAGCGTGAGAAATGTGATTACTGAACGGAAGCAGCACAAAAATAAAAATGGAGGCTTAACAATTTTTTTGAATCTCAAAGGTCAAATCCATGTTGACAACAAATTGAAGGCTATTCAGTCTCAGCTGGACCAAGGAGAAGTAGTGAATGGTGGGCTACTTACACACCTCCTAGCGAGTAAGGAACTTACTTTGGAAGAGATCTATGCCAACATGACTGAGATGCTTCTGGCAGGAGTGGACACAGTAAGCTTTTACCATTTTTCTTGTGCATAGCTGTTTTTGTACACAGGGATCACTGGCAGCTCTCCTCAGGGGGGTTACATTGCTCATAAGGATGTAATTTTAACACATTTAGGCCACGAGGCCTTTAAAGTGATACAAAATGCTTCCTGTAGTGTGTAATCTCTCCACTGGAATGAAATCAGTGTTCTGATCTAGCTGTGGTCTACAGGAACTCATTACTTGGGAGTCTGTCCCACAGTTTATTAAACAGATAAAATAGCAATTGTCTTTACATTCAGCTTGTATTTCATACATTTTCTTTTACAAGTTTGCTTATCAGGTTGGTGTTTGTGCTACTTTAGGTGGAGCACAATAGAAAGGTTAGCTGAAAGTTAGGGTGAAAAAAATTGATCAATAAATTCATATGTAGAGTTTGGTAAAGGATTTCCATGTATGGCTAATTAAATCAACTGGGACACACACTATGGATCAGATACCTGCTTTCTGCTGGAATCCATTACTGGGGGGATGTTAGGCCAGCAATGATGTGGATAAGGCACCAGTTCACTCTGCCCCTGCTTGTGCTGACAACACAGAGTCAGGCTGAGGCAGAGGGCTGTGGTGGAGGCTCAGGGTTAGTGGGCCTGGTGTATCCACTGTGTTAACACCTAGGAATGTGTTTCAAGTGTCTCTCATCCTTTATTCCTCTGATTTGCCTTACATTTGAAGAAACATTAATGCCATGTGTGTCTCTTCCCCTCTCATTCCTAGCATATGAAATCAGTGTAGCTCAGTACTGACTACAGCATGACCATTGGAAAAATAAGGAAAAAGAAAGATGAGTTATTGCGTGTAAAATGTATACATAATTATTTAGAATATTGGTGAACACTTCTACTATAAATGATTGTTACTGAACAAATTTTTTAAAAAAAATATATTAATTTGATAAAGAAGTGGACTTAAATAGTCTTATAGTAAAAAGGTTAAAATAAGTAAAAAAGTAAAATGGTCTTAAAGAAAAGAAAAACTCTCTGGATAATTGAATTCAGATTTCTTTTGGCTTAAGAAAGTTTGTAAGGTTTCTAAAGAAAACCAGAAAACCCCAGCAGCAATCACTTTTGAATTCCAAAATAAGGAGCATATGTAAAACTTCTTTATGTGCTGAATATTACTCCATTGGTTAAATGTCCCAAGGGCTTAATAATTTGCAGAGGTTTTTGATCTTGTTTCTTAAGTAAAACACAGTTGTTAATCCCATTCATTTTCTAATCTTTCACATCATTAATTTTCCATTTTTAGTGTGTGACATTTTTCATTAAACTAAAAGGACAATATTCATGCCAACAAGAATTTCCCTTTCCATTTGACTCAGCTTTCTCAGCTGGCAACAGTCTTTTTCTGAGAGGACTATACTTCTGACTTCCTCATTTTCAAGCACAAAACAAAAATGGAAGGAATCTTTTTTCTTCTTCTGCTGTCAATTCAGATCTCATTTTATCATAGAAACTGAAAGAGATTTTGAGGATTATAAAAGCTTTCAGTGGAATTGTGAGGCAGTTGTTGGCTGCAAAGCATTTTGTCCGTTCCTGGAACAGTCCTAATTTTTGAGAAGTTATGAAGGAACTGGGAACCTGGGAAGGAACACTGTTTAACCAGAGTTCTGCACAATTGCCAGCTGCTCTGAGTGGAATGCAACTGGGTTGCATTGTAGAAGGCACAGCCATTCCATATTGCAAGAAAATCAAGAAAAGCTTATGAGAGTTGTTCTTCAAGCATTATACCCCTGTCTGAAGACAAGACATAAAAGGTCACCATCATGATGAATTTGCATTCTAAATTGATCTTAAGTTTAAGACCAAAATAAGACATTTCCACAAACTGATTTTTTATCCAGCTGTGGTGAAAAAAGATTAGATGATGGCCTTCTTTAAATCTCTTGTGCTCGAAGTTGAACCATGTCCTGCCTCGTGTTCTGTTTCTTCTTCACACAAAATTTTTTTAAATGATAGTGGTGGAGCATTGCTTACCAAAAGGATAAAGTATAATCTTAGCAGTGGTGATATCAATTCTGTTGTGTGAATGCTATGGGGGGGACCCCCATATGCTTAAAAGGGGTTGGAAATGTTCTGAGAAGAATTTTCTTATCTTGTTTCCTGTGAAGTGTTTTTGTTGGAAGGAAAGGTGAAATGCATATTGAAAACTAAGAGCTAACTTAATCCATTGCTGTTTGGAGTGCTCATGTTTCAATATTGCTCACATAGTTGGGTTTGCATTTGGTTTGTCTGTTGCTTTTTATATTTCACTGGGAAAATATCAGCAGGGATTGTTTTGACATGTGGTGGACTTTTAGATGAGAAAGGGATGAAGGAGGGGATGGCAACGTCTGGCAACCTCCCATTGAATCCAGATGGGAATCATTGCCAGCCTGTTTTGTAACTTTAAACATATAAAACACATAGTTGAAAGCTGATTGTTTTTCGTGGCTTGAAATTATTATTAATGTAATCTTGTTGTGGTTGATGACTGTGGTTTTTCCTTAGACTTCTTTTACTTTGTCTTGGGCCATATACTTGTTGGCAAAGCACCCAGAGGTGCAGCAACGTGTTTATGAGGAAATAGTCAATAAACTGAGAAAAGATCAAGTTCCAGTGGCTCATGATGTCCCAAAATTGCCTTTGATTAGAGCTGTCCTGAAAGAAACCTTGAGGTAAGTAGCAGACAACTAAAAGATTTAATTCCATGTTATTCTAGCAGAGAATGACTCCATTTTAGCATTTGTAGTTTATTGTTGCTAGTGCAATTTGCTGCTTCTACTTTTATTTATTTCAGCAGTATTGTGTCCAAGGATGCTCAAGCAATGAATAAGATAGATTACATAATGTTTAATGTTTTTCAGTATGGTAGAAGTGGTAACATAAACCTAGGACATGTCTGTTAAAGTAGAGAATAGAAAGCTTGATTTTTCCCTTTAGTCTGTATGATAAAATGTAACAACCTCTTCCCCCACACTGGTACTTCGCAGTCCCACTTCAACAATTTCAAGCTTTTTGATTTAAATTAAAGGCATGTGACATACTTTTTTAAAAAATATGTTTATACTAAATGTTCATCATGAGGTGAGGGAAGTAAGAGGATTTTAGAGAAGGCATCAATAAGACTTTTTCAGCTTTAGCAGTAGTGCTAAAATGTCTCCAGCTTGACCACCTACCTTCATGCTTGCACATGTATAAAGCAAATAAATGTATAGACCAAATAGCTCAACATTCAGTTACTAATAAATAACTTTTCTCAGATGATGGTCATATTCTTACAGATGATTCAAGGTCTTTGAAGCTCCAAGGTGTTCTGTACTCCTGAAAAACATTTTTGGTGTGATTGAATATGGCATTCATCCTGCATATTTGGGAATGCAAATTGGAATCTTAACATTTTAAAAATTGTGTTAGTTATTACTTTTGAACTTCAGATAAATATTTCTCACTAGGTTATATCCAGTATTGCCAGGAAATGGAAGAGTGACCCAAAAAGACTTGGTCATTGGAGGATACTTGATACCTAAAGGGGTAGGTTCTGTTGCAGTTCTCTGCAGAGAACAGTTTAATTTTTGCAAATGAAATATGATCTGCTCCAACATATATATACTTCATTGATTTTAAAAGATTTCACCATGCTAGAATATTAAGAGGAAAGTATTTCAGTAATACCCATTTATATGCCACAAATAGATTTTATGATTGACTTGCTGCTGTTGTTTTGATTTTTTTTTTGGATCCTCACCTGCAAATGAAATTTATCATCCTGACTTCTTCTTAATATTCTTGATGGTGGAGTCTATTAATAACATATCTGTGTAATGATACAATTCAATTAAAAAACCCATGGATTTCATTATTCTTGCAGTTTTCCAATTCTTTGTCTGTTAATTCCGTTTGTGGAAACTTTCTCCCTTTTCTCATAGCAACTTTATGAAACAATTCCCAATTCTTGTGACTTGCTCCCATCTCCTTCCCCATTGCATGTTCTCTAACATATCCAGCAACATTGAAAATAATTTGAAGATTATTTCCTTTGACATACTGAGTAAGGGATTTGATATTTGAGGTTTCCTTTTGTCTTCAGAATTACTCAGAGTTGCCTAATTTTTATCACCTCTTATTGCAGAAATTTCAGTAATTGCAAATGATTTTAAATTTTGTTATGTGCATTGGAGCTAGCTAAATATAAATATCATTTATTTCTTCAGACCCAGCTAGCACTTTGTCATTATGCCACTTCATACAGTGAAGAAAATTTCTCAGTGGCAAATGAGTTCCGACCTGAGCGCTGGCTGAGGAAAGACAACTTGGACAGAGTAGACAACTTTGGCTCCATCCCCTTTGGTTATGGCATCAGAAGTTGTATAGGAAAAAGAATTGCAGAGCTGGAAATCCATCTTGCACTCATTCAGGTTAGAACTATATGACAGCACTACAAGAAAAAAGTGAATTGGTATTAATTTTTTTTTATGTATGCTATTTCTGGGTTAACTACAGTGCTCAAAACCTTTGTTTTGGAGTTTTGTCTGATGTACTCAAGCTGCAGAGACTTAAAAAATTGAAAATAATCATGCTTGAAATGTAGCATAGTACCTAAACTACATTGCAGATGGTATGGTACACAGGATATAAAAGTAAAGGTAAGTTTGGTACGGAAATATATAGATTTGGTACAGAAGGCTTTTGTAAGCAAATAAAAAAAATCTTTCTTAATGTGTATTAGAATGGTTACCTGCTCAATTTCTGTGTTTAATTTAGAAGAATTCAGAACTTACAAAGATGGAAAATAGATTTTATATCCTTATACTGATGGCAGACAGAATTTTTCTGTGTTCTGGGCTTTTCTGTCTCTTCTAGTTCTTTCTTCTAACTCATTCTCATTTTAGATATACATAATTTATAGCTATATAAATAGTACATATTGAGATATATTGTTTTTGATTGGTTCATATCATAAAGAAAATGTTCCCAACAGCTGCTACATTTTTTTTGTCATTTACAAGACAGCCTACAGCTCAAATAATGAGTACAGGTTGTGCAATCAAATAGTGAAGATTTGACAACTATTTATATAACTTAACTATAAAAATATTTAGATCAATTTTATATATTCAAAGGAAAGCTTGATTGAATTTTTCTTTGAATTTCCTTCAGTAAACTTTGAGAGCAATCTCTGAACAATTAGTGCCTGTCCTGCAGAGCTGAGAGTGAGAGAGCTCCCAGGGGGCTTGGTAAAACAAACACACTTCCATCTTTTGTCAAAGGAGGCTCGAGGAAGCAATGGAGAACCTGCTTTGTTTTCTGGAAATAAACTAGAGCAAAACAGCACACAACCTATTTACAAACACAGAGATGATACTTCAGTGAGTTAAAATTAGAAACACATGGAGCTCATCAAAGAGAAATTGTTTCAGACCAATCTAATTTCTTTCTTTGACTTGATCACTTACCTCATGTGGGAGTATAAACTAAGTCATGTACTCTGACTTCAGGAAGTATTTTCACACGTCCTGTATGTTTTTGCTCTCAATTAAATTAATAAAATTTGTTCCAGATGGAAGTGCCCACAAAATGCATTCACAGCTGGTTGGAAAAAGGAAATAGCTGGAGGCAGTAGCTATAGAATAATTGCTGTTGAACTGGGAAAGCATTTAATTAAAATTCACTAAAAGTCTGCCCTGCATTTGATTTAGGCTGTTATTTTCATTAACAGTGTAAGTGATGGATTAGAGAATACTTCTACAGTTTGCATGGGATACCAAGCTGATGTGAATTAATTTAAAATCAGGGGACATGAATATGGTATTTTGAAGAAAAATGAGAAATGTGCTAGAAGCAATACAAAATTATTCATTAATACAGTTGCAAGTTAGTGCCCTTGAGAATAAATAAATGCACAAATACAAATTTATGAACAACTGTCTGAGTAATATTAGTACCATAGCAGCAGACTGGAGTGATATAGTAAAAAATCATTCAATTCTGGCAAGGCAATGTGATTTTAGATAATATTAGCAGCATTAGCAAGCATTTTGTATGTCAGAAAGAGGAGCTAAATTGCTCAGTCTTGCCAAACACTGATGAAGTCTCACTTAGCAGCAATAAACAGCCATCCCCATGCACTGCATTTTAAGGACAATATGGCCAAATTCAAGGAAATTTGGAAGACAAAGATAATAACAAGAGGGATTTTAAAAAGAGTAAAATTAAATAAAAGCTTTGTCAACCATCTGACACTGAAAAATGTAGTTATGTATAGGAAAATAATGCATTGGTTATCAGTCATACTAGGAGAAAGAATAAAGAAAATTATTTAATTTATAGAAAAAAGTGTTTGAGATTTATTATTAGGAAAAGTTGAGGATGTTGCAGTATTTTCCTCTTGAAAGTGTAAAAGTAGAGAGCTGAATTATTCTTCATTCAGAAAAATGAGTGATGGGATTTGGATTTCTACAGCTTTCTTAATAATTTCACATATTGATTGATATTAAAGGCAGTGAAATCAAAAACACATAGAGGGGAACCTCACAAAGTTTGGAGGAGACCTTAGTTTCTTTGATAGTTCAGACTGTTTCATCTGGTTCTGGGGGATTTCTTCAGAAAGGACTTGCTCAGTCCTCCCTCCATCAGAGGAGGAAGATTTTGAATTATAATCTTTACCTTGTAACACCTTCTTTTTCTTTTCCAGGATGGGAATCATAGCACTTAAACTGCCAAACTGGCAACACAAATTTTGCTTGTGACAGTCTCTTATGTTTTCTTGTTTAAAGGCTACTCCTCATTGGTAATTTTGCAGTTTTTCTAATACTTGTTCTGTTTATGTTCACAGCTACTTCAGAATTTTGAAATCAAAATTTCTCCCAAAACTGAACCAGTTCATGCCAAAACTCATGGACTTCTGACTCCTGGAAACTCCATCAATGTCAGATTTTCTGACAGGAAGTGAAACTTAAACATTTTGGAAGTACTTATACAATTTTCATGGAAACAGGTTTGCATTTTGTGGAAGTTTAAAACATGCTTGTTCTCTGGTTTGCAGCTATTTGACAGTATCATGAAGTATTATGTTCTGCCTTAGTTCTTGCAGTACATAAGAGCAATTACCTCTCCTCCTAACAGTTAATTACACATGAAAATACATACCAAAAACATTCCTACTTGCACTGGGAATCTCCTTTTATCTGGGAGAATTCCTTGTAAGAACAGCACATGCTTTGAAAAAAGCCAACCAGAAGTAGATTCAGACATGTCAGTATCATTCAGTGGTTTTGTCATGCTGCTACTCAGTGAGTGCATTTGAGAGCAAGGGGATTATTATGTAATATGTGGAAATTAGCTGCATGTATAAGTTTATATTTTCCTGTTTCTTGTCCTCCAGTGTTTTTTAAAGTTTCCAATTAACATTAAATTTTGAGATAATTTTAAATATGTAAAAACATTTAGTCTGCATGTAATTAAAAAACCCCAGTAATATGAAAAGTAAGGATAGAAAAAGTACATCTTATGTCAAGTTGTTTAGACTTGAAATACAGAACATATACAAATTTATCTAAACATAATGCCCATAAAATGTTTTTATACGGTTTTTAAAAAATAAAATCTTAAAAATGAAAGTTTAAATGTCACATTGGAGAGTTTGAAGCCAGGCATTGTTCTCATCACCAAAGCACAAGCCACTTTCATTGTTCTAGCTAATATGCCAAACCCAAATGTAAATATTAAAAGAAAGTAGTTGTTACATTTTTATCATTCAATTAAAATACTGCTTTTGACTTTATTCTATTCTTCAACAGTAAGAACTGGAAACAGTAAATTTTACTGTTCTTCACCAGTAAAGAACTGGAATCTTCCCATTTTAACTTGCTGAACCCATAGGCAAATACAGAATTCTGTTGGATGGAAATGTGACTACTGAAGCATTCAGAGAAGTTTGTTTACTATCTGGTGCCTAACAGAAAGAGTTTACACCTGGAAGTTTGGGTTTGGTCTTTTGGGGGTCATTTTTTTGGTTGCTTTTTTTTTTTATTATGATTACTTTTCCTATGACACCCAACAGAAAACTCTTCCTTTCATGGTACTTTGGATAACTTTGGTATCACTGCACTAACCTTACATTCCCATTTTTGAGAGAAACCTTGTACCCTGTGTCCACATTATGCCTTGAACAATGTTCAAACCTGCATATCCTACTATGGTACATATGTAATTATATATAGTTAACTGTTTACATGTCAGGCTCTGACTGTTTTTTGGGAGGTAGTTTACATACAATAATAAATATTTCAGCTAAATAAACTTAGGAAAAGTTTTGCAGCTTGTTTTTTAAAATGGCAAAAATTTTCTTTGGTTGTCTAGCCTTTGGAAGTCAAAGACAGGTGAAAAATTTAAAACCTCTGTAGTTTTAATGGTGTGCATGAAATTTCACATTGCCACCTAGCTACTACAGTTGCACTGTTAAAGTATTTTAATTTCTTTTAGTGGTGCCTTTTCAAGGTTTAGACAAAAGAGAACCAAAATCTCCTTTGTATGGATCTCCTATACAAAATAACACTAAACAAAATTGATCTGATCTAGTAGAGGATTAAATGCTTACATAAGGACTTTAAAAATATTATTCTTGTGTTGAGCATATATGTGTACTGTAAGAAAACCAGGTATTCTCTTGGGAGTATTTTCCTTGAACAAGCCTGCCTTCTGATTTTTCCAAGGCTCTCAATTATTCCATCTTTTTTTTCCCCCCATTGTTATTTTCAATTGTCTCCATCTTAAATCAAATGAAGAAATTTGTATTTGCCAGAAGCAGCTGACATCCCAAAGGAGATGTTTTGCAAAATCTGTTTAAAAGTCTATGGACTGAGTATTTGACTCCATAACTCTGCCTGGTCTTGTTGACTTGGAGACAAGGAGCTCCTGCCTTGAATCCAAATTTGGATGCCATATGGTGCCTTCCTTTTGCTTTGCCACAGCATCATTAGAAACACCAGCCACTGGTATGTTGCAGTACATTTGCTGCTTGGTATGAGTCCCTAAGTAAAATGTCAGTGCAGAAGATGGAAGAGACATTCTAAAATGCTTTTTGTAGCATTTGAATCTTTTAATGAAAACAGCCAGTATTTTGTTCTAATAGAGCACCTATCCATGTAAGTTGTCTTTTATACGTAATAAAATATTTATACAGAATTTACGAGGCATTGTTCTTATTTTAATTACTATTTATATTGGCATTTTTCTTTAGCAGCCTCAAGTCTTTAAGTTGTTGTATTGAACTGAAAGATTGACTACTCCATGGAAAGGTAATAGTTCAGCTAGAAAAGAGGGGCATTCTTACAAGAATTTAAGATGTGTAATGACTTGGCAAAAGGGGAGATAACATTATCTTAAGGGTACTGTCATTGTGGAGGAAAGGTACTGGCAAAGTTGTCCAAGAAATACCCAAGGACTGACTCTAATGTTAATGTTTTGATTAACTGCTTAATACACAGATCAGTATTAAAGATATAAAGAAAAAAGGCAAAAAGTGTGAAAATCAAACCTAAACAACCCAGAATGTAATAGAAATGGGCTGGAACTTAATAGCAAAATATATGTATGTGGGAAATAAAAATAATTTATTTGAGGAGCTCACCACTTGAAAATGTAATATGTGGAGGAAGGCTTAGATAATCACAGGTGACTAGAAAGTGCAAGTATGTGAGAATAATGAGAAATACAGCCTACAATGTAGGAGATGCAATCTGACCTATTCTTCCCCAACTTCTGTCAGAGGTACTTCTAACTGCTGTAATACAGTGTGCTTCACTGTTCAAGAAGGGTGGAGTTTGATTTGGGCAGATGAGGATACACTGAGGTTATCAGGTTCATAGTTTCTGTGAGTGGAGAAAGGGTTGTGCTATAATGGTTTGTGCTCTGCCTCCCTGTGGTTTGCTGGCAGATCAAGCCCTGGCACATCTGGAAGCTATGTAACCATGGGGTTTGGAGAACTTGTTTTGTTGGACACAAAACTGCTGAGTTGATTTTGCTCTTTCCAGTTGGATTAGATAACAGGTAGTGGAAACATGGATATCTGCAAGAGATTAAATTTATCCTCAAAAAGTTCATGTAATTAGTCTAGAAAAGTGAATATTGTAAGAGGACATAATCTCTTCAAATACTTTCAGGTTAAGCTCTTTACTCCTTAAGGCAAAGGACAATGCCTGTTCAAAACAGGTATCACCAGTAACAATGAATCAATAAACTGGTGTGGAAGGTTTCAAACTCTCAGGAGAATTAGAGTTTAGAATGAAGTCATTCTGAGACGTGGGGAAGACTGAAAAAAAATAAATATCCACAACCATGAAATGATAAAGAATTCCATACGTCACATAATGTTTCTAACTTTAAAACATGCTATCATATAATTTCATAGAATTGCTAAGATTTATATCTTTGGTAATGCCAAACTCCACCAGTGCATGCCCAGAGGAAGACTCAGAAGGGCTGTAACAAACCACTGATTCTCGCTGCTCAGAACAATGGTAGTTTGCCCTGGCAGGCTCCCACGGATGCAGATGAATCCGAGGGTTTTTCACCTCCTGAAGTGTCAATAGAGGATTTACAGGGGCAAGTGAAAAGCAGACGGTAGGATGATCTAAAGATACTCCCAGCACTGCACAGCTACTGAGCACAGATGTAAATCCATGTGCCAATACCATCTCTGGGGAGGAAAACTGGGCCCTGACACACTGGACCCTTCTGATTTTTGGAAGTGAGCACCTCTATCATGGACTGTATTTATTGAAGCAAGATAAAAAAAAAAAAAAAGACTAAAACATGTAAATGTCATGTGGGTATTTAAAAAATAATTTCAGCTGAATTTCCCGTGTGTTTCCAAAAGGATTTTCGGCAAACCACTGAAAATACTACACTTTGGTTTTGGTACCACTAGGTGGTGCTGCCTTTATAGTATTCCTTAGTGAAAGTCTGGGATTATATATCTATGGAAAAAAAAAAAGAAAAAATATAAATATATAATAAATATATAATATATATACTTATTATGGCTTCTTAAAGATAGAAGAGTTTGGTTACACTTGTTTCACAAAGTCTCTTTGCCCCTGTACATGTAAACAGTCTCAATTTCTGTTCATCTTTTGTATATCCTTGCTCAAAATGGGAATTTGCACGTGGGAAAAAATAGAGCATGTCCAAAGTTTCATATGGGAAATGTTTTGTTAGAGAAAATCCAGCCTTTGCAATCCTGTATGGCTCCTGCTGAGATTTGTCTTTAACAGTTTGTTAATCATTGAGCTTTGACACTCTACCTGTTATCATGCAAAATTCAAAATAAAGCCAGTTCCTACTCTGAAGAGATAACAGCCGAGGTGAGATAAGAGTGAAGGAGACAGGAAGCAATTGAGGGGGATATTTGTGTGTTTCAGACACTCCTGCAGTAAACATTGCAGCAAACAGGAGATCATCTGACACCATTTAGAGGGTGTTGTAGCAATCTTGGCAATGTTTGAAACTCTGTGTTTGCTGTCAAATGTTTATCTAGTTGGGAAACAATTACATTGAAGTGTAAACTCACTGAAGTGTAAACTCACTGAAGCAGCCCACTTTACTCAGACAAAAGGAAGGCTGGAGTCAGGGATTCTGGGAAGAAGTGTCTAAGGGATAAACGGCTGCGAGAGAATGTTTGCCACCACAGCTAAGAATGGGATAAGAAATATTTGGACAAGCCTTTCTCACTTTCAGCAGCTCAACTCCTGAAGCTCTTTGTCTCCTTTATGCAGACAGGGGTGAACACTTGAATTTGCTTGAAGATTCCCAAATAATGCAGAGGCAGTCTCATCCCAAATGTGAAACGAAGAATTAAGTCTAGTGGATTAGAGAATCAGAAAGGTATGCAGGGAATCAGTTACACATATCTGGAGGGATTTGGCTAAACATCTTCATTTAAGAAGATACCACTGAAAAGGCAGTCAGTATTTCTAATTTTCCTAAGGACTATCACATTTATCGATGCTTCTCTTATGGTCACAAATTCATACATAATAAATGCATAGCAATCATGATAACTTTACCAAACACCTGTTATTTTCAGAGGAGGTTGTATGAAATAACATGCATTTCTTTCCACAAAGAATGAAGGCACCAAATTCATCCAAGCAGTAATCATTCACTGGTTGCTAGTCAGCTTAGTTTTGCAATATAAATAGAAATCAGCTCCAGGAAGTGTGGGCAGCCATTTGTCTCACCTCTATCCTACATTGTATTTTTAAAATGGTTAAAAAACATCCCAACTTTGCAGATTTCTAAGACATAAATCTCAGCTGGCAAAGCTTTCTAACTCCTCCTGTGATGCAGAGATCAATCATCACCTCTGCAGGGAATGGCTACACTTCTCCATCCACTGGTTATGTCAGATTAAATTGAGGCAGGAAAATCTAATACAGCATCAGAGCAGATGTCTATAATGTTTGTATGTTTTCAAGACTGTGAATTTTAGGCCCACTCTGAACAGTTTCATTGTTTTGAATTCCTCTTTCTGCATCTTGTGGGACTGGGTCATCTCAACTGACAAAGCTTCACTGGCAAATGCATAGGTAGAGATTAATGTTTTAATCTGTCATGATTCTGGGTCACATTGGAATGCAAGAGTACTGATTGTAATTACTGCAATTGTGTTGATGGATAATTTGGTATTAAGTACTTTCATTATTATTTTTGATGTTGGCATTCCACCGCACAATACTAGAGGCAAGACCAAATGAAATTTATGCTGTTATTTGGCTAGAAAATAATTACAATTAGCACATTGTCTTTTTTCTACTGGAACAGAAAATAGTGAGCTACTAATGATTTTCTGCCATGAGAAGTGATGAAATACCAGTTGTGCGATTCATGTAAAATTAAAATGAATTAAATTAGAGAAAAACATATAGTGGATGGGGAATAACCTTACATTCCCAGATGCTGAGTTAGGTCAAGGTCCTCAGGCTTTTCCACTGAGCTGGCTACTTCTCAGAGGAGAAAATCTTCCTAGGCCTTTGCTTTACTTCTATGACTATTATGTAACTGCACAGTGATAAGAAAAAAGAGAGGAGAAAAGAGCTCATTATTTTTAGATGTCTTTAGGCAACAAATGGAAGCATTCTCTTTATTGGTTATCATCATGCACTCGACATCTAAAGTTTGGAAGTTTAATGTTGAACAATTTGACTGGAAAGAGGGATGTTTAGTGTCAGCACCAGGGAGCAATGAGAATCCATTATTTATTTCTCAGGATCAGTAAAGAAGAACTAAAACAAGGAAGGCTTGTCATGCTTTAATATTTATTGAAGTATTTTTTAAGAGGATGGCAACTTATAAATGAGTAAGAACTGCTAGCTAGAAGATACTTTCTTTGGCTGGTTTTTGTGATTGTGATTGGTGTTTTTAGTGACTAGTGATTGTAACCAAGGGGCCAAGAGAAATGCATCAAAGACAGCAGTGAGTCAATAAAGTTTTTGTGGTCAGCTGGACATTCCTGTGAGATGAACAGCAACCTCTAATTGCAAGATAATTAATGTGGGACTAGTGTCTACAGAACTGCCTCTAATATTACATATAAACAAACAGGAATCTGTAAAATATTTTTTTTAATAAAAAGATCATAACTGATCAGATTACCTTTATCAAAACCTGTGTGGGGCACTGTTCCATCCTGTACAATATAAAGCACTAATTGTGTGTATTTCCATTTACATGTTCTGATAATTATATAAGAAGATGAAGACTTGTTTGCTGTGATAATGGATGGGATAGGATAGGATAGGATAGGATAGGATAGGATAGGATAGGATAGGATAGGATAGGATAGGATAGGATAGGATAGGAGAATTAATTAAATATCTCTAGGAAATATTTCATTAATGGCAAGGTCAAACCTTCTTGTTCTTCCTCATATAGAAAAGCTAATATAGAAAAAAATAGAATGGAAATGTGTAATTTCAGCAGGAAAGAACTGTGTGGTTCCCAGGATCACCACACACTTTTGAGGCTATGAGTCGGTGCAGTGTTGGTAGGATCTGCAAATGGATTTGTACATATTTGTTGCCCTGTCTAGGGAATGTAGGCTTGCTTGCCTTTCTAAATGTTTGCTGTGTAAGAGTTGGTAAATCTGGATCATGTTGGCGTGCTAGGAAGGGATATTTTTGTTTGTTTGGTTGGCTAGGATCTCAGAAGATGTGACAGCACACATACAGCCAGGGGATAATGCTGTGCAAGATTATTCCTATCCAGGCAGTTTGCTTTGTTTTGTTGTGATGTAGCTCACTGCTGTTATGTAGACCAAAAATACTGCTCTCTGTTAATAGCTGCCTTTTGGCTTTCTATTTGCTACCAGTTTCTGGAAGCTTGTTTTACAAGCAGCATACTTCAGCAATATCTATAATAAATTTACCTCCATGTCCAAGAGAGAAGTGTCACATTTTGTCTTTCCTTAGCTTGTGACTCAAGGCTGTGAATTCTTTAAAATATTTGAAAATGTTTAAGTGGTGGTTTAATTCCCCCTGCCCTTGTTTGGTTTACAGTTTTTGTGATTCAGATTATTACTTTTTCTCCTGTCTGGACACCCATTCATCTGATTCCAAAAGGTGGGATTTTGAGGGAACATCCTGTATTAAAAAATCTCTAGTAAAAATGCTCAGATGTGCAACATTTCCAGACTTGTGCCTTGTCTTTCAGAGTAAAATAGTAGAAATAACATGTATTTCCATCACTTGTGCAGTGAGTGACATGTTAAGAAAATTTTTCACAATTTACTACATTTGGTTCATTTATTTGGTAATGTTGCCTTGTTTCAAAATACAGTATGGAAACAAAGCAGAAATTTAGCTTGAAATTTATGTTTATTCTTCTACATGCTGATGACCCTGATATCTGTATACACATGGCTTTGACTCATTAAACTGTAGAGGATGCTTCCTTTAGGACTGAATGTTCTCTGCTAAACTTGGCAGGGAAACTTGAAGATGTCACAGCACTGAATGATACATTAAAATGTCACATAATTTGGGAAGAGAAATATACCAATTCTAACTAATTCTAACTATTTGAGGCCTTCACTGTTTTTTGCTGAATCTTTATGAAAGCCTTTTTACAGACTTGATAGAGCTCTGGAAATGGCTGAGTTGTTACAGGTAAGAATGATTTTTTTTTTACATTTTTCTGTGTTGTATTTTCTTCTGATCCACGTCTAGGAAAACATTATTATAAATGTCAGTAATTATTAAATAGAATAGATTGTATGAATAAATTGTATCCAATGTTTTATTAGATATGTGGAGAAAAGAGGATTTGCCCAGACTGGAAAGCCACCATCCTTATTTTAGGGAAAATCAAATCCCAGACCTCAAAAGCAAAGAGTTGGATAATTTTAAAAACTGCAAAGATTTGTATTGATAGCAAGCTTGCAGTAGTTGAAGGAGAGATGGCTCTTGTAAGTAATGTGTATGAATAAGTCATTCTATTTCGTTGCCAAGGAAATAAAATGAGGCTCTTGGTAAAGGGAAGCAAGGAGGAAGACATTGCAACTGGGACAACTGTTAGCATTACATAATCCACCTGGCATGGTTATCACAAGTGTGGAACTTGTGGATGTGTGTTTGATAGAAAATATCAAATACCTCCTGCACTTCAGTGACAGTTTGTGCTGTTGATATGAGATCCTTTGTGTGATTCCACCACTTGGCCCATGTGTTCTACTGTAGCTATAGATGGGGATAAACTGTGTATAAACTGAGTCCATTTGAGTATATAATTATTTCTGATTTTTTAAGATATTTTAATAAATAGTTGAAGGCTTCCAGAATTCTCAGAATATTTTCCAAAGGAAGCACATGATTCACTTGCCTGTTCCTTGCTGACTGATGATAATGAAAAAGTAAAACCAAAATTATTTAATATTTGCTAAATCCCTTCTTTTCCTGCACAATAGGGTACACAGAATTTTTGACAAGCTTCTTGGATATACATTAGTGCAAAGCTTACAGACCTTTGCCATTCTTTACTCACTTCATTTGATAGTGAAGTGTGGCTAATCTGTCACAAATTCAGGGCCAAAGATCACTTTGTAATGGCTAAATCCACTCAGGCAGAGAAAAAAATAATTGCATGCATGTGTATCAAGCACTCAAACAGGTATGTGGATGGAAAAGAAATGCACTCTGAATTTTGAAAAATCTGCCAAAATTTAGAGGTTCCAGTAAGGCACATCATGAACACCCAATAATTCCCTAAAATTCAACCAAGCTTGCAACCACAGGACAGTCTTCAGTGAGACATGAGACAAAGTTTTAATGCCGTTTTATTTCCTGCCTCTCCCTGTTTCTGAACAGGAGAGTCTGGGCTAGACAGGCAAAGCTCTCAGCTTTGGAGCCTTCCCAGTGCCATAGGATTAGGGTTTTTTTGTTGGTTTATTTTGTGTGTTTAGAGCATGAGAAGAGTAAATTTGGTATAATCTGATTCTCACAAAAGATAATGGAGAGATTCAACAGGAATTGTGTCTGAGGGGTGTGGGAGGGAACACCTTCGGACACTATTTTTAAATCAAAGTTCTTTCACCTTGCACTTGTTTTAAAGGAGAGAACATGTAATCAGCAAGTTCTTATCTATTATTTTCATGGCAGAAACTTCCTGATTCTTCCCTGCACCTTCCTGTGGGAGAACAAAGGGAGAGTTTGCAAGAGATTATAGTCAGTCAGGAAGGAATTCTAAGACAAACTAGATAATGGTGAAATTGATAACAAAATTATCCCTGACAATGTTATCAGGTTAAAAAAAAAGACAGAAGTCACCTTTGCAAACTCCTCTGGAATGCTGTCCCAGAAGAATGCATGATCTGCAATGGAAAGAAAAAGGTGGGCAGGGTTGGAGTTAGAACTTGATTGGATTTTGTTACATAATATATTTAGTGCAATTTGTTGTTTTCAAGATGTTGGATTTACTCTCTTAAATTAGTCCTGCAGCTGACATCACTGAAGGCAGAGAGTGGTGCTGGAGGGAGTGAGGCCAACTGGCCTGCAGTGCTACAGCCAGGGTCAGAACAGAGCTACAGATCCAAACAACCAGGTATTGTTTAATACCCAAACTTCAGCTTTGAATTCTGCAACAAATTGTGATTGAAATAGACCCATTTTGCATCATATGAGTACTTGGGGTAAAGGGCTTTAGAGTTCTTCAAATAGTTTACTGCAAATATTATTCTTAACTATAAGAATTTAAAGAATCCAATACTGATATATTAATATTTCCATAAATATTTAATTAATTGAACTCTACTAAATATTTTCTAAAAACTGTAATTATACACTGAAAATCAGAACTCCTTGCTGAAAAGAAACAAAAATCAATTTAACTGGCTTTTAATCTTCTGTCTAATTGGAACAGAGAATATATACTTCTAGTTCCATGAATAGTAGAAACAACTTCTGCTGTTATTTTACAATAATTTTATTTATGTGAAAATTATTATTTTCATTAAATTAAATTAAAATAATAAAATAATTTGAAAATTGTAAAATAATAAAATTATTTTACAATTATTTTATTTAAATTATTTTATTAAAATGAAAGATTTTGCCATCAGTAGCAGGGAAGATTTTGATTATCATAGCTTGTACTTTTAAATACACGAACTAGAATTAAAAGGTTCAAGTCAGGAAAAATAAAAAATCAGTTAATGGATACATTGCTGAAATCACTCTTTGCAATCACTCTTCTAATCATGAAGAAAACATCCTGCTCCCAGATGGACAAAACTGGCAAAACAGGAATACTGATAATAATGAAAAAAATAGCTGGAACAACAATTTGTGCAATGAAGGAAATAAATTGTACCTAAGCTGCAAAATAATAGACTCCAAGCCAGTGAGCATTTAAGCATATGTTTAATTGTAAACAGGTGAACAGTTCATCTCCCTTTAATGAGACAACTGAGAAGTGAAATGCACTTGTGGGGCTGAGGCCTAACACAGTTATTATTGACTAGAGCATTAATCAATTAAGAGAGCCATAAAAAGGCAGTGGTGGCTATGTACATGTTAGATATGCCTGTTTGTGCTGGGGTGTCTGACAGATTTGCTTCTTCCCTCTGAACTGTGGCAGTGAGTCATGCTGTCACCAGGGAGATGGACTACAGGTGGGTTTCATAACCCATCTGGCTTCCTCAGCTTCAGCTATTTGAGCTATCCAGCTCATCTCCCTCTGCGGCTCAGGGGGAAGGGAGACCTTTCTGGTTACCTTTCCTCAGCTTTGAGATACAGATTTCTCTCTTTTGACTATAAAAGGAGCCAAGGTGACTCAGCTGAAATTAAATATGTTTAGCTGGTTACAGTTGGGCAAAATGAAGTGTTCTGGGTCCAGTGTTAGAATAGATTAGACAACTATGCACATATTGAACTTAATCTCAGATGATACTCATAAGCATTAAGTTTGATTTATATTAACTCCAATTGTGCAGAATCTGTCACTAATGGCTTCCAAAAGGCTTGCTATCTCTGTCACACAATGACACAAAGCATAAACATATATAAAAGCATTAAGTTACCAGCTTGTATGTTTATAACTACATAATTGCACTGCAGTCCAATTGAATTTATTTACATTTATAGCCTTGTAAAACACAGTAAGCTTGAGATCAGAACAATGGTGGATAGATATGAGCCTGAAGCCTTTCTTGCTCACCTCCTGCATATGTGACCTGGCTGAAATGGCTTACATGGTCACTCAGGTGCATGGCCACTCATAGTATGCGGGTCATGCCAGGGGAGTACCTTTTGCAACACACCTGGAGCCCAGCAAATGTTTTGCAGCTTTGATGCTGATCCAATCAAGTACAGAAATAACTGGGAAATGACTCATGCTGAGAGGTGGATACTTGCTGTTAATCCCAGCTTTTAAAGTGTACACAGTTTGTCATCATTTTTCATTGTGGTGAACGTGTGTGTGTGTGTGTGTGTGTGTGTGTGTGTGTGTGTGTGTGTGTGTGTGTGTGTGTGTCTGGCTGCTTTTGTTTCACGGTTGTCTGATGTTTGCTGTGGACTCTCTTCTCAGCTAATTTGCTTTTCACTTGAAAGGACATAATCAGACAAAAATCTCCTCAAAACCAGTTCCACTGAAGAAAAGCCTAAGCAGGAGAAGCAAATATATGAGGTAGGGTGGAGAGGAATGTGTTCTGACCCTGAAACATCTGCTCTTTTAAACGTGATGTTACAAATGTTTAAACACATGTGCATCTTTCAACCTTAAAAACTCAGCTAAGGCAGGGGAGGTGGGGGTGAGAGAAAAATTATGGATGATACCCAAGAAGAAAGGTAATGTGAAAATAACTAGTAAGGCTGAAATTATGGAAGAAATCAGATGCATTTGGGACAAGTACTATAGAAAATGAGTACTAAATTAATACTAAATGCTAATCATGCAGATAGATGAATACTAGATATAAAACCAGGAAGGAATTGAATAAATTTGCAGTTTGCAATACAGATTGGCATCATGGGTAGTCACACACTATGTCCAGTGTCTCTGCACTTTTCTTATGCACAACTGGAACACATGTCCTAGTATTTTATTAAATAGGAATAGTATGTCTACTAACATATTTGAAGTATACCATGGATTTAAACTAGATTCTGAATGAAGGTTTTGTCATTAAAAAAGCCGTTATCAAAACAGGCAAGAAATGCAGAGGCACTGTCTCATGAAGCCTTACAAAGAGGTGTTGACAGTTTCTCTGCTCACAGTTTCTAAGGGCTCTGACAAGACAATTGTTTTTATTTTAATTGGTTTTATTTTTATTTTCTGATCTGAATGAACAGAAATAGTACTGAAGCAGAAATGGAAAACAATAAATGACATATATTTTGGAAGACCTGGTTTAGCTGTCTTAAGTTATAATCTTCAACATTTATCTGTTGCTTTACATTGCAGTAGTGTGTGCTACACTATTCCCTGTGTGTGAAACTGGAGATAACAGTCTTCATCTGGAAAAATAATGACTGTGTGAAATGCTCTGGGGACATACAGAGGTTTTGGTCCCATTGTCGAATTAAAATAGGTGTTCCCATCTTAAAGGTAAATGCAAGTTTGTTATGTATCTCAATTTTCTGCAGAGCACTGGATTGGTTGGTAGTCTACTGGGTACTGAGTGCACATAGTCCCAAGCACCACAAAGAGCTGGGATGAGTGTGCAGGAGCAGGATAGGAAGGAAGGAAGCTTCCCCAGCACTCACCCAAGCCCTGGTGTGTGGTACTGAGGGAAGCCTGGGGGCCGAGGATTAGGATGTGAATAACAGCACTGAGGTGGCTTCCTGTGTTCCAGGAAGCAGAACTCTGTCCTGACGTGTAAAGGGAAAAAGTTTCACAAAAGGTATTTGCCCAGCAGACCTAGCAAAGCAAAACCAAAGCCAGGTGGCCAGGAAGGCCAATGGCATCATGGCTAATGGCATCAGAAATGGAATCAGAAATGGCATTGTGGCTTATGGCATCAGAAATGGCATCCGTGTGGCACCAGGCCCAGGGCAGTGATCACCTCCCTGTACCTGACACTGGTGAGGCCACCCCCCAAATCCTGTGCTCATTTTCCTGGCTGTGCAATTCAGGAAAGACACAGAGGTGCTGAAGGGTATCCACAGCAGCGTAACAAGGCTGGTGGAAGGTCTGGAGCACAAGTGCCATGAGAAACAGCTGAGGGGGTTGGGAGGATTCAGCCTGGAGGAAAGGAGTCTCAAGGGAGACCTCATCATGTGGGTACACAGTTTGTGGTGATTGCGAGTGAGGCCGAGCCTCATCCTCAATGGGCACAGCTGTGAGCAGCACTGACAGCAATGAGCCATGGAGTGCCCAGGGGCACTGAGCAACCACCAAAGGGATCAGAGGGCACACAGGTGTAAAGCATGTAGGATGAAGAATTTAAAAGGTTGGGCTAAAGAGTAAGAAGGGCAGATGCTTGGAGCCTTCTGATGAGGTATGGTGTTACTCTGTATGGCTTGAAGCTTTCTGAAATTGGATGGTGACACTCTGTGTATTGTGGCCGTCTCAACTGCAACACCATCCCTCTCTGTGCTCACCTGAAAAAGATTGTAGCAAGGTGGATGTTGTTCTCTTTCCCCTGGTAACAAGTGACAGAACTAGCAGAAATGGCCTCAGGATGTGCTGTTGGTGCTTTAGATTGGATAGTGGGAAAAATTTCTTCACTGAAAGGATGATCAGGCATTGAAGTGTGCTGCCCAGGGATGTGGTGAAATCACCATCCCTGGAAGTGTTCAAAGAGTGGGGGAATGTTGCATTTGGGGTATGGTTTAGTGGTGAACACAGTGATGCTGGGGTAATGGTCGGACTCAATTATGAGAGGTCTTTCCCAACCTTAATAATTCCATGATTAAAGGATGGAATGTTCTGAAACTTCATGTCACCTTTTAAAATCGGGGGTTTGATTAATTTCCAGGTGCCCTTCCTTAAGGAATTAAATTTCTCTTTGTGCTTGTGAATATCCAGGAGTAATTTGGAAAGTGCCTTTGTCATATGAATTTGGACAATCAGTGATAGCAATTAGTGGCACAAATCTCTTAAAATAAGAGTGGCGTTTTGCTGCGGGATGAAAGATGCCAGCAAACTCATTTTAGTATCTAATGTGAATCCCTTGCGATGCTTCCCGGACTTTCCCACCCTGCTGCCTTCCCCTGGGCCGGGCAGCGGTGAGGACCCGGAGCAGTCAGTGCGGGGGCGATCCGTGCCGAACCGGCCCCGTGCGTGTCCCTGTAAGGCAGCGCTGTCCCTTTAAAAGGCGGCGGGCGGGCGGCGCGGCGGTGACGGCCGGGGCCATCGCCTGCCCGCCGGGTTTTCCCCCCCTTCCTGCCGGTCCGCCGCTCGCAGCCCGTTAAAAAGAGCAGGCAAGATGGCCGAGCTGGGCAGCAAGGGGGTCACGGCCGGGAAAATCGCCAGCAACGTGCAGAAGAAGCTGACCCGGGCGCAGGAGAAGGTAGCGGGGAAGGGGGGCATCCCCGGGATGCGGGGCTGGGCGCGGGGGCCGCGGGCACCGGGGATGGTGACAGCCCTGCCCGGAGCAGGGATGGGTCTGGCAGTGGGTCCCTGCGAGGGGATGGCAGCTGCGTTCCCTGCCTGCGGAGCCGGGTTCCCGGTGCATCCCGGGGATGCCGGGTGCCCCCGCTGGGGCGCTGCGGGCTCGCCGGAAACATGGCATCGGCTCCGGCCGGCGGCGGGAGCGCCGCTCGCCCGGGCGGGATCCGCGGATGCTTTTTGTTTCACCAGGAGGAGACCTCTCCTTGTGGCATTTAGGGTGCGCTTATGCAGCGTTTTCGGAGCGGTGCTGTGCTTTGCCATAGCGCTAAATGCGTAACACCAAAGATGGTGAGGGAAGGGAGACAGACGGACACTCGCCCCTTATCTCCAGCAGCATCGCTGCTCGCTGTGCTGACCTTGAGCTGCTCGTTTTGGAATGGTGGTTCAGCCACACGGCCTCTAAAGATTGTGCCGATCTGCTCAGGGAGGGGGGGATTTTTGAATCCCGGGAGCCCTTTCGCTGCTCTCCGCCCACCCCTGTGCCGGCAGAAGGTGCCAGGAATATGCAATGGATACTTTTCCTGTTCATCTCTCTGGCATGCCGCATCTGATGCCAGCTGCCTGCTCTGGGCAGGGATTATCGGGCGTTTTACGCAGAGACATTGATCAGCTGCTTTTACTGCGGGCACGCTCGTCTTGGTTTTCAGTGGTTTGCTGTGAGATGACATTGACTGAATAAGGACTGGTGCATCTTGGAGGGAGGGCGGGCGAGCAGATCTGCCCACTGCTGCTCGTGTTCCCTGCGAGTTATCTTTAGCAGCTAGATTTAATCTAGGAGGGCTTGGATTAAACGCGGTGCTGGCCTGAGCCTTGTACCAATCTCTGACCCTGCTCAAAAACGCTGGGTCAGAATGGCAGCCCAAACCACTTTTATTTAATGTTGCCCATGCTGCATCCACTACTTTTAGCTCGCTTGCTGAGACGAGGAGCATCCCTTGAACTTGTCTGACTGCTTGTAAAATTCCCCAATGACTGCCAGATCCAGTGTGGAACTGCAGCAACAAGGTCCTGGCTTCACTCTGAACGCAAGAATGAGATGGCCACATCTGTGGTTTTCTTTATCCTACTGTTATTCCAGGGAATCTGGTCCACCTTGAACTCATCACAGATGCTAAACTTCATTCAGTGTTAGCCACCAGATGGCAACCATATTTGTAGTTAACATTAGGGTAGGTGTAGAGCTCCTGGGCCTGCTGATGGAGTTGTTATATTTAGTGGTGCAGCTTGGAACCAAGCTTGTCCTGCCAAGCCCTGCCCTGTCTCTTATCAAACACAAACAGGTTCTTTTCCTAGGGAGGATTTTCCACAAATTTCTGTCCGCTGTTGATCTAGCTCACTTCCTTGCTCACTCCCTGGTGGTGTTTGGGGACTGGGAATGGCAATAATAATCGAGAGTTAGCTGGTTATTGCAGGTGATTTGCACGATCGGAAAGCAGTTGTTTGTTTCTTTGGGAAGAGAAAAGCACGGCTTGTTTTGCTTTAAGGAGAAAAGGAAAACAAGCCCAAAGCACTTGCTAATACAAATTTTAGACCTTTCAGTTGTTGTTACCCTGATGCAAACAGTACAACTTAAATCTCTGGGCTCTCAAAAAAAGAAAAAAATGGCATTGCTAGCTTCATCATCTGACTTGCCTCTTCATACTGCTACAGGATTCTCTGTAATAATTCTTCTTTTGTGAAGCATTCAGTATTTTACCCATGAAGGACAGCCTTTCAGTGAGGAATATATGTCAGTGTTCACTTTCAGGTTCTGAGGAGAGATACAGCTGAAATTGAAGTGATGCGGA
The DNA here is from genome assembly GCF_027579445.1 of Ammospiza nelsoni. Lineage (NCBI taxonomy): Eukaryota > Metazoa > Chordata > Aves > Passeriformes > Passerellidae > Ammospiza > Ammospiza nelsoni. The sequence goes on from NC_080639.1 coordinate 25,933,763, forward strand.
AACACCAGTGGTTATGACACTCTACACTTGTGGCATTTAGTTATAAACTGAGATACTGTGTTTAGCAGGAAGGGTGAACCATAGGTCAGGAGATAAGGACCAGGTGTTAAATAATTTAAAAAACGGTAAGCAGAGATGTGCAGAGGTGGATCTGCTAACAACTTAAATATGTGTTAGATTTTTTGTGAATATATTTTGGCTAGGGTCGAACTCTTCCTTTTTGAGGCTTAAAGAGCTGACTGTTCCTTTTCCATATCGTATTTTCATTTGAATCAAGGATAAAAAAGTTCTTCCCTTGAGAATATTTCCCTCTCAACGTGAGCCCTGAGGCTTTGACCTCAGCAGTTTTCTTCCTGGTGAATTTCAGCCTTGTGCTAAGCCAAGAATGATGTCTTTTTGTTCAGTGCAGAATTCACATTGAAACACTGTACGCATCCTTTTTTCCCTTCTGAGATGCCTATTATGTAAACTATGTAAGATATTCCCTCAGAAGTGCTGTTTGTTTTGAGCCTTTCAGCAAAACTGTTGGCTATTTTTGGAAGGCACTCGAGCAATCCCGCAGGAAATATATGGTGGAATGGTCAACTGTGGTTTTAAAAAGGGGATGGACACCCATTTAACCTCCATCTCTACTCAGAGGTAGCCTCAAGCATAATACTGGGCAACAATTTCCCAGTTGTCCAGTGAAATGTATCAAATTGATGGTGCTATCCGGAGGAACAGACCTTGCAGAAGGAGCCCATGCAACTGTTTCTAACTCATATCACCTTTTTCAACTAATTAGGATATCTAGACTGGAAATCATGATCAATTAATCTGAAATTTAGCTGAAGAATTTTCAGACTGAGATGTTGAGCTCTGGACTTTTCATAATTCTAAACTTCTTAAATATGAGTTAAAAATGTAATGCCCCCACTGTCATGGTGTCTTAGAGGGAGCCTGATGTTTGCAGCTCTTTTAAACTCTTCCACTGAGGCTATGAAGTTTTTTATTCTTTATGCTTGTAATCCATTATCTTGGTTAAAGTTGGTGTTTTATCTTAACACTTTTGAAAATTTTAAAAATCTCCCCAGTTTCCACAATTCTCATTTTCCTCTAATAATGTCCTGTTTCTGAATGTGTCTACTTGCACATGCATGTTTCTGTTCTGAACAAATTTAAACAGCATCTTGATGACTTGATGCCATTCTGGGGTGAGAGTAACTCTGTAGGTTCCAGCAGGGAGCTGAGCTCAAGGAGCAAAGAGTTGGGGTTTAATATCTTGACTGGCAGTGTCCTTGTCACAGGATCAGGCTCTTTGCTTTCCTTCTGCATGTCAGGTGGAGGTTCAGGGTGGAAAGATGTATTGGCTGTATGGGTACCAACTGTTGATTTAAGCTGCATACAGGTTAAAAGCTTTGTCTGAGGAGATGAAATGTTGACATCAGAAAGAAAAAAAGGTTTTTGTTTTTCCCTTGGGAGCTTTTTTTTTTTTTTTTTTTTTTTTTTGTGTGGAGATGAGTAGAAAGGAATGGACTTGTTTTTACTTAGACTGAGTGTGGGAAGTTCTTATCCTATAGTAGTGGTGGTCTCTCACTCTTTTTGTTACACAGCTGTGCAAAATGAGGAGTCTGTGTTCTGGGACATGAACAGACTGTTGTATTTTGTCATGGGTATCTTCTGATGTACCAACAAACCAAGGCATCCCCTTTTCTCTCTCTCCATCCCTAACCAAAGGGGAAAGCTTTGCTTTCCACGTGGGACCTGGCAAAGCTTAGTTTGGAAATCCCAACTCCCTTGTGTTAAAGGGTCACATTTAGGTCATAGACTGCCGTTTATAGTCACAGACTCTGGCTTGCCTGTTGCTGTGAAATGTCACTTTGTTTTCCTGTTCTCAGCTTTGTTAATTCCACCGATGTTTGCCCCGGTGTATTTGAAGTTTTCCCGGTTAAACCATCTGTCAGAGCACAGTTCTGCTCTCCTCTGGCTGCACAGTCCGAGGAGCCTGGGCTGCAGTCTTGGTCTCACAGGTTGTGGTTTGGGTGGAACTGGGTTTGCAGGAGGCATGGTTTGCATTTTGAGTTTGCCCTGATAAGACATTTTTTTGTCCTTCTAAGCTCCAATAGGTGGAGCATTGCAGAAGGAAACACCTGGGATAAAATTTCAGCCCTGTTGAAGCAGGTGAGAGTCCATACTAATGAGCAGTACCCAAGAACCTTAAAGCAAATTTAAATACAGCTATTACCAGCCTGTCAGAGGCTCCCTGCTCTGTAGAAACTCTGCAGGTGGGCAGGGAGCCTTTCTGTAAAAATGGTAGATGCAGAAAGCTCTGTTATTGGGAAATAGTAATCCATCTACCTACTTGAGAGAAATTCCTTATTGGTTTTCCTTCCGGGTCCTCCTGTCTCTGCAAAACTTCTATGGTTTTTTTCTTGCCTTTGCATAGGGTAGGATGGGTTGGTGGCAGTCTGTCTTGTTGTGCCAGCGAAGAACAAATAGCCTGAAGAGCTGCAAGTATTATTTGCCTTCTAATCTGGCAGGAAAATTGATGTTTTGTTTTTTTTCTGAGGGACTCCCCAGATGACAAAGATGGGGCTTTTTACTTTGTCTGTTAGCTTGCTTTCCTAAGAATGCAGGGCTTAGGGGATGGGTAGAGTCTCAAAGGTACTTCATGCCTAAAGGTTGCTGGAAAACAGGCACTGCATACTGCAGGAAGATCTGAATTAATGCCCCTAACGTTCAGATGATTCCAGTGTGAGCTCAGACTGTATTACTGGTATCAGATAATCTGCATGGCACAGGGAGGAGGTGAAATAGGAAACCAGGCTCCACATGTCTCCTTGCCCATGGAATGGTTTGATTGGCAGAGCACTTACAGTGCCGTGCTGAAGGTGCCCTTCTGTCTGGCTATTGGCAACAGATTTCTTATCTGAAGCAGAATCTCATGGATGGATGAATTTTCTGATTGGAAAAGGCCCAACCCTATTCCTTGTCATTTTATCTTCCCTGTAAGTTCTAGTCTTGCAAACAGTCCTTTTCAGTGCAGTTCTTGTGAGATCAGGTTTATGAAGCAGGATCTGGAAGATCTCTTTTCTCTGTGGGCTTTTAAAGAGGCTCTAGACCATGCAGAGTGTTACAGACCTCATCTCTCTGGGGGTGACATCAAAGCTTGTCTGGCTATCCCTCCATCCTGCATGCTGTTAGGCAAGGTTTGTATTTCCAGGCTCAGATGTTTGTTTTTTTTCCAACATCATGATTGTTCTTTGCACGTGGCTGTAGCCAAGCCAATGGGGAAAGCTGCGTTCAGCATCTAACTGGACTAGGGCCTTCAGAAATAACACAAGTTTTCCTTTGTTCATGACTCCCTAGACAGAGACACAAGACCCTATTGCTTGGGATCAAATGTATAATAAAGCTCTGGTTTAGAAACATTTGGGATGACAAGAGGGTCCCTTAGGTTAACAGGTATTAGAGTGGTTATTTTTTTCTGCTGTTGCAATGGTGCCCAGACACCTGAGCTGCCTGTGGTGTGAGTTCTGCAGCTTTGCAAGGATCATCTTACAGCCCTGGCTGCCTACCTGTGCACAGAAGGGTCAGCCTGTCTTCCCAAAGTTCTGTGCTGGCACCCTGACTGATAACAAAGCCAGACTCAGTTTGCCAAGCAGAGCAGGCAGGGCTGTCACCCTGAGCTGGCCCATTCAGAGTGTGCAGACCAGCAGCTTCTAATGGGGTGAGACTGAGTTAATGCTGACCAGGAGACTGTGCATTCTCTACCCCAGAGCAATGAGATGGGAACAAACATTAAATATGAATAAAGCCTCCTTGAAGGTAGAATTGTGCAAAAAGGCTCATTCTGACTTCAGGCTGTTTTAGCCTTCTCTTGAGGGACTGTTTATTTGGGTTTCTCCAGCAACTACAATATTGAATGCATGACTGCCACCAAACCTGTGCCATTCTGGCATCCCCTCTACTGAGCTAAAAGGGGACATCTCTCACAGGAAGGGTTTGGGAGAGAGAAGAAAGTAATTTCCATTTTCCTGCTAGTCAAAATCAATTTTAAATATGGAATTCGTTGAGTAGCTAATACTGTCAGAACAGGAGAGGGGAACCCCTGCAAATTTGCCTGAGCTATTGGCGGTGGCACAGGGAATGAATAAATCTTGTCAGGTGTCTCCTCAGCAGGTGCATCCAAGTGGCTGGAGAACCTCAGACTGTTCAGGTTTCCCTAGGCACTTTCCTAGCCTCTGAAGCCATTTGATCTTCATGAAGCTGGCAAGTGCTGCAGGGTAGGTCCTGTGCCACATTCCTGGAGAAAAACTTAAAGTGTATTTATTAGCAGGAAATAGGATTGATGAGTATTTTTTTTTGTTTGGGTTATATTTTCATCATGCCAACTTGCTTGCATAGTTTTGTTTCTTAGCTGCTGCTCAGAAAGTACCTCTCTGTAGATTTGTAGTTCTCTTTAGATTTGTGATGTGAAGGAAAAGAAGGGAATAGAAATTCTTCAACCTGCTGAAGTTGGACAGTTGTTTAATTTATTTTTTCTCCTTTTTTTCTCTCCTTTTTTTCCCCCTGGGTTTCTCCTTTGTTATGTTGGGAGCCTGCATTCAGGAAGGGTTTGCCAGAGCAGGGAGCTGCATTTTATGATGAACTTGGGGCATTCACAAACGTAGACAGAGGTCTCACAGAGTCACTATGAGCAGCTTTATGAAATGAGAAATAGGTTCTGTGTTTGCTCAGATCTCTGCTAGTACACATGTGCAACACAGAATTTTCTACTGTTTGGACTGGGTTGGAGTGAGCTTTACTCAGACCTGGGAGGTCTGGGAGGTTGAAATTTCTGAAAGTCAGTGTTTCCACAGAAGTGCTGCTGGGACAGTCCTGAAAGCCAGACAGTGTTGCCTTTCTTTCTGTCCCATTCTTTACAAGAAAGAAGAAGTCTGGGTGGCAGTGTGTTCTTAATATAGGCTGCCAGGCAGGATGGAGAGTGCAGACTTCACCAATAAGGAGAAAGCAGTGCTTAATAACAACTAATCCCTCTGTGAAAACCATGGGCTGTACTTAATCTCTTGATATGCAGGAGTGTTGCCCTCTCTGCAAGGGTTTGACAGGCAGTTTCAGAAAGTTGGTAACCTGTTCTGATATTCTTTTTTTTTGTAATTCTGTATTGATCGTATTTGGTTTGTTTATTTTAAATAGGTTTAGAGCTTTTTGTTAAACTTTAAGAGCCACATTAGTTTCTCAGTTGTTTCAAAGTTAGCTCTTCAGGAGGGAGATTAGAGGTTGATACAGCTGAAGTGCAAACATTTTTCACTGGGCAATTGCTAATACTCTGCTTTGGAACTGTATTAGACAGAGCTGAATGCTTGTTTGCCAGCAGGGATGGAAAGGGAACTTCAATGGTACAGAAACTGCAGTATTTGAAAACACAGCTAAAAGTGTTTACACTTTTGGGGTTTTTTTTTTCCTTTGTACTACTTGGCTTGATTGCACATTTTATCAGGCCAGGAACAATAATGTGCGGCTTAACTGACTCAGAACTGAGTTGGATGGTATTTGCAGAGTGAAACAACAATTCTTCCCATTGGATTTACTTGGAATGGTGCCCGCAACAGATGCAAACTTATACCAAGAAGGTATAAATACCTGACATTTGAAGAAAATGTACATCTCTGAATCTTTTTATTTAACAGATATGCTGCTCTTGTAGCTCTCCAGTACCCTTGTAGGTGACGTTCACCATTCCTGTAAATTGTTGTAACTACTTAAGTCTTGATCCTGCCAGCTCTGTGAGTCTTGAGTGTGGAAAGACCAACCTTATTTCCTTATCCCCACTTCTACAGTCATTGAGGGGGAAATAAAAAAAGAGTATGCTTTAAAAAATGCAGGAAATTCCTTTCCTGGCATTTGAATGTTCAGCTCGTTAATTTTCAATTTTCAGGCAGTAAAGTGTTGTCCTGGAAAGCTGCTGTCTTTCCCCACTGTGGGTGCAATGTGACCCCTTGGTCCAGGTGTTGAGTTTGACACATGAGGCACAAAAAGGGTTTGAGTTGTTGTACTGAGGGACAGCATATTTCAAAGGTTGCTTGAAAATATGTTTTTGGAAAAATTCTGTTGAGAGAGAGGCAGCTTCCATAAGAGGAACAGTGCTCAAGCAGAGTGTAAAATCATTCAGATGGAGAAATACACTTGGGTTCTGACTGAAACACTCCTTAGGTACAGTTTCCTCAGCAGAGGAGTGAAATGGCCATTCTTCAGTGTATTGAACTGACCTCTGCAGTAGAGGGATAGTAGGGATTTTTTTTTGGTCTGTTTAGACTGGGCAGCCATTGTGAAAGGCCAAGCTTAATTGTGTGTTAATAAACATGAGCTATTAAAAGGATGTACTCGCTCTGATAATGTTTCCTACATCATGCAAGCAGTCAGTGTGATTATTTGTTAGCATCTGCAGTGTGATTGCATTCTGTATTGCCAAAAAAGGCCATTCCCTATTCTGAAACAATTCCAATGTAAATATTGGACAGTCTCAGTTAAAACAGATGATTCTGGTTTGTTTCGGTAAAAGTTTATTCCAAAAGACGTAAAAGGGTTTTCAGATATTTTTGCAGAAGTTGGATATGGATGGTTTTGTAAGCAAAGGTTCAGGACTGTTTTTGACCAGTAAAATTTTTATGGAAATAGCATAAGAAAGTGGAAAAAGACTGTCTGTCTTTGGAGAGGAAGAAGAGTTTTTGTGCAGGGCTGGGACAGTAGAGTTTGTTCACCTGGCCGTGGTGGAGTCAGAAGGTCAGAGGGGTGACGTGATCCATCAGTCACAGAGCTCTGAATGGTGTGCTGCACCCAATTGCTCATGGTCTGGGACTTCTCTTGAATGGATGTCAGAGGCAGTTGCCAGACTAGAGCTTTTTGCCAAGCTGGAGGTTTTGCTCCCCTTATTCCATGACCCTTGGTGGCCGTAAATAATTCAGGGAGGAAGTGTGCGTTATCAGGGCTGGATGCTCTTACCGTGGGCTGTGGATGTTGTAGGTTAAAAGAGCTGCTTTGTCATGCTGGGTGAAGGTGACTTGGAGCTGGGATAATTTAGCTAGAATGTCACCTAAGCTGGCAGTCCTGAGTCTCCAGCTGAGGCCTTTGTTTTTGAGGAGGCTCTTTGGGGAGCACTTTGTGGTGATTTTCCTCTCCAAAACCAGTGTGGCCCAGATCCTTAACAAGTGCTCTGGCAAAGAAGCTGATGGACTTAACACTCATTCACAGCCAAAAGACTTGCCCTATCAAGCCTGGCTCTCTAATTTACTGTTCCTTGCCCTTCAGCTCTGCTGAAGAAAAAGCAAAGCTGAAAAGGAGAAGAGCTGTTCAAAAGCTGCTAGGGAAGGACCAAGAGCTGATCATCTGTTGATCCATACATTCACACTTTCATGGGACAAACCACATTCTGCAGGTCAGCTTGGCCCTGGAGGGCACTGTTATTAAGTCCCCCATGGCTGGTCCCTTGCTGCTATCACCTTCCAGCTCAGGGAATGGCAATAGCTGACCCAGATGCCCATGTCTTTCCTGTGCCCCACTGCGTGTCGCGTGTTCCCAATCTGTCCTGCACTTGGGAAGCTCTCATTGTTGTCCAGCAAGGTGGTTGTGAACCCGTGAAGGAGCTGTACTGGCCTCTAAGGGCTCTGCATCCAGCCTGTCCCTTCTGGAGTCCCCCCCTAGCATTGTTTTGCCTTAGAAGAGCTCTTTGGCCCCCTCCCTCCTAGCATGCACCTGCTCCTCTATCTCTTTCTCCAGCTCAGTCATGGCCTCAAATGCCTTTTATGTTCTCCTGATTTGGTTGCTTCATTCTGCATCAGGGCCTGTGTAAAAATAAAAATACTTCATGCAGAAGTATCAGCATTTAAAATGAGTGTTGCAGAGGAGGAGGCAGAGGAATTGAGACGGGGAATTTGTGCAAACAACACTATTTATACTATCTATTCCTCTTGCTAGTGTTACTGTTGGCTATAGATAGGGTTTAATTAAGCAATGTTAAATGCCTACCCAAGTAATAGACGTTGATGTTGCTGAAGTTGTGTTGCCTGGAATGTCACATTGATGCCAGCTGAATTAAATTATGCCATTTGGCTTTATTAACTACAGAGCTGGGATGTAGCTCCACAGTTGTGCCACTTTTTTTGGTCTCTCTTTGGTGTCTGCTTAGGGCTGGGGCAAACAGAAGGGAGGGTGGAAATTTACCTGCTTTCTGGAGACTGAAATTTTCACAGTATTGATAAATACATATTCTCTCCAGTTTCTGCTTTGTTGAATAGCATGAACTCGGGGGTGCAGTATTTTTAGCTGCCTGCTTTGAATAAGAGCAAACCAAGTAGAAAACAATTGCCCCCAAAGTTATGAATGAGGCATACAACAGCATCTGGTGAGGATGGCCAGGTGTCACCAGCACAGCCAGGGGCTGAGGGGGCAGTGACAGTGATGGTAGAGTGGTACCTTTGTGCAGTTTGGGGACCCCAGCCATGCCAGACTAAGGCTGACCCTGCAGCGCTGTGTCTCCTGGTGGAGCTGTGTTGTCAGCACCTCAGGAACTGGGCCATCTGCTTAAGGTGTCAAGATTAAAGCATTCAAAGTCTGAAAACTCTGGCGTAAGCTCTTAATATTCTTAATCTCCCACATCTCTTGAGGCAGGTGCCTGCTTCTGGCATTGAGTTTGTTCTGGAGGGAGAAGTGACCACTTCTGAATAGTTATCGTGCTGCCCTGTCTTCTGCTGCTGGAGCACTTTCTTTGTGTCTCCATCTGCCTGCCTTAAATACAGTCTTGTCTTTACAGACTGAAGTTTAACCTGACCCAGCTACTCCTGCTGGGGCAGCTGTTTCACATCACTCTCAAAGCACCTCTGCCACTGAGATGTGTCATCTCTGGCTGCACCTTTTCCTCCTCTGTTCTGCATTCTGCTGCTCCATTATCAACCCTCTGGTTGTGCTGCTTTACCTGGTGTTCTTTCAAATCTCTCCTTTCATAGCTGGACTAAATGGGAAATTCTGGATGGGGGACTAGAGGGCAGCAAAAAGTGTGGGGACAGGGAAAAGCCAAGCAATCCACAGGACTATAGGGCAGTGGATGGTGCCTGAGCTTTGCCTCTGTCCCAGCTCAGCTCAACTAGACCTGTAGCTAGCACCTAACCTCTTAATTTTATGCTCTCTTTTGCTTATGTTTTGACTCTCTGAAACCTCTGACTGAAGGCTATAAAATTGATGGGGAAAAAATTGGAAGTGAAGTTTATATCACATTTGCCAGGATTTTTCATGTCCTTAAATATAAATGGGGCATGTGTGTGAAGAGTAAAGGAGAGAAGAGGGAAATATCTATGTTTTCTTTTTAACTGTTAAAATCTGTAAGAAACAAGAAAAGATAAATAAACCCCACTATTTTTTTTCCTGATAAGCTTTTATTTAGCAAGGCAAGCTTGTTCATTTATAGAAGGGAGAAAAAAACTCCACTAAATAACACAATGAGTTAGACCTGCAGGGAACCTGACATATCAGTCAAATATTTGGAGATGGATGGGGGGTGGGAACATAGATCTATTTAAGAAAAAAAAAAAAGGAGGAAATAGTTCTTTTTTTCAGTTTGTTATATAATGTTGGTTATACCTGAGAACCAATCCTTGAATTCATGCTGGAGTACAAACACAGTGCCTGGGCTGTACCTGCAGGGCAGGCACAATGCAAAATGACCTAAACAGAGAGAGAGAGAGGAGTAACAAGATACATCAACTAATGTAGGAGGAGCCTTAAAAGGAACCTGCTTTTGAAGGTGCTTGGGTGGCCTTGGGCTAGGCAGACACTGAACTGCATTGCAAGTGTGTGAGTGCAGACACCAAGCATCCTGCCAGGGAGACAGGGAACTGCTTTTCCATGCTGTCTGTCACAGCCCCACTCCTGCTGGAGCATCACTTAATTTAGACTTGACTGATAAATGGAGCTAAGCTGCAAAAACTGTGGGTGAAGAGGGGGGGAGAAAATACCTAAAATGTTAAACATGGTGAAGAGACTAAAATCTTCATATAAAAAAATCCTGATATGTCAGTGTTTGTGTCAGTACTAGATGCACACCAGGGTCCCCAGCCAGTTCACCTTCTTGAGGCTTGTCTTGTTTCTAAATGCCCTCTGTGGGAGAGGAGATGATTGGTTTGAGCCTGTGGTTATGAAGGTAAAAGAACCTTTCATCCTCACTGATTGGCCATTGCAGAGAGTGCTTGCAAAACATCCGGAGAGCTGGGGGTTTATTTGTATCTTTCTGTAAACATGCTGTAGATTGCTTTGAGGAAAATAACTCTTGCATCCTGGAGATCTGTTCTTGTGTTTTCCTAAACTGTCAGTATGGCTGTTTTCTAGAGAAAAGTGACCCTTATAATGGCTGATATTGGACATATAGAAGGTGCATTAATATTCTCTTACAAAAGTGAACACAGACTTTTAAGATAAATCTTTGCTTCTACTCAGATTTTAGTTTAGGTCAAACAGCTGCTGTTCACCTATTTCCAAGGCTGGCTTTTTGTTGCAGTGCTGTTGGGCCTGTCTTCCACTTGTACTGACCTTTTTATTGTTGTTGGAGCAGTTTCAGAGGTTAGCGCTGCATCTCAGTCACTTGAGAGTTTTTTATGTAAGAAGCCACATCCTTAATGTTAATGTCATACCCTAATTTGCTTTGTTTGTAATATTAAGTGGCAGCAAAAAAAGAATTTTTACTGTTGGATTAAAATCTTTGTCTTTATCCTTGTTTGTTGAATTCACTGAGTCTGAACTCCTCAGCTGGCAGGGATGGGTGAGAATCCTGCCCTCCTTCCAGCCTCTTCATGCATGGGGTGAGCTGACTGTGACTGCACAGAAGGGGGAATGAGGGATGAGGATACAGCTCACCGACTAATGAATCTAACTGGCTCCTTTCCTGGAACATAAGAGAATTAAATGATGTTACAGTTCCCTGCCACCTTAATTCCAAGGTATTTGATAGGTGCTAACAGTAGCTTTCCATTTCTCCTGGTTCATGGTGCACCAGTTTGGTTTCTCCTGCAATGGGTGCCAAAGCCATTTTCAGTTCCTGCTTCAAGGTCAGGGAGTCAGAAGAGCAGATTTTTGTGATGGTGAAGAGTCCCAGTCTGTCTTCTCCTTTGGTGTTCCCATGCACTGGCTTTTTGACAATTCAGTGTAGTATGGATGCTGATGACCTGGACAATTTATCAGAAAAGGAGGGGAAAATCATGCTGCCAGCTCTTCTCAAGATGATTTTCTTTCACACAGACAGAAATGATTCATCCAATGTCACTCTTAAATTAGATGAGATGTTGTCCAGGGTGGTTGGAGGAGGGGAGGGAACACTTTGTTTTAGGACTGCAGTAAGTCGCTGTTTAGCCAGGTGTATTTGAGTATGCCAGGAGACTCAGCAAAAGTGCCTTTTCTGCAGTAGTCATGTCCTCTTCTGGGGACCTCTCTCCATAAATGGATTATTTGGAGGTTCTGGAGCACAATATTCCCAGTCATGTTACCTGCAGGGTCACTGTGCCCTCTAACACAACCTGCAGACAGAGAGTGGCTTTGCCCTGTGTCAGGTGTTTAAAGAGCATTACTCTGATTATCCAGGAGGATGGATTAATGGGAGTTAATGGATACTCGAGGAAGGAAGGAAGGAAGGGAGAGGTGCTCAGGAGGTGAATATGAGCTGGCAGACTTGTTAGTTGGCAAAACAGTGCAGTCTGCTTGGGAAAAAGTCACCCAAAAAGCAGCTCTGGGGAACTGCTCTGCTCTGAAGAACTTGAGGAGACAGATAGTAAAGTGTTTGTGTGGGAAGCTGTGTCATTAAAACTGTCACCAGTGAGTTGTGGTGGTGTTTGAGGCACCCAGTAAAGTCTTCTGGAATAAAACAGGAGAAAAATAAATAGTCCCTTCTGCCCTGCCAAGTCTTGGAAACTAAGCTGGAATTGCTCTAAAATGTGTATGTTTCTTAGCTCCAGCCCTCTGCCGTGGTGTCAGGAGCAGAGTCCTGCCTGGTGGGACAGCAGGGTGTCAGATGGGAGTTTTGGAGGCTCTGCCATCCCTGGGTGGGGAGGCTCAGTGAGGAGCTGCTGTGTCTTGGTGGGCAGCAGGGGCTGAAGGAGGGACCTGGCCTCAGAAACCTTGTGGTGCTCAGTGTCTGAGAGCAGCAGACTGGTGGGACTGGCACAGGCTGCTTGGGGAAGGGAATGGAAATGTTCTCCTTGTCACAGGAGGTCTGATCCTGTAAAAGGAACAAATGTGTTTTAGGGGCTGAATAGAAAAACAGGGTCCAGCTACAACCGGGGTAATGAACAGGAGGAGTGAGGGCTGGGGGGGGGGGGCTTCCAGGGGAGGAAATGGGGCCTTTTGCTTTATGGGAAATGGCACTAGTGCCAGCTCATATGTAGGAAAGTGCTACTTCAGAAGGACAGGAAAGAAAGGGACTGCCAAAGAAATCCCTGGAGTGTGATGGTGTGCCTCGTTTTTCTGCAGCAGGTGTTGGTGGGGGCTGAGTCCTGCTCTGGAGCAGGTTTCTAAACCCCTGCTGCCCTTGGCAGAGGCTGCCCGTGCGACCGTGTGCCGCCGGGGCCTGTGCTCAGAGCCCTGCAGACACAGATCCTGGGCCCCACAGGCAGCAAGGAGCCACAGCACAGCTTGGCTGCCTGGGTGTGAGTTAGGGTTTCACCATCATGAATGGAGTTGTTAATGAAAGCCAGGATGGGACAGTGGAGTGGCAGGCCTTGGGAGTAAAGACCTCCTTGAGAGCCTGCAGTGATGGCTGTGGGAAGGAAAGGGACAGCTGACTGACCTCTGTGTTGAGGGAGAAGCCATGCAGCACATTCTTGGAGCCCAGGGCCCAAAGCCAGGCATGCTGTAGGTATGGAAGGGTATCAAGAGCCTTGATGGATATTTTTAGCCAGAATGAGTAGGGGCAAGGGTTGAAGGGGCCAGAAAAAAAAATTATTCCTGTGGTTTTTTCTCTCCTGGTGCTGAGGAACCAGTTGTCCTTTTTAAGTGATGACTAACTCCTTGTTTCATGGAATGGAGAACAGACAAAAAAGCTTTTTTTTTTCCCTCATCAGATGAAACAGGTACTTGTTTTTGGAGGTGAAATTGTCATGTTTGGAACCTGCTTCCTTTGGAGCTCCCTCCTCTGTTTTTCCTTGAGCTGTTGGTGGATCTGTGGCACTAAGACATGACTGTAACGTAAAAATCCGCTCCCTCCCATGTGGAAAATCAAAAGACTTGAGTAATGTCCCTTTCTTTTTTAGAAAAAGTAGGGTTGGAGTTGGAGGCAAGGCTGTTCAAACAGAGAGCATTGTTCATTTGCTCTGGTCTGTTACTGTAGGGGTGGTTATCAGTGATAGGCTGTTCATAATTCCTAAGTCCTTCCTGTTCCCTCCCTGACCTGTTCCCTCTGTTCCTTCCTCCCATCCCTAACATTTTTTCTCTGGTGAAGCTATTGGGGAAGATGCAAAAAGGGGAAACTGGGGTCTGAAAGATGTGCAGACTCCTGTGCCATGGTTAAAGCTCTCACCAGTAATGAGTCTCTGGATGATGGGAGATTACAATGTGGAGAAGAGGCTGTGTGTTGAGACAACAAACTCTTCCTTAATTTCTTCCTCCTGCTGCTGCCTCCCTTAGTTTTCTGACTGTAGTAACCTTCTGGTGATATTTTTATTCACAGGATATTGTCTCCAGTAGTGATGGTAGCCCTGCTACTCTAACCCCATGTGCCTGTACCAACCCAGACAGATTTTTAGTGTTATCCTGAAACTGTGGCCAGGATAAGCAGGGATGTTAACAAGTGGTTGGAAACATGATGAAAACATAGGAAAACAGAATCTGTTTTTGTGGTGACAGGCTGAGAGATGAAAATTCATGCGTAGTGCTTTCTGCTTTGCTGTCTGGCTCTACAGCTTCCTTACTAAAACCCATTGATCTGCTTTCTGTTTGTTGCTGTCATTCTCTCTAGTGTTCCTTCTAGTCATCAGTCTTGCTTGGATTGATTTTGCCATTTTTGTAAAGAAAAGAAAGGTACAAGTCAGGATACCCTTTGTTCAGTCAACTGTGACTTCTCTAGGAGGCTTTGCAGGGGAGAAGAGGAGGAGGAGGAGATGATGTAAGGTTAGTCAGTTCCCCTGTCCTTGTGCTTTGTCCTTGGGGCATGTTGCACCAGCGCAGCTCATTTCTTTGGGCTTCAGAACTAGTTCTTGCTGGGAACATGTGGGCGCAAGAAAAAAAGAGAAGAGTTTTGGAGTAGCTGTGTTTATTTACCTGTGTTAGTGTATCTTGGGACCAATATCTGTGCAGCCTGGATGCTTCACTCCTGTCTTGCCCAAGGAGGAAATCTCAATTTGAGAATGACCACTTGGGAATGTTCTTTGGAACCCTTTAAACTGGTTTTCACTTTTTTTTTTACTTGATGTCCTTGCTTTTTGGAAGGAAATCCCCAGTGTGGCTGAGATGTAGCCCATGCAAAGCTGACTCAAGGTTGCAGAAGTAAACAGTTTTTTTGTTCCTCCCTCACCATTACCCAGTGTTTAAAACCCAAAAGGCTGAAGGAGAGCCAGGAGCATAATCAGCATCTTTATCTCCTTCAGCAGTAGCTGAAGAAGCCAGCTGGACTTGTCTACCTGACAGAAATATTATCTTGCAAGAACTAGTGCTGCCATACACAATGGCCCCAGCAGTGGTAAGGGAAAATGCTTGGAATTCTTAAATTAAGCGCCTGATTTTTTAATATCAGTTATTTTGTGCTTCCTCAGGGGCTGTGTGAGAGTACAGGCCTCACTGTGACAGAAAGGAAAGGTAATGATACAGAAGGGCATCATGGTTTGTACAAAACTGAACAGTGCCTCTGTGACAGAGGCAGTTTTTCAGTGCAGGTTTTCCTGGGTTTGGAGGGAACTGTGACAGTTTCTCCATTCCTTCTATAATAAACATTATTGTTTATTATTGACTTACATGTACTTTAGGGTTATTTTGTAGCAGTGTTGAGTACTCCTTGTACAGCTATGGCTGAGTTACTTGTTCTCTAGAGGTCTCATTCTGAAATCTTCAAATAATGAAGAGGAAGTGGTTCTGTGTGGGATGAAAAAGTCTTTGAGCACATGTGTGTGATGGCCAAGCCTTTGCACGTAGCCTGCTCTCCTCCTGGCAGTGCTCTGGGTGAGACTGCCCTGCTCTCTGCTGCAGAAGTGTTCTGGGTTTGTGTTGTGTGTGCTGGTGCAGATTGGCAGAGACAGACTGCCTGCTTTCAGCCAGCATCTTTGGTTTGTTTGTGTCCCTGCTCTGAAGTCAGAGATGAGAAAGAAAGTATTTTGTGCTTGCACTGGGGCAGGACTAATGATGCTGTGTGATGTGCTTGTTTCTTTTGATACAGAAGAAGGTTCTGTGTTTGTTTCAGAGGAAGATGTCCAAGCATTTTACACTTGCCTGCAGGTGCATGTGTCAAAAATAGCTGCAGCTGGATGCTCCTCTTCACAAGAAACTGGTGATCAGCTCTGACTGTGCATTTATTTCTTCCTTTCAATCTGCTTAGCAAAGCACCTAAGGCCTAGATAGCATCAGCTGTGCATCTTGGAGTTCCTGCTTCCAATCCCACCTTCCTTCCAATCCCCCCTGGTAATCCCCAGCCATCTCCAGGGGTGGCAGACAGCCAAGTGCTTAAGGAGGGGATACCCTCCTCAGCTACTGAGAAGGGCTTTCCCCAGAGAGCTCCAAGGGAGGCCCTGGGAGCCTGTCTGTGCTCCCAGCTCCCTTTTGGTGTCAGAAAGTGCCCCTGCTTTGACTGTGTTTTCCTGCTCTTGGAAAACCTGAAGCTGTCACCTCAAACAGCTCCTCAGAGCTTTCTGTCCTCTAATCATAGACCAGCCAAAACACAGGTGACCCTTCCTCTTCCCAGTTAAGACTTCTGTCTCAGGATCTGTGGTGTTCCACAGTAACATCTATTTAGTTGTTGATGTATATCCTCATTGTTCTATTTTTTCTTTCTCTTCCCATCATCTTTAACCTTTGCCTGTGGCAACTGTGCAATCAGACCAGAATCCAGATGGGGCTGCCTCTTTGATCCTAGCCTGCATTTAATAATAGGGCTCTGGTTCTTACAGAGGAAATGACATTACAAGGTGCATTGGGTCTTCTTTCATTCAAAATTTTAATTAGTGATTTGGGCAGTATACAGTCATTTTAAGCTCTTAATTGCTTTCCAAAGTTCATCCTGAGACTAGCTGCACACATCCTGAGAGTAGTCACAATTGCAGAGTGGCCTCATCAGCCTGAGAAACTGTCTCAAAAAGCTACATAATTTTAAAACCAGTTTAGATATGAAAATAGTTTTGTAGTAGTTGAAATGGTATCGCTTTAAAAATCCGACAGTAATGAAGTCTCAGAAACTCAGCACTCAGTTTCTTGGGAGATTTGTCTTGAGTGGACAGCAAAAACCTACCCCAGAAGTTACATGAACTGTGAAGATATGTGGTAAAGTTGGTTTGGAGCTTTGCCATTGCAGTTTTATCTCCATAATATTGGGTCATACTCTGTGTTGCTTAGAACAGTAGATTAACACTTTTTTTTTTAAACACTTGAATCTCAGTGAGAACTTCAGGTGTTATAGAAGGTATGTAAATATTGAGGTTTGGAATTACTCTTGGTGAGCAAAGCCAAAGTTTTCAGTCAATAAACTGGTTCCTAAACCACTGAATTTGAATGGGTTTGTCTCAAATTGTCTGTCTTATCTGCATCTCCCTTGTATAATTAAGAGTTTAAAACAATTTGAAATGCTGAGACTGGAATTCAACATCTTATCTTGAAAAAGAAAAAGGCTTGGCAGTGATTCTTCTCATTAGGAATGGGTGGGAATTTTTTAGTGTTGAAATACAAGTTTATACAAGTTTAGCAAGTCTCAAGCTTGGTGTTTTCCAGAGTGCTAGAAACAGGGGACATTCTGCTGAAACAGCCCAGCCTTTCTAGTCCTTTAGCCCAGAATCCACCCTCAACTGGTGTGACTTAGTGAAAACAATGGCCCAGCAATTTACAGGAGGGCATAAGTGCAGCAGTGCTTCTTGGAAATTCAATTCCACCCCTTGTGAGCCAGGCTGGGACATTGAAACCATTGGTTACTTTCAGCCCAACCTGTGTTGCTATTTGGAGTTGAGGTTTGGTTGTCAATCCTGTTTCAGCATTTAGCCCTTGCATTCTTGGGGAAGCACAAGGAGGGACAGTGATCCAGAGGCAGGAGAGAGAGTGGGAAATGAGGCTTTTCCAGTGGCCTTCTTGGGAAAACTTTTAAGTATTCGTGAAACTGTGGCCTCTGCAAAGACTCCTCTGTACTCTGGGAATTTCTCCAGTCCAAACCAGATTTTCTCTCTATCCCCTGAGTAGGATAGTTCCATTCTGGAAATGAGGGTGGAGGGGATGCTGTACCCATCTGTGCTGGAAAGTGTACTTCAAAGGAAGGTCCTATTGTTTCTTGCAGGAGATGAATTAAAGCAGAACTTTGACTCTGGAAACTGCTACCTGGAAGTGATTAGGTGGCTGTACTTTTGAATGATTTGTGTATTTAAGCTGTCTACAGAAGATGGATCCTATGTCTCGTATCAAGCACCTGAAGGTTTTTAGGATGGTACAGTTCTTAAAAGCCAGGTTCCTTTGATATGCAGCCCCCCATCCCCCCAGTGCAAGTCAGAGGTGAGCAGAAGGTAGGAGCAGCCCAGCCTATTTTTTCCTGCCCCATCCTGTTTCCTAGCGCTGCTGGAATCGATCCCTGTTGATTCTGGCACAGTCCTGCAAAAGCCACCGGGGGACAAAGGCTCCTTTTGTTGGGAGCTGCAGCCCGGGGCATGGACGTGCTTCCCAGCACTGGCCTCTCGCTGGGGCATCCTGCAGGGATTCCAGAGCCTCCTGGGGAGGGTGTGTGTGTGTCTCAGCTTGGAGTCACCACACTGACCAGAGAGTGCTTCCTATTGTCATTCTGGGAGAGGAAAAAAGGCATGAGTGAGGTCGAGGTTTGCACAGGAGGAAGCTCAATATTGGTTGAATGTGAGCCTTTGTGGCCAGGTGCAGGTAACAGTGAACAGACAGTGATAAACACGTTTTTCTCTGTTCTCTTCTACCTTTGCTCTTATATGCTTTATGCAGCTAATCTCAGTTGTGTGTTTATTTTGGGGTTTGGTTTTGTTTTTCCTAAACTCTGTCTGTGTTCAGTAGTAGCATTTAACACCATTGAAACTCTGCAGGCTGTGCGTCATTGAAACTAAAGTGTGGTGGTTGGTGGGGAGAGGTGTTGGAGGAGCAGGTTGGGACTTGGGAATGAGCTGGGGAACACCCACCTGCTGAGAGAAGTTCTCCTCCCTTCTCAGGTTTCTGTTCCCCTCCATGGGAGCACTCCAGTTCCTGTGCTTGCTTGGCTGTTGTCACGCAGAGCTGTTTAAGGACTGGGAAGTGAAACTGTGGCAGGATAGGATCCAGCAGGGAGGTTTTGTAACAGTGTCCCGTGCCCATCAGGTATCTGCAGCATTGTCCATGTGGTGGGGAATGGATGGAGCAGCTGCTGACAGCAGCCTCAGGCCCACCCTCATTCTTGCAGGTGCCAGCAGAAGTATTCAGGTGATGGCACTTGCCTTGTGGGAAGGCAGGCACAGAGATGTGTGCGTGTGCCATTTTTGTTTTCCTGAGCTGTGGGTAGCCGCAGCCATGGAACACTTGCTGGTTGCTGTCATGACTCATTTTTATTAAAACCATGCTGAGCCAAAATTAGTGTGTAGGAGCTGCCCAGGAGGCTGTGTGACTGTGCTGGAAGGACACCCATGTGAACCAGCACGCCTGCAGCACCCGGGGCTGAGGGGCAGTGACCATGGCCATGACACTGGTGTGGCTGCATGTCCTGGGCAGCAGCCTTGCTTGGATCCATAACAGCTGTACTGGCATGGCTCTGTGTTTAAAGACCAAGAAAGAGATATTACTTAGTTCCCCTTACTTCTGCTTGAGAATTACAGAAAACAGAGAAGTCTTTATAAGGTTTTTATCAAGAAATCTTATCTTTATGGTTATTTTGTTTAATACCCCACTCATTCCAGGTTTAAATCTTTATTCATAATGGGTGCAGATTGTGTTGTGTTAGTCCTAATGAGGTGCTTGTTCTTTTTCCAGACACGCCAGGTACTGGCTTCCCATAGCTGAGTTGTATGTGAATGTGTCAGTGGTATTGAAGGAGATTCCCTTAAAACCAGGAGAGGAATGTACCTCATGAAAAAAAGTCTCATCCATGTTTTAGATGAACTAGAGGAGGGCTTCAAACCTTTTCTTGAGTCACGTGGCCTTCATTTTCTTTTCCAGGGATTTGGCCTTCTCTGTAAATGCCAGATATACAGCTTGCTTTCCATAGTTGTTCTTCATTGCCCTTGGAGTCTGCAGACCACATGCTGAAAATCACGCGACATTCTTTTGTGTTTATTGCCAGATCTGTAATTTCAACCCAGTATCTTCTGGCCTTGCTGTCTGTGTAACTCCTTGTGCTGTTTACAGTTGGGGGGAAAAAAAATTGAACCACCATCCCACAATCTAGCATGACTGTGGCAGAGTGAGCTCAGGCATTTATTTTTTTCCTAACATGGTCTCCTGTATCTGGAATCCTGGGTTGATGTAACTGATCTGTTTGTGGCAGTGGTCTGAAAACTCAGTGGGGTTATCTCCCCATTCTGAAGAAGTTGGATGAATGACAGTGTACCTTTCATGTGTCCTTTGTATTCGTGGGGTACTTGTAAAGTAAACCCTGGCAACCCCTACCTATGCTGTGTTGAACCACTATGTAGGTGCACAGTATCTTGGTGAGAGCTGGACACTCCCATCCAAACATGAGCAAAGCAAAGGTGCCTGCTCAGATCTGGCTCCCAGAGTGGTGAGATGGTTTTGCACTGAGTGCCTCCCTCCCTTGTCTCTTCTGAGAAGGATGATTTTTGGTAATATATGGTGGAGGTTGTTTGGCTGACGCCTGTGTTTGCCTGGCACTTCATCTCATCTCCTGACTGACAATTGCTTTCATGGATAATCAGAGAAGGAGTAACTTCTGTGACAATTCCCATGTGGCTGCTTTCTGATGCTTCCTTCAGTGCCCAGATCATTGTTGTGGTTTCTGCCTTATTTCATGTATTGAACCCTTGCCCTTCCTGTTCCCTTTGAGCATAGACTCTCCTCTGCAGGGTTTGTTCTCTGGGAATTTCGTTTTCTGGGTAGGTGAACAAAACCTTCAATCGCTCTAGTCACTGACATCTTAGTTCCCTGTTTTAGCTGGGACTTGCTCTTCCCTGACTTCAGCAGCAGCAAGAATAGAAGCAGGCTTGGGAACCACCTGGATAAAGGGGGTCTGTGTCAAAAGAAAAGTTTCTTACATTATCTATGGATAAAATTTACTGCAAGGAACTGGGCAAGTGGAAAAGGCCTCTGTTGTATTTCATGTGTGGGATTAAGAAGGGCAAAATTGCTTAATGTAATTATCTGGAATAAAAAGGCTTTAGATGTTGACTTTATAGTAAAGATTCAAACCTGGCTCTGTTCCAGGGACACGCTTTTCAAAAAGCTGTTGAAGAGACTGATCATTACACAAAGTTGTACATGACTGTCTGGAGACAGTTAATGTTTAAATGAGGCAGGTTTTAGAACAGATAATTGTCCTGCTTGTTGTAACAAAGCATTTAAATGTATCCTGTGAGACAGAAGCACAAAAACTTGTTTGGTCCCTTCTTTTTATTTGGCTTTCATGGTAAATTTTGTGCAGCAGAGTGAGTTGAATGGAATGCTGGCATGTAAGTGTTCCTACAGTGATGAATCTACCTGAGGTCGCAGCTTGGTGCTTTTGTCACTGTGGTGGTGACCTGTAGTGCCAGTAACTCAGAACACAGCCTGACTGGTTACTGGGCAGGGTTCTAATGCATCAAAGTGTGAGTTAGAAAGTATACTGTGCTGAGTTTGCTCTTGTTCCAGTGTGTGCAGGCAGCTCTTTGTGTCTTTTTTACAGTGCCACTGAGTCTTGCAGCAGCATTGCACAGCCAGCACTGAACAGAAAAGGAGCCTGGCCACTTTGCTCTGAGGGCAGAGTTGCTGCAAGGCTGGGATGTACATGTCTGTACTGCTGCAAAGTGAATCCAGGACTGGAGATGTGTTAGGAGGTTCTTTGGTCCCACTTCTTCAGCAGATTGTGCACTTGAATCCTTCCTGGTCATCCAGGGTAGTGCAATAGTGTCTGTTGCATGTCAATTCAACATTTCGAGTATTAAATGTAATGCAAGAGGATGTGAATGCTCTTAAATACTGGCAGGGGCTTCTCTGTTCTCTATGTGTGACTTAAAGTGTGTGAGGTGGGGTTTCAAGGGCCTGGCTCTTGGTACTTCAAAGGCAATCCAGAAAAAGTTTGTGAAATACAGATATCTTGGCATAGAAGATTTAAAGATGGCATAAAGTGACTTTAGACATAAAGATGTCCTGATGGTGTTCTTGCAGACCATGTTGAATGTTAGAGGGGACTTTACAAAGCTGTGCAGTTGGTGGTGGCATAACCAAAGGTGGGCAGCAGTGAATATGCATGAGATCTGAACAGGAGTGATGTGGTTAAATAGGTTTGCTGTGATACAGAGACAACTTGAGTTGTATCTGGGCTTGCTGGCTCCTGGTAACTGTTTACAAATAAACTCTTGGGCAAGAGGAGATAAAAGCAACTGGAGGCATTTCCAGCCTTTCTTTTGTGAGTGCTGCTAGCAGTGGAATAAGTGTGCTTTAACCACAGAAGGTCAGCGAGGCCTTCGGGCTCCAGACAGACATTATGATTTTATTGTTAGCCTGTATAACAAGATTAGCACCAAATGACTCACAGAACAAGCCAGGTGATCTTTAATCTCTGTATCTGGGTTGGTATGAAGACATTTTCATTACCATGACAAATGTTGTGGCTGAAAACTTTGACAAAATCAGGTCTTCAGTGACAAGTATTTTCTGTGGGAACTCTCAACTTTATTAAACACAAATATTGAAAGAGTGGTGGGTTTATTTTTTTTTCCCTGTTTGACTATTTTTCTTTGAAATGGTTCTGGGGTTTTCCTTATGTTGGAATGAAGCTAATCTCATCTCTTTAAAATGAGAAGCACCAATGTAAATACTGGGTGTCTTTTGCTAATCAGACACTGTGATGAGAGTTGTATTTTAAAAGCTGCGATCTTAGGCTGATAATGAAAATGCAATTGGAGTTAATTTGTGGCAAGGTAACTTGTCCTCCTTTTAACTTGTATCTTTCCCCTTTTGCTTATTATCTTCATTGTAATGACTCAAGAGCTTTGCAGAGGACTTTGATTTACACATTTTTGGTGGGAGTGAACGAGAACCCCAGACTGACGCCTGAATTTCCAAGAGGCCCCTTAAACGCCTTTTGAAAGTGTGCTGAGGGTGAAGTCAGCTGTGCAGGAAGGTTGAGAACTGTGTGCTTGACTCCTCTTGCAGGAGTTGGTGCCATTTAGAGCTGTGGCCCCAGATGTATACAAAAAGCATGTGAAGATGGTGAACAGGAGAACACAAACAAGAGGGAGGCCAGGACAGAGTAGCAGGGGGGTGTCACTGGGCACGTGGGTGTCTTAGCAACCATTATGATTCTGACTGATATTTGTATAATTGTAATAATGACAGAGGATTGAAAGAATGGTGTTGATGTTTGTAGACATACAGGTGCTTTTTTAGTGGATAAACAGAAATATAAGTAATGTGGTGGGCAGGGAGTGCTCAGGCACTGGTAGTTGTATTTCCAGAGATGTACATGCCTAGGGCCCAAGGTGAGGGATGGATGTAACTCCCCTCCTTTAGGTATTGCCCAGCTTTGCTCCATGCAGAAAGCCACAAATCATAATTCCTTCTGGTTACTCTACTTTTTCTATAGGTACTGTCTCTGCTCTGCTTTAAGAGGTCTGTGTGGGAAATTTAAAGTCTGTAGTGTATAACAAGACATCCCCTTCTTTATACTTTCTCGTATCCTAGGTGTAAAACAAAATGAGTGGCCCTACTTTTGTCCACAAGCACTGCCACAAAGCTGGAATCAAATAAAAGCAAGGGGGTTTGCTCCCAGGTTATTGAGTATCTACTACTTTCCTAGAGAATCTTAGATTCTCAGTGAGCCCTTTTGGAGGGATGACAGCTTGTGAGTGCCAGGCTGCCTGTGTCACTCTGTGATAGGATGTGACTGGGATGGCACAGAGCAAGTGCTGGTTCTTTGTGACACCCCCGAGTGATGATGCAGGTGAACTGAGTCCATGCCTGGCTCATTCCACTCATGTGTGCTGCTCTGCAAACCTTCAGCTGCATTAATTCTTATATAAAACCTTCTTGTTTTCTGTGAATCCACTTGAAATTTCAGGCCTTTCCAAGTGAGGCTGTAACATCAAGTGGAGGCATGTGGAGCTGGGTTTTGGGAGAGCTTCAGGTTGTTGACAGTTCCCTGGTTATTAATGGCCACAGCAAGGTCTCTCAGATTCTGAGAATAGGCCCTGTGTTTGCTTTGGGGGAGACAGCTGACAATGGTGTTTGGTACAGCAATGTGTCTCTGCCTGGCTTTTGATTGACAGTAACACAAACTTGTCCTCCTCCCAGCCAAGGCTTAAACCCAGTGACATTTACAGCAGAGTTAACTTCTCTGGTCTAAGTTTAGGTGGTGATTTTGTGTTTGTCTGCATGTGTGTGCTGTATAAGATAAAAAACCAGGGGAAGCCTTCTGCAAATGAAAATGTAACAGGAATTCCAAACTATGGCTGAATGTGAAAGAGGAAGGTGTTAAACCTTCATGGATTTTCATGGACTAGTTGTCATAAATTCTCATTTAAGATACCAAAGTGTTGAAAGGTTGTTACCTATTTTGGCACTTTGGGTTGGCTCTCCTGAAGTGTGTGGTAGATATTCATAACTCTGGGACTGTCAGTGTGACTGTGTGGTTTTGGGTTTTCTGGGCAAGCTGAACTTAGAGTTGGCTGGTAGCCTTGGCCCCACCTGTGCACAGCTAATGACATGCTTTGTGGGTGTATGTCCATAAGCCATCTGGAAATAGCATGTGGTCTTAGCTGACTGCTGAGATTTCATTTCTTGTCTTGCGTCCCTGTTACTCTTTTAGAAGAGTTTCCTGTTAATGAACATTGTTGCAAGACAGAAATTCTCCTGCTTCCCACAGCAGGCTAGACCAAAAGAGCAGAGGTGGCCTTGAAGGAGGAAGACTAGGAGGGGAAGCCTGTTCTGTTTGAATGTTCAAGCAACTGGTAGTACAGGGAGAGAGGAGCAGATCCTTGTCCAGTGATGGCTGAGCCAGAAATGTCCTGAGCTAATGAAGAACTCGACCCTCTGTTTCCACTTCTTTTAGTCCTTGCTCTTAAAATTTGCAAAACTGCACCTATGTGAGCAGTGCTAGCAGTGTTTCCATTGTCACTTGGTATTTGTGGAGTGAGCTGCATCTTTTGTCTGTAGGAGACTTGAGGATTTTCAGTTATGTGTGCTTTGCAACCCTTCTGTCCTTTGGTAGGCTGGACACATGGTCCAGTTTCATTCTTGTTAGTGTGATTATGCATTAGCACTGCAGGACTTGTGAGGAGTAAAGCTCCAGGGTTGGGATCCCACTGTAAACAAATCTGGAACACGAAAGGCCTTCTGCCTTGAGGTTGCATACAATAAATGATGATACTGAGCAGACCAAGCTTTGCAGCTGTGCTGATGCTGTAATCAGCAATCCTGCTTGCCTGAATTTGGGATTTTCTGGGGCATGGAGTACCAGGGTGAGAGAGAAGAGTTGGTCCATCCATTCACACACCTGTGAATGAAAGGTACTGAGTTCTGGTTGATGAATCTTGTTATTTCAGTAGCTATGTATGGGATAGTATTAAAATCCCTGGACAATTCATGTGACATCTATAAAGATATGAGTGAAAAGATATCTACATCTATAGATACAGATCTCTATGATATCTACCTATACGAATACCTATGATTGGTACTGCCTTGGACAAAAAAGAGGAAATATTTTTTCTTTCCACCACACTTCATCAAATAAAGAGATGTTTTGAGCCATTTCTAGCTGTATAATGCTCTCCTTGAAGTACTTTGCAGCAGCTTTAAGTTGTTGTTCCTGTGTTGTTTCATGGACCTGTTTTAATGTTGATTAATGTATGGTGCACGGCAGGAATAAAAACAATCTGAGGATCTTTTAACAGACCCCCCTCCAACTGATTTATAGTGACCAAATTTCCTCAGTGTGGCATTTTCTTCTCCTTAGGGAGTGACAGTTCATGTCCACTTGTTCATAATATATTCAGCATCTGTCGACACCCTTCCAGCATGAAGCTGAGCAGAGCCATCTTGTCCAAGGCTGGTAACTGAGCTCTGAGACTGCTGTCAAAAATAAAAGCTGCTGAGCTTGAACCAGATCTGGATATCTGAGAACTGCAATCTGTGAAGGACAGAAGTGACTGAGTTGATAACGCAGAGCACAGCATGCTTTCCCATGTACTGCTTTCCCATGCGCCGTGTTTAAGGATTTAGCAAACAATTTTGCTGCTGCTTTAGCATATGAAGGAGCCCTCTCTCTTTAAAAAACAGTAAAACAAAAATGGCAAATGGAGCCAGAGTGGGAGAGGCATCTCGGTGCTTTTGCCAAACTCACAAGATGCAGACAACTCAGCAGTCCCTGCTGTCTGGTGCTGGTGACAGGACCTCAGCACCCTTGCTACCCTGTGCTAATGTCAGCTGGGCTGGGCTCTCTCAGCAGCTCTTGGTATCTTCTTCCATGAAAGAAAAAGACACTTAAGAAGTCTGCACAGCTCTGTGTTGAGGACATAGCTGTGATCCTTTGGGAAGAGAAGGCAGCTGAACTCCTCATGTCATTGCCTGCTGTGGGGACATACGTGACTGCTAGCATGGGGACAGCATCTCCTTTCACACTGCTGGGAAATCCATCCCTGATGCAGGCAGTGAAATGTGGAAGGGCCCTCTTCTCCCCAAATGGTGCAATCAAGAAATGTCATTTGTATTGTACCTGACACAGGTGTGGTGAATGTCCTTCGCCTTGATCTGTGCTCTTGGGAGAAAACAGTGAAGCATTCTGGATCTGCCCTTTGCAGTGATGAAAGCATTTGCTGCCAGGCCAACCAGGAGGTCTTGACTTAATCTCTTCATGGTATCTTCCTTCTGAATATCTTGAAGTTCAGGGTCCATCTAACAGAGCAAATCTGCTCGATGCAGGTGTGTTCACAGGAGCTGTTGCTGGAAGGAGAGAGCTTGTGCTTTGCAATCTGTTCTTAGATGGAAGAACATCTGAGGACTGGTCATATGACTTAAAAAACCTGCTAATTTGTTCAGAAATGTCTTTTCACAATTGACCACTGAGATGATGTTACATTAGGGTCTTGAATAAAATAAGGCTCCTACACTGTCAGTTTTAAAAATCCTTGCAAGCAAATTTTAAACTTTTGCTGGAATAGCTAATAAAAATGTGGGACATACTACTGTTAAGGGAGCAATTCTATTTGTGACTTTATTCTTTTCTTTAAAAGAAAAAAATACTTCAATTAACACTTTAGATGGAATAATGAGCTTGGGGTGGAGCTTTTGAATATATTGCAGTGATTTTGGGGAGCTCTTGAGTTTGTGGTTTTGGTTGTAAGTTTGTACTTTTTTGTTTGTTTTGTTGTTGTTGTTTGCTTTAAAACTCAACTGGAGCCATTCAAGAGAAATATGAACAATTTTTTTTCCCACTGAAAGTGCTTATCTGAAGTAAAAGCAAGGGAGTACATATACAGCTTGCCCATTTCTTCAAAGAGCTGGTTATTTATAGGCTTTTTGCCAAAGCTGATGCTGCAAAAAATTGACTGAGTCCCTGGGCTTTGTGTACACTCGAATGTCATCTTTATCTTTTTCCTTAATGAGTCTGTATGAGACTAGAGTCAGCACAGATTAGGGGTACAGAACTTACTGTGCCTTTTGGTTTAGAGTTCTGCACAAGTCCCACTGCTGTGTTCTGGGAAGTCAAGGCTCAACCCATCCCACTGAGATACTTAGCCCAGTTCTGTGGGAAGCAGCAGTGAGCCCTGCAATAATGTAAAGGTCTATGAATGTTTTTTTAAACCATTTCATGGTTAGAGACAGTGTTAGCAGATAGCCATGCTTCCCAGAGTGGGAGTGGCATAGAGGCAGGGAAATGTCAAAGCCCATTTTAGGTAAGTGATTTGATCACAGCACGGAGGTTGGAGGCAAAGTGTTTGGTATCTGCTTCAGGAAAAACTGAGTATTGTCAGTAGAGTGGGAATGGCCTTGGGAGAAACTGTCATAGGTTCTACTCCAAAAACAAAGATGCTTTTTATGTGGGTCCTCAGGGACATTAGTCTTGCTGAGACAGAGAATGGGGTCAGCAGGTGATATTGCAGATTCTGGGAGCAGTAGAAAGAGAAGAGGTAATCCGGGAAATGAAAATCATCCTGGTCTTTTTCCTAGGGCAGAAGATTAACTGGAATTCTGGCCCTGTGTCCGAGAGGGCTTTTTATCTTGGGCGCAGGGTTCTACCTCTGGGTGTAGCAATTTTGACCAGCCAGGCACGTCAGGAGTTCTCCAACAACAGCCTGGAGGACAGCATCTTGAGCAGGAACAGCCTGAGATCCTCTAAACCCATGGAGGTAGCATTGGGAGGAATGTCTGAAAACTGGGGTTAGACCTGATTCTTCTCATTTTGGTCACCTATGGTCCTAGGACACTTGATGTCCTGTGTATTTTAAGATGCTGACTTCAGCCTGGTGAAAATTGTTGCCATGAACTTTCTCTTGAGCCCGTTATGGGGAAGGAGGTTTTCCAGGAAATAATTCTGAGTGAGAAAACTGAAACTTGTTTTTTTTTTTTTTTTTTTTTCTACATTGACTATAGAGTGAGAGAGAAGGATGAAGCATGAAAGGCGTTGCAATATGAGCACACTGAGTCATGTTAAACTTGAGAGGTGTGTCCTGAAGGTGCAGGTCATGGTGAGGCTGCTGTTTAACAGCTTTCAGAGGCAAATACTTGAGATGAGCCTTCAAGGCAATGCAGCATGACTGGCTCCTACAGAAATTTTTTAATATAGTGCTATTTAGGGAAGATGATGGTTCTTTGACACATACAGGCTGTTTCTTTGGCTATGCATGTTGTTAGTATCTAGTCACACACTTTGTATCATATGGAGAAAGGAATGAGATCTTTTTGATCTATTTCTTTGGAGACTAAGTGATTGACCTTTGTTGAAGCTGTCGTCTTCTGGATTGGGAAAAGAATAGCCTTGGAAGGGCCTTACAAGGACTGACTCTTTTGTAGAGTGGAATCAATTTGGCTTAAGTTGTACTCAAGATGCTTGTCTTAAATTCTTTCATTAGCAAAGGACTTTCATGCAATCTAATGATGTGAATTCCCCACTGGAAACATTTTTGGGGGATATGTACAGAAAATTGGCTTTTTAGTAATTTCTGTTTTGCAGTATAGCTCTAAGCATGAAAATTCTCACATAGTTTAACTATAGGGACACCTGTGAAAAACTGGTCCTCTCATCTCTCTGTTCCTCTTTCCTATTTGCCAGCTGGAAATGCCAGAGATAAATTTGGTGACTCTGTGACATGCTGACCAAACACTTCCTTACAGCTGAATGTGTGACATTAGACATGGCTTTTCCAGGTCATTCAGGAAGTTACTAACAAAATGCAGTATTGGACCCTCATTTCCCAACACTTAGCTCTGTAGCAGAGGCAGTGTCCTGTCTTTGTGGGATCTATTGAACCTTGTTTGCAAGTAAGAAGCAAACAAGAACTGCTCTGTCTGTGCCAAGTTTGACATTGCCCTTTCCCATCTTCCGGTGATCCAAGGGCCTTGGTGATTGCCCAGCTATGGGAATAATTTCCTCAATTTAAAATTAAGCATTAATATGTTTGGAGTTTCTTCCTCTCCACCCCCATCTTCTTTTGTCCAGTTGTTTGAAAGAAAGACTTGATTGTGTCAGGCTTGCATGAGGAAAGCCAGGCTGTCCCCAAAACCAGCCTGGAGTCAGGCATGGAGGGCAGGAGGACATGCCCTTCTCCTGGGGAGGGCTGGAGGGGGAGCAGATTCCCCCTGCTGCTCATGCTTCTCTCCCCAAATCTGAATGAAATAACCAAAGTATTCCATGAGCACAAGTCTACTTCAGTGAACAAGTCACATTGTATGTGGGCACAGAAGAAACAAGGCTTAAAAAAGCTTATGAAGCTTCCTTTGTACCTTATTAAGTTACATGGCTTTGTGCTTTCCATCTGACTTGGACACTATTTCCTTCTCCTCCTGTTCTGAGTAGAATGTCTTCCATGGGATAGCAGGCAGCAGCCTGAGATCAAAGGTTTGTTTGTTCTGTTGCTGGTTGACCCATTGACACATGCCAATTTATTGCAATTCAAAATTAGTCACAGTATTTACTGGCTCAGTGCCCATTTGGTGCTTGGAGATTATGCACTGGGGCTGGCAGACACAGCAGCAGTCAGAGGTGTTGTTGATAAGGGGTGGGGAGGTCAGGAGATGGAGTGATTTAGGGGCAGTGGGCCCATGTCAGAAAGTGCAGCCCCTCTCTGATACTGTGGGGGGACTAAGATGTGGACTTGTAGGGCTGAAGTTGCCTGGGTTTGTGCTTGATGACTTCCCCTTCATCAGGGCTGGACCACTCTAAATTCAGGTGTTTCAGAGGCAGATTTAGCTTTGTTTGAGAGCCACAAAATAAATGTGTTTATTTTATTGCCTTCCTGATCATCACTTGCATTCCCTAAACTGGTATTTAGCCTGGGTGACCCATATGCCATGGAAAGTAGGCTTTTGCTAGGTTATTGGTTCACATAATGAGTCTACATGGGGTGTGTTGAGAATATTTGGGGTTTCAGGGCTTTTGCTGTGTTGTGGCATTGATATTTCAAAAGGGAGGAAAGGAAAGTGCTGACTGAGGCCTGTGGCTGCATTAAGCAGCTGGCATATATTTCTTTATTAGAAAGCATAAATGTGGTTGCAGTTGCTTTTTGAAGCAAAGCAGAATTGCATTTATTTGGTTTGATACTGCTGCTTGGTGCTGACAGCTGCTGCACTGCCAGCAAGTGTTTGTCCTTACTGGGGATTGCTGCTCTATATCAGAATTTGGTGGTCACAGGGCTGATCCAGATCTCCATTCCCTTACCACCCAGTGCTTGAATCAGAGCACTGGAGACCCTGTGCTAATCACTGTGGGGCTTGCCCTTCAGGAATGTTTGCACCTGTACAAACCTGGGAAAAAACTGCAACCAGATAAGATGCTTTATTTTGAGTTGTACAAGTTGTGGTATTTAGGTAACGATCAGTCACTGTGTGAATCTAATGGTCTTTGGGGAGAACCTGCAACTTGGATAGCCCAAATCAAATATTCAAATTTGGTAGGAACAGCTGCTGTTTTTAAAGGCTATTTAATGCCTTGACTTCTCTGACCATTGCTAGCAAAGGCCACATCTCTGGTATGAGGATTTTTATATTTCCCTTTCACTTCTACTGTTCTCAAAGTGTAGCAATTCTGAGTTTACTGCAGATGGTTCTGTCCACAACAGCAGATTACAAACACATGTGTGATATGAGAGGAATGTGATTATTTGCTGATTTTTTTTAATAGCATCTTGCCTTCGAGGTTCTTAAACTGCTTTTAAAACTTCAATTGAACTCTGAGTTTCCTTGTTTTGTTTGTTGCTTTTATTCAAATGCAGGAAAAACTGAGGCTCTGTGAGTGGAATTTGGCTCTCTTGGAGATTCTACAGTAGCTGGTCTGTGCCTGTTGATCTTAGTTTATGCAGAGCATTTGCAGGTCTAGCTATAATTATTAGAAGAGACCTGGTTTCTGAGAAACACTGGAAAAGTATTTTGCCTCAGTGAAAAACACTGAGGCAAAAAAACACTGGCTGGGATGACAGCCCCATCCTGTCATAGTAAATCAGTAAATCATAGTAAATCAATTTACTATTGCCATTGTAAATCAAGACTGAAACCCACAGCAACACTAGAGCCTCCTCTGAAATCAATTTTGCAAGGTGTTCTGTGGGATTCAGACAAAGTATTCCCTCCTTCACCCTATCTTGCACCATTTTGCAATGGTCCCTGTCCTTAGCAGGGCCAGGACTCCTGAGGTCAAGGGCAGACCAAGGAGCCAGGCCATGGTTGCTGCTTGATCTCTGAAATGCCAGATCCATGCCCGCTTCTGGTTTGCGCCAGACAGCAGCTGACACATCACACCGTCTCTGATCCGCCCGAGATCTGGGAGCTGCGGTGGACTCCTGTCTCCTGCCCTGGTAAAGCTGCTCCATTAATAGCTATCAAAGAGCCTGAAGTTTCCATCCCAACTTTATCTGGCTTTGCAGTGAGCTGTAGGATTAAAGCTGTGGCAGGGGAAGGGAGGGAGCAGCCGCGGCTCACCCGGAATAGCCTGACCTATGACGGCAGTGCCAGCCTGGGGAGGGGAGCTGTCCTGTGAGCTCAGGGGTTATTAGCAGTGAGCACAGACATGTCTGCAGTCAGCAGCACGCCCTGGGCCAGCTGCTCCATCCCTGCCTGCTTCAGGGAGTCCAGGGGGGTTTGTTAGTATGGCTTGCCAGCACAGCTCTTGGATGGGGGTGTGGGAGTAGGCTGGAGGGCCAGCATTGAGGCGCCGTCCTCCGTGCTGCTCAGATGGCTTGCGGTTTGACCTCTGGGCTTTGTGCAGGGCAGATCTGGCTATGAGGGGGAGCACTGTGATGAGATAACCACTGTCCTGCTGCAGCCCAGGGCTGTTGTCTCTCTGCTGCATCATAGCAGGTAAAAAAAGGGATCATTGTATGGCTGGGCTTGCCCACAGGGCCAGCTGGCAGACATGGGGCACGAGCCTTCATCTACTTGGGGAGTAGTGTAGGAAGCAAGAAAAGGGATTTTTTTTTTTTTGTGTAGCCAGGGATTCACTTCTCACAGGCTCTCTCTTGTACCTGATTTTGTTTTCCTTGCTTTATTTCTCTGCAGGCATCCCCAAGTCATCTGTTTCACCCATCCCTTGTCACCACTGGAATCACACAGGGTTTCTTCCCTTCCTCTCTCCCCATTCAGAGCTGCTCCTCACCTGAGCTTTCCTGTTACAGCAGGAGCTTTTTCCTTAGAGATAGGCTGGGAGTCAGAGCTCTCTGCAGTGCCCAGTGTTTTACAGAAATTGTGCAGAACGCCTCAGCACAGTGGAACAAGATTTTCCCAGCTGGCCAGATGATCCCAGACTAAGTGTGCCTGTTCCCCAAGGGGCAGTAGAACTGGAAATTAACTCCTTGGATATGATGGAAGCAGGCATGTGGCTCCATAATGAATAGTCTGTGAGTGCTGCTCAGTGTTTTACACCAGGAAGCACTGAGGCTGTTCTGAGTCTTTGACCCTGGTGACATACTCCAGATTCCTCCCAGTTAAATGCTCTCCTTCCCTCCCCTCCAGGCCTGAAAGCATCACATCTTTTGAACAGCCAGACAGATGCATTGCCCTGTAAAAATCTCCTTTGTATCTCCAGTAATTCTATTGATCTGCACATTGAGAGAGAATGTAATTCTTCTTTGGAATTTACAGCTTGCATACTTTATTTTATCAGTGATGGGTGCTATCGGTGTGCCTGCTCTATGGATACCTAGAAAGTCACCCAGCAGGTGGGAAACCCCTGCTCCATAGATCTGACAGCCTAGGGGAGTGCAGCTGAACAACATCTGGAGGAGATACCACTTGATGAGAAAGATGAGGCCATACTGAACTTGTGTTCTGCTGGCATGGCAGAGGAATGTGTAACCTCAGCAGCAGTGCTGCTATGGGATGTGCTCCCCTTGCTGGAGTGGATGGGCACAGGAGACACCAGTGTCTGGTGCACAGGACTCTGCCAGTACAAACAATATTGCTTCTTCTCTCTCCAGCAAGCTCCTATGTGCCAAGGGTTTGTGAGGAAGAAGGGAATATTCATGCTGTCTGTGTCCTGCTGTGTAGACGGATTTACCAGGCATTTGCAGTGTTTGTTGAGTTGTACTCAAAATTCTGGTGGTCTTGGTGACAAAGAGGGTACTCTTTGTCTGTGTGTCCTTTTCCCTCCTTTTGCTGACACTGGAATACCTCAGCAATTTCTGGAGGTGAAGAGAAGCTGTTGAACAGAGGGAGGATGAAAAATAGTGATTCCCTCCTAGACATTTAATTCCAGCTGAAATAAGGGGATTTAGGAGCTGAATGCTGAATGACTGCACTATTTATCGGATCTTCCACTAGAGTCCGTTACTGTGGTCAGGGGTGAGATGGGAATATCCATTCCTGTGTTGGGGAGAGAGAAACTGAGATTAGCCAAATAGGCATAACAGGTGTTCTCCACCTCAACAGTATAAAAAACCATGAGAATGGGCCAGTAGGTGCATGGCCAGTTGGACTAAATTATTATTGTAGGTCACTTCAAATTGAAAATATTCTATTCTACATTCTGTTGCCTGATCCTTTTCAATTCCATTTTGGGGACTAATCATGAAAGACTGATTCCTGCCTTGCAGGGGAAAAATTCTCTCTGTGTTCTCTGAGAAGATCCATGGGTAGCAAAGGCAGCTGGAGGAAGCCGGTTTGGGTGACTGTCATGGCTCTCTGGCAGTCCCTCGGTCTGGGAACAGTTAGTAATTGTCTGCATGAAGACCTGGTGTCAGTATCAGGGACCTGCTTTTTTTGCCTTAATCCCCTTTTCCCCAAAAGAAGCTGAATTTACAGCTGGGGTCTGTGAGTAAAGGGCTGTTCTGCTGTGCTCAGCAGAGCAAGGGGGACTCCAGCTTTCCAGAGCCTTCTGCCTCTTGGGCACTGGTGCCCTTTCCAGACAGGGCTGCCTCACTCATTGAGGTGCTCCCTCAGCTCCCTTTCTAGCTCACCTCTGGCTCACCAAAACCTCCTGTGGCTGAGGGCTGGGAGGGCTTTTCTCTGGTTTCACTGTTCCTGTGAGACAAGGCTTTTTTTCCCTTTTTTTTTTTTTTTTTTTTTTTGGCATGGTTAGGTTTTAGTTTTGATTCAGAGATATGATATAGTCAGCATTAACCAATTACAGGGTATATCCCAGTCTCCCTGCAGCTGGAGTTGCTTGGGGCATGACAAATACCTGCTGCCCTCCTCCACAGGTTTGCCCAGACCTCTTGTGATGCATGTACCTGCCAGCCCAGAACATGAAATGCTGTTTTGTTCTAAGCCTGGGAGCAATCCACTTAGCTGCACGGAGAGGGAACTAAGAGAGAATGGTGATAAGAGAAGTAGCCTGATAAGGATTTTTGTACAGGCTGTGGGGAGCTGTGCTGTGCAGGGATGTGGCTGCTGACACTCTCAGAAGTGACACTTGGCCTGAGTGTCACACAGATTAGTGGTGTAAGGTCCCCAATGGCTCTCAGCACCAGCTCTTGCCAGGCATGGGCAGAGTGAGAAAAGGTGGAAGGAAGGTGGGACTTTCAGTGCTCCAGCCACTCTCCCTCCCTCCCTGAGATCGCTGCACAACTCTCTCTGTTTGAGGCCAATCCTGCTGTTCTGGGAGCAGAACTCCACCCTGTCTGGACTAGGCACTAGTTTTAAATCAGGACAAATGTAACTGCACAACACAAGGCATATTAGGGATGTGGTTTGTGTCTTGCTGGTTCAGGAGATAACTGGATTGCTGTTGCCTTGTCTGCGAAAAAACATTGCATCAGTGAAAGAGAAGCCTCAGTCATGCTCTTCAGTACAGCAGAATGTAAGGGGTCTGAGTTCTTCCTGACTCATCTGTAAATCTGTTTTCAAACTATGATTGTGTGGAAAAATATTCTGAAAATTCTGAGCACAAGAATAAGGGTGACTTTTTAACTTTGGCCTTGGGACCAAAAACGTGCAACTGTTTCTATGCTTTTCTGTATCTATGTTTAAAGTCTCCTTTCTCCTCTCTCTCTGCAGGTCCTTCAGAAGCTTGGTAAAGCAGATGAAACAAAAGATGAGCAGTTTGAACAGTGTGTGCAAAACTTCAACAAACAGCTGGTAAGATAATTGTCAATATGTAATTTGCACCCTGGGTTTCAGTATTAGCCTCCAGTCATCTGCTGCAATGCAATTAAAGGCCATTAAATTAAACAATGACATAGACCTGTTGAAGTGACCCATAACTCAGAACTTCTCACTTACAAGAAATGACATTGTGGCTTCCAGGGTCTCTTTCATGGAATCAGTGGGAGAATCATCGAGCATGCTGAGATGGAAAGTGCCCATCAGGATCATAAATCAAATCCCTGTGCAGGACACCCCAAGAGTCACACCATGTGCCTGAGAGCATTGTCTAAATCCTTCCTGAGCTCTGTCAAGCTTGGTGCTGTGAAAATGTCCCTGAGGAGCCTGTCCCAGTGCCCAACCACCCTCAGGGTGAAAAACTTTTTCTTGATACCCAGCCTAAATCTCCCCTCCTCAGCTTCATCCTGTTTCCTCAGTCCTGTCACTGGTCATGAGAGTGAAGAGATCAGTAAAAATAATGAAGAGATCAGTAAAAATAATGCTTGTTCTAGACTCAATTTTACAAGAAGAAATAGCTCGAGCAGAACACTTTCTTCAGTTAGCAGCTGCTTTGTAATGTAATTTTTGCTGCTCTGCTGGAAGCAGAGATATAAGAGCAACATTGTGTCACTGAATGAAGGATAAATTGGGAAACAGATTAGAAATAAAAAAGTAAAATGGAACAAGGCAGTTTCAGTTTCCCAAGCACAGTGTAGGGCAGAAGAGACAGAGAAAGCAAATGCTGAAAAGGGAACATCCTTCCATGGCTAAGACCTAAATCTGACTTCTTCCCCATACTTGCACAATCACTGTGTCAGGCCTGAGTCATTATTCTTCTGCGTGTCTGCCTCATCCCCTGTATTTTAGGGCACAGAAATATTTTAACAGTGTAGCAATTTTCCCCCACCCTCCTACTTCCACAGCAGTAGGTTTCAATCTTCAACTGGGTGTGTTTTGTTTTATTTTTTTATCTAGAGCCTTCAGCCTCCCAGCAGGGAAAACACCAGTTACCTTGTGGATTTTGCTGGTGCTTGTTGGTAGGGGAAGCATTGCTTCTGTTTTGTGGCAGGAAATGTGTGCCACAGCGTAGCTCAGGTGGTGCTGAATAAATGCTACTCTTTTGTGGCTTGACACATTTAGGACCTTTTTCTGGAGCTGTTAGTGGCAGCTGCATCGTGTCTGTTGAGACTCAGCAGATGTGGTGGTGTCGCAAAACCAGCTGAGCAGGGATTTGCCACAGCTGAATGTAATGAAAATCCTTCAGTCTGGCTTTGACTTATGTGTAACCAGAGCTGATTGCAGATTCCTGGACACTAATGCTCCTTCTCTTGGCAGCAATAGCAGCTATTGCTCCAGAAGTCCATGCAGCATGTCCACAATGATACTGTTTTGTAGACAGCAGAATATATTTTAACTGCTTTCTGACAATGTGACATTACCAGATGTGA
This sequence comes from Ammospiza nelsoni, assembly GCF_027579445.1. Lineage (NCBI taxonomy): Eukaryota > Metazoa > Chordata > Aves > Passeriformes > Passerellidae > Ammospiza > Ammospiza nelsoni. Next base: position 25,970,269 of record NC_080639.1, read on the forward strand.
CTTTTTTGGTATAATTTTTAAGCAATTAAGAAATAACCTTTATAAATGAGAAATACAAAAACCCTCAGATTCACATTTCTAGTTCTGACTCTCTGGGATGGCTTTTTCAATTTCCAAAGCCCTAAGTTCCAGTGAGGAGCCTGTTAAGAAGCACTGCCTCTTGTATCCCTTGCATCTGAACTCTTTCTCCTTTTTTGTGCAGCAGACCATGAACTAAATTCTCCAAATAATTAATCAAAGAAGCTGGAGGCTGCTCTGCATTTGCTGCTTGGGGTCTGCTGGTTTTTCTTAGGCTTTCAGTTTCCCTATTACTAAAATAAATGCAGACAATGCCTGTTTTACAGGGCAAACCATGAGTGTGAGTTAGCTGGATTCTTAGGATATCCAGAGCTGAGGACTAGGGGAATAAAAAATTAGCTTTATATACATATATACAAACTTCTTTATATTTTTATATGTATTAGGTGTGTGTAGTATAGTTATCTTTGAGAGTTCTGTGACCTTTCATTACAAACTGCTCCAGTGGGGAATGGAGGTCTGGAGGAAAGTGACCTGTTGCTGCAGGCTGGTGACAGGACAGCGCTGCTCTCTTGTGGAACTGGCCAGGGTGTGAGCAGGCACTGACCTTGTTCACTGGCTGATTAGAGGCTCCTCTGACTCTAATGACTGTGCTGGATCACTTTGACCCATGTTGCTGTGTGTGGTCTGCTGAGGAATGGAGTGCAGGTCTAAAAATCAATCATTTTCAACCAAGGTGTTTGTGGGTCTCTCAAATAGTGGTTGAGTGGACATAAGGGAAGGCACTGGACTTCCTAACTCCGTCCATCAGGTTCATATAAGAGCACCACTCTAAGGTCCCTAAATGGTATGAACTTTTTGGCTCAGATGGATCTGCTTTGTGGCAAAAGAGCTGGAGAGAGCTGCGCAGGTGCAGCTGCGTCTCCTGAAGGCTTGACAAGCAGCAGAACTGCCCCTCACTACTCCCTCATGGAGATTCTTTGGCTATTTACCTTCCCAAATGGCCATTTGAAGGTTCCCTCCTTTTTCACTTTCCCAGTGTCACCTGTGTTCAGTCACTGGTGTGAGGATCTGTCCCAGATGCTGACCTGGGAGCAAGAGTCCTGCTATAAAGGTGCAGCTCAGCCCGTGCCTGAGGTGTGCCAGGCTTTGCCTTCTCTTGCTCTGAGCTGAAGTACTCACTGGAGGGACAGTGTGAGGCTGGTGGCAGCTCTTACACCTGGCACCAGGTGTGTTTCTACCTGGCAGAGCTGCTGGGTTCTGATACCCTTCATGAGCTGCCACTTGTGTGGAAGTTCTGGGCTGGTTTACACCTTTCACACCGAGCACATGAGAGGGAAGCTGCTGCTGGCACAGGCTGCACCCACCTCAGCCTGCACCACACTGTGGTGGGCACAGCCCCTGCTGCAGGGCAGGCACTGGGGACATTTGCTGTCACAGAGTAGGTTCCCATTGCAGTCAGTAGCTCAGAGAGGGTTTCTTCCCTGACAAGAACCCATCACACCCAGCAGTTTCCATTTCAGCCCTATGTGACAAAGCAAGCTTAACAGCCTCGCTGTGGTACCCTAGGGTGGAGCTTCCCTCCCAGAGTTCGTGCTCTGTGTTAACAGCTCTGAAGTTTTGCTGAGGGGGGGTTACCTGGAGCTGTTGTTTCAGTGCTTCCCCTCCCTGTAATTACACAGTCTGCTCTTCCAGCCCTACATTAATCTAATCTGGAACAGGACATATCTCCTGCCCCCTCAGATGTCAAATGTGTACTGAGTGCACAGCTGAGTTTAAACATCAGCAAGAGGTGACTGAGAGCACTCCAGCTGCAGGATGCAGCACCACTGGTGAGGATGCCTGGAGAGCACAGAAGGCTGGTTCTGCATTGCTGCATTTGCGTACTCCACTTTTCAGCCCTACCTTTTCCAGGAGATCTATCTAAAAATATTGACTAGACATTTAATTGTGGTGCTGGTTTTCTGCTCAGAGGATACTTTTGTCTCCATGGCTTTGGAACTGGGTATTGAGACTTGAAGAGTTCTGAGTTTGGCTTGTGTCATTTGCTGCTGTGGCAGGATTAGAGCAAGCATGCACACAATTTTAGAAGTGGCTTCTGATTTTAGATGTTACAGTTTTGAATGTTACTGCTCCAGATATTGCAGTGTCCAAGTGTGTAGTGGGCAAGTTCTGCAGAGGACTTTCCCTGCTGACAGTTTTTTATAACCTCCAAATTGTGAGTTGAAATTTAGTTATTCTTAAAAATGATACAGCAGGATGATAATGTATCCATTGGTGGGACTTTGCATATCTTGTGCAAAACAAGAATGCAGAAAAGAGAACCATTGCACCTCATAGCCTGCTATCGTTTTTCTCCTTCCCAGTTTGTGCCCCATTGAGGGGGCACCCCAGCATAATGACTTTTGACAGCTGAAGCCAACTCCAGAGACTGGGAGCTCATGGGACATCTTCAACAGCTGCCTCAGAGCTACTGACTTCAAAAGCAGATGTTTCCCATCAGCTCTCCCCACCACTCAGGCACCTCTTGTCTCAACTGAGCTCATGCTGAGATCCTTTGTGTTCCCAGTGCAGCTGTGCTCTCTAAGCAGAGGCTAAATCTGCCCAGCTGTTGAAGTGGCAGTGATAGCATAGCTTTGTGAGAAATCCATCTGCTTCCAGCAGCATGGCCCAAATTGTTTTCCATGCCTCGAAAGTTCTGGATGAGTTCGCATTTGTTCTTTTCCTACTGCCATCAGCAAAGGAAATGAGGGATTGGAAAAAGCTGGCCAGTTTTACAAACAAAGTCTTCTGGTCTGGGGAAGCATTGGGAACTGACCCAAAGAGAGTACAAGAGGAGAGGAGTTACATTTGCTGCAAAAGTCCTACAAGTTCCTAGAACACAGAGCAAAAAAATACAAAAAATGCGATGGCTTGAAGTTTCATGTGATCATAGGACTGGTGTGTAGCCTGTCTGCCAGACCAGTTTTCTTTAGTTATAAATGCTTGAGTGCTTCTTACAGACTCTCCTTAGCTGAGAGAATAACTGGTGATCTCCTTATGTTGGCAGTCTGAAGGCACGAGGCTGCAGAAGGACCTCCGCACTTACTTGGCTTCTGTCAAAGGTAAGGTCTGCACCAGCTGAGGTTTGTTCCCCTCCAGTGCCACCTCCCAGGGAGATTTCTGCAGCCTCCCCCTCCCTGCTGTTACCCCAGGCATGAGTTGCACCTTTGTTAGGGGGGGAATCTTTCAGAGTCCTTTGGGACCAGCTAGGGATTCTTTGATGCCAAACACGTGGTGGTGTCTTAGCAGATGAACCTCCACATGTTCTTCTAGGGGAGGATGGACACAAAGGGCTTGATGCAGCTGCACCCTTGGTTCCTTTCTCCCTCTGGTTACCTTCCATCTCCATTTCATCAAGGGTCAGACATTTCATAAGGCAGAGCTCAGCATCTGTTGTAATGCTCCTGTGCCTCTGGGTAAGGATTAAACTGTGAGGAACACATTATTTTCTTCTTTGTCTGAACAGTTCCCTCTTCTTTCCTAGCTATGCACGAGGCCTCCAAGAAGCTGACAGAGTGTTTGCAGGAAGTTTATGAGCCAGATTGGCCTGGGAGAGATGACACAAATAAAATAGCAGAGGTAAGACTTTGTCCAGGATGTGGGGATGTCCAGACTTGCTCTGTCAGCAGAGATGAGCTTTGGAAGCTGTGTCTGTGCACCACATTTCTTCAGGCATAACACTTTGCAGAAGAATTGGAGACAAACACAGCACTGTGAGGAAAGGAAGGCTGGAAGGATGTGCCCTGTATTTTTGTAGGAGATTGTTGCCAAATGCTTGTACATTACACAGAACTGAACACTTATGCCCAGAGGCTGTTTGTTTCCCCTGAGTGGCTAAACGGGGACAGAGGATTCCAACAGAAACTCAGGAGGGCCAGCTGGGTGTACTGCTTATGTTCTGTGTAAGAGAAAGGAGCAGATAAAATCATGGCTAAAGCTCTCAGAGCAGCCAGTTGTGTAGCTGCCACAGCCCCTCATGGCAGCACCACCAGCTGCCTTGTTCCAGTTGCTCCCTTGTTTGGCTGAGCCATGTGTCACCCCCACTGCAGGTGTTGTCATCCCTTGGCGAGGTGATGCCTGTGCAGCTTGCCCAGGTGTTTCCTGTGGAGCTCAGGGCCCAGCCTGGCATTTGGCAGCTTGGATCCCCTTGGCCTGTGCCTGGGGTGGATCCAGCTGGAGGCAGCAGCCTCTGCTCTCTTGCTCAGCTGTTCTGCTGAGCAGCAGCTGTGGCTGTTCAGCTCTCTGGATTCATTTGCCATGAGGCTGCAGGACTGGGCTTATCTGCAGCTGTCTGTGCCATTGGAGAAGTGGTGAAGGAGTAAACAGGAGAAGGATTCTTTCCTTCTCCTTCTTTCCCCTGCAGGAAATCTCACCTGAAATAACATCTGTATCTTGCCCAGGAAATAATGACTTCAAAGCAGATAATTCAAACAAAATCTGAACGTTTCCAGGTCAGTTTTTTCATTAACATGGAAACTTTGCATTAGGAAGTGCTGTTGCAGTAAATAATGGAGTTGTATTTCAGCTGGTTTTACTACGCAGTCTCTGTTGGCCTTGTTTTTTTCCTGAGCAACTGTGGTGCCTCCTGAGACATTGACCCTTCAGAAAACTTGAGCCAGAGACATCAAAGGGGACATGAATCCTAGAACTAACTGTAGCTACCCTTTGGGTCTGCAAGAATATTTCCAGCTGTCCACCTTCCCTTTTAATTCCTTATTTATAGTTTGCTTGCAAGAAGGTGAGAGAGAAGAATTATTCCTGCTAAATAAAAAGCACAAAGTGGGAAGTTTTCCTGAATGTTTTAGCCAAAACCCTTTGTTCATGTGGAAAAACAGGAGAGAAGGTAATTTTCACCTAATTCAAGGTGTTGATAGGAAATCGCTGTGCCTGAGTTAAGGTCAAGGATGAAGTGGGCACAGCTCAAGGTGAAAGCCTTGGCTGTGGCTTCCATTGGGCTGTGGAGGCAGGAGGTGTGAGATTGATAGTGTAGCTTTCTGTTGTTCATGATTATCCAGGAAGCTGTGTTGCAATGAAAACCAGAAAATAGTGGCTTGTGGTGTCAGGTGTCCCTTTTTTGTAGCTGCTGGGAGAAGGAGGCAAAACCAGCTTGGCAATTACCTTCCATTGTAGAGATTTGAGTTTAACATTGCAGGGGAAAGATAGGGCTTCAAAGGCATTCTGTCCTTGGAGAGGTCACCAGAATTAGCAGCATGAGGCTTTGCCATTTCTGCCAAGATCTCTGTTATCATTAGTTTTCCAAAGAAATTACTGTTTCTTAAGAGCTCTGAATGCCCAAGATTGTTGGCTGTAGCACTCACAGAGAAAAACAGAAATGTGGAGCCCTGTGTTCTTAATAGTTAACTCATTACTTTTGGTTTTCAGAACAATGATCTCCTGTGGACAGATTTCCATCAGAAGCTGGTGGATCAAGCACTTCTGACCATGGATACATACCTTGGCCAATTTCCAGATATTAAAGTAAGATTCTCTTGGAACTATTTGATCTAGAGATTTGCAGCAGATAAAAGCTCTGAAGATCAATTTCTTATATCTGCTTTAGGAGAGTGTGTACTGGGCTTCTCCAAGGTCTTCTTTAAAAGCAGCCAAGATCTTTGCAGCCCTGGGTTAATTGAAAATGTCTTGTTCTAATTTTGGGCTTAAAATGAGAGTGAAGATTCCAGGGGAAAGATGCTGAAGAGAAAATAGAAGTGTTGAACAAGAGGATCCATGAAATTCCCTATTGCATCAGAGTGCAGGGGGGGCAGTGTCAACAAAAGCTCAGAAGGTCTCAATCTCTTTTTGTCCGTTTGTCTTATAACTTTCTTGTAAGCAGAAAAAATTGAGGAAGCAGTTAGTGCCAAATGTACTTTATGAATAGAGGCTGGTGTGGAAGGCAAATTTCTGTGGGTCCTTGAAGTCTGCTGTGTTTGTACCCAGCTTTTTTCAGGGAAGGGAGAGTGCTGGATGGGTGTCTTTTTGGGAGAGAGTGTATCCAGGGACCAGGGTTTGAATGCTGGCCTGTGACCTTCCCTTCCCCCACAGCTATCTCCTCCGTTCATTTGGAGGTTATGCAGGAAATGTCTTCACCATATGGAAGCACAAGTAATGATATCACCATATGGGAAGTATCAGCTTGGCTCCTTTCCAGTGAGAGCAGCCCTTTCCCCAGCACATGTCTCTTAAAACCTTTGTCAGTATTTATTGCTTCAGGAGGACTGTGCTGTATCAGATGGGGGCAGGTCACAGGCTTGTAAAATGAGCCCCGAACAGCAGTGGCCTTGTCTCCTGGGACTCCCTGGGTTTGCTTCATTTTTCCAGCCTGTTCTGCCCCTGGAATTCTGGGGTGGGGAAGGGCTGTGGCTTTCCAGCTCCTGGAGGCTGTAGGGCTGATCTCTCTGGGATGTGATGCCATGGGCCTCAGTCAAAGTGCACCCTGTGCTGCTTCCTCAGCTGGATGCCTTACTTTATGCTTGCTGCAGACTCAGGCTTTGGCACTCCTTTGGTCCAAATCACATTTTATCAGTTGTTGAACATTGCCAGCTACACAGAAGTATAGCTAGGCCTCACATAAAGAATTAGCATTCTTGAGATTTGCAGGCAAAAAAAATTAAAAAATTCCCTGTCTCATGTCATTTACAGAATATTTGAGTTGGTTTTTGTTGTTGTGGTATTAGTTTTCTGGTTTTTGTTTTCCACAAAATGAAATTTTCTGCTTTTCCTGGAATTCTGGCATTACTCTGGTAAAATAAGTTGATTAATGGAGAGAAGATGATTTTAATTTTGTTGTGAAAAGGCCTGTTTTTATTAATAGCCTAGTAATTAAAATGTTTGAGTTAGATTATGCATGTGTTATTTTTTTGTTACATTCTAGCATGTTCTCAATCAATCTTTACTTGAGGGGCTGTAAAAATTCCCATGGATTCTTTGGACTTGAAAAGGGATCTCCAGCAGGAGTGTGAAAACAGAGCATGCCTTTAGTAAGGAATTTTTGTGTGTTAAAGAAAATAATTTATCCAGTGTTGGAAGTTAACCCCTGAACAAGGCCTCTCCATCTTCTCTAACTTGAAAAAGTACTTTAAACTTTCTTTGCAGGTCAGTGTCTGTACTTCTTGGAGTAGGACTCTTCTTGCATAGCATTTAATATTTCTGCGTGAGTTTTTTGTTGGTTTTGCACAATGTGCAATAATAGTACAGGTCTCTGCAGTGAGCCCAGAGAAGATAAACTACAGCCCAAGTTCTGAATACCTGTTGAATTGGGGATTTTCTGACTTGAACTAAAGTTGGTGCTCTATAGCTGTAAAACCAAACATCAGTAGAGTGCAGAGGGCAAAAGTTTTTTTTTTTTTTTTGATGGCTTGAGTTTGTTTTTTCTTTTTCTTTTTTTTTTTATTTTTTTTTTTTTAAGGAGACTCAAATTAGGATGGCTTTGTTGCAAAGTAGTAAAGACTGCTGTAGTTCAGCTGTTACATTTGGGTGATGGTGGGTCCCTGCAGCTGTCCTGGAGTGATAGAAGGGAGCCTTGAGTCTTCCTAACAATCCTGTTAGTGCCACCACTGGCAGTGGTGTGCTCAGTGGTTACTCCAGGAGGGCTCACACCCTGTGTGTCTGTACCTTGCAGCATTTCCCTGTACTCCAGGCAAGAATGAAACAGAAACATGGGGGTGTTAGAAGTTTGGGAGCTGCATAAACATGGAGGGGTGACTTTGTTTGAAAGATGGGTGACATTGAATCAAACTTCCTGGTGGGATAACCCAAAAACTGAAGTGTCTGTGTGGCCATGTCAGAGGTGGGGAGAACTCCAGCTATCTCTACCAGGCTGACCTGGGGGCAAAGTGGTATCTTAAATCCCAGATGGGGTCATGTTTCCTCTGGTCTGTTTGTAAGATGCATTAAGCTGCAGATCAGGTTGCTCTGCAGCTGGAAGCCCCCTCCAATACTTTGTCTTCTGGCTGGCACTGTGGTGTTTGGGAGGTGTCTCCTAGTGACCTCAGCTGTGGGGTGGCTCAGCTTCTTCATGACTCCTCTCTTGGAGTGAGCTGAGCATTTAGAGGAGAGTTTGGGAGTGCATGTGGCTGAGATCCTGCAGCTCTGCTGTGACTCACCCAGAGCTGCAGCAGTGTTTGCTGGAGGAGCAGAGCAGTGTGTGTGGGAGGTGTGTGAGCTGCTCTGGCACAGATCAGCCCTGAGCACGGCTCTGCAGTGTATCTGCAGGAGCCTGGGGAGAGGAAACCACAGCTCCCTGCCAAGGCAGGACAGAAGGAGATTCTGCTTTTGCAAGTAAATCCCAGTGCTGATTCCTCCTTCTGCAGTGTGTCCCTGGGTTTTGTGGTTAATTAGAAATGCTCCTGGCTCATTGCCATGCCTTTTCACTCTGTTATCCAGCCTGTCTCTGGGCTGCTGATTACTGACCGTGCTCCAGGCTCTGTGATCCAGGGAGAAGTGTCTGGTGAGGCTGGGAAGGTGTGTGCTCCAACCCAGATAGTCTGGGATGTTTGCATGCAGTGTGGGAGGCAAGGGGGCTGAGGGGATGGATAGTTCCTAAAACAGGGAAACCCAGTGGGCCAGAATCTCAATAAAGTGCAACTTGGCTGGGAGAGAGAGCCTTGGGCTCCTCACTTCCACACAGGATCAGGCCACAGGCCTGACTGTCTGTCCTGGATTCTCAACCATGGATTTGTCAGGACTCCATTCCTAAATTTAAGTCTGGTACACAGTCAGCACTCTCCTTGTATTTGTTTTGGCTTCAGTGTTGTATGTTGGTGACCCAGGGCTGCAGGTTTTCCCTTGCACTTCCCTTGTTTGAATGCTGGTGACAGCAACCTCTGCCTTTGGCGGTCACCACCGTCTGCAGCTTCTGTCACAGGGTCCAAAAAGCTGTCCATGGCATAGCCTGAGCATTGGGGATGAGTGCTTTAGCTGTGCTGGCAGAAGAAATGCCTTCTTTTGTTGAACTAAATCTTTCAGGCTTCCACACTAACTAGTGAGCTGGTTAGTTAGAGACTGGCTGCAGGCCTCAGGAAGCCCTGAAAATAATGAAGAATAGGATGCAGGCCCATGGTGGGGCTTAGGAGGCAGTGGAGCTAAAGTTCTGAAAACACCCATGTCACCCAGAGGTGGGGCCTGTTGGTGGATCCCTTCACCTTCCCTTGATGGCTTCTCTCTCCTCCTGAGGTGCTCCCTCTGAAATGGTGCTTGCCACAATGGCTCCCGGGGCCTCCTCCTGTGTGGAGGATCCAGGGAGAGTCCTTGTGTGGGCAGAGTGTGGGGTGTTCTGGAGGTTGGGAGGGTGTTTTTCCTGGGAGGCTTTGCAGTTTAGGCTGCTGGGGAGGACTCTTGGTGTGACTCTTTTCTCCATGTTTCTAGTCTCGTATCGCCAAGCGAGGAAGGAAGCTTGTGGATTACGACAGTGCCAGGCACCACTTTGAAGCCCTGCAAACTGCAAAGAAGAAGGATGAAACCAAAATTGCAAAGGTAAAGGAATCAGGAGGATATGCAGCCTTCCTTTCTTTTTGGGAGCTCTGCATTTGCCAGCTGTACCTGTTCATTGTGTTTTCACAGAATTCATTCATTTTGGCAAGGACCTTTAAGATCATTAGGGCGTTGTGAACTGGTGACGTTTTGCTAGGTATTTCCTTCTCATTTGTTTAGTTTTCCTGGAAGGCAGGATGGCCTTTGTTTGGTTGGTTCAGACCCACTATCAGCAGTCTGCATGTCTTGGTGGCCAAATGCTTGGGCATGGGTTTGTCACGTGCACAGGACCAACAGCCTCTGACAGAAAAGCCTGTGTGCCCCTTGGAGAAGCAAAATCTTGCAGTGCTTCAGAAAAATGTTACAGTTTGTCTGCTTCTTGGGACTTTCTCTCCATCCTAGAGCAGTGGTAGGAATGTTTCAGTGTTACTTGAAGTTGGTTCTGTTTGTGAAACCTTCTGATATCCCAGCAGAGAGAACCTTAGGAGTGTGAATTACAAGTACATCAATGGAAAAGCACTCTATGCACATTTGATGAATGCATTCTATTGTCTGTTGGTCACAATTACTGGATAATAAATATGGCCAACAGCAGAAAAATAAGAGTTTTTCCTTGTCAGGTTTCTTTCCTGCCTCTAAATAGCTTGATCCAGGGCTTGCCCAATAGTCAAGTAAAGGATTTTATTTTTAATGAGATTTATTTTAATTAAAAGTAAAGTTTACATTTTTTTAATGTAGCTGAAAAAGGTAATAGTGCTAATTTTGTTCTAGAGAAGGTGCATTAATTGAATACTGACCCTAAAATGAGCTATGGATTCCTCTTATACCCGGAGTGTATTTGAACCCATGTGCTTCCTTTCACAGGACACTTCTTGACACAACAGAATAGTCCAGGGCTGGGGAGACATCTTTTATTCTCTTCGGTGCGGGCCATGGTAAATTGTGACTGCTCAGGGTAGAAGCGGTAGAGGAAAGAAAGACCCTGGATCTGTATCTTTTAACCAGGCTGACAAGTCATCTTTTGCTTAGGGTTATTTCTGCTAGGGGGGAATATGAGCTAGGTAAGTGATGCTGGTGTTTTTCCTGCATAGAAGAAATTAAGATGCATCCCTGCTCTAAGTGAAAGATGTGCATTTAGAAGCCACAGTACTTTTATTGTTAACCTGCAAGTCATCAGTCATCTACAGTGTGCTGCTTGCACTGTGATTAACCTCGACAGACAAAAGGGGAGAGAGATTGATGGCCCAAGTGTCATTGCATCACTTGTGTGTCAAAGCAAGTCTTGATTCTGTATGCAAGGCATGAGGCCCAGCTGGTTGTGCCTTCAGTTCAAAGCAGTAATTCATTGTGTCTGGGGCAGGAGCAGAATTTCCCTGGGGCATGTTATTTTATTGGTGCATGCCAGTGGGATCTTTGCTGCAGTGTAAGATAAAGCCAAATGGTTTTGTAGGAATTGATCTACTCAGGTTGGTACCTGGTGCCCTGCAGCAAAGTTTAGCTGCCTTTATCACTGCTGCAGTCACTGTTGCCCCAAATGTTCACCTAAGATGATATAACAGGTATGGAGGAAAGTGCAGTTTGAAGAGTGAAATATTGAGAGTTAGGAGTTGGTGCTCTATTCATGAGCCTGTGAAAGGGTCTCTCAGTACCTGATCAAACTCTTCTCATCAGCCAAAGCATGCACTGGATCTGATCTTTCCACCCTCTGGAATTCAGGCCATAAGCTCATGCACAGGATAATAGGTGACACATTGCACTGCAAAGATGGGAGCAGCAAGTCCCAGGGGGTTGTGTGTGTGGCCTTCCCAAGGGGGCAGCTCTCACTGCCCAGCCTGGGATCTGACATTTGCAGTCACACAGCTCTGCAGGGCTGTGGGCAGCAGCCAGGGCTCAGTGTGCACTCTGCTGCTGGAGGTAGTTCACCTCTGTTTCTGTGCCTGGAGTTTTGCGCCTGTGACCTTTGAAGTAGGGTTGTTCCAGTATAAGTTACTTGGGAATGTGATGACAGACCCCTAGGAGAGGGAATTCATGTTTCTGACACAGGATACAAGTGGGAACTGACTTAATTAAGGTTTCATGGTATAGTAACAGAAACAGCAGTGCAGATACTTTTTGGCATTACGTGGTCTCTTTTATTCTTCTCTAATATATGGATGTTCTTTTCCCACCCAGGACCCCTGCCACTTATTACTAAACTTACATCCTGCTATTAAAATAAATCGCTGTGGACTTTCAGCTGTTGCATGCAAATAATTATGATGATTAATTAATCCTGACCTCTCTTTAAGGAGCTCCAACTTCACAGCCATGCCTTGGAGTAGGGTTGTTTGTGTGCTAGGTCACTAACAACTGTATTTGTTGCTCTTACAGCTGCCTGGCTGGTCTGCAGTATCCAGCCCACATGGGGACATTAATTACTGCTAAACTTGGCATGCTTCAAAGGATTCATAACTGATCAGTCCCAGGATGTTTGTTTTTTTTCTCTCGCCTTGGTGATACTGGTTTGGCCCAGCCTCTAAATACACACTCTGTTGTGATTTTAATTTTTTTATCCTAAAAGATATATGTTTGTGTCTCTCTTGTTCTCTGTTTATTTGTTTTTCTTTTTTTTCCCACTCAAACATGCTCCCTCCCCCAGCCTGTTTCGCTGCTTGAGAAAGCTGCGCCTCAGTGGTGTCAAGGGAAGCTACAAGCTCACCTCGTTGCACAAACTAATCTGCTCCGAAATCAGGTGACTGCTGTTCTACCTGGCTCTAACCCTGCATGTGCTATTTTGGGCTCTAGATTGCACCCTGCAAGTAATCTCTAGGCAACGTTCACTCTAGTCCTCTCTCATCAGTGTCAAGATCAGAGAGGACTGACAAGTCCTCTCTGGACTGTCAAGAGAGCCTTGACAAGTCCTTGACACTCCTTAGCCACCGTGGGCACGGGGAAGTTGCTGACCAGTGAATGAATCTGTGGCTGCCTGACTGATTTCTAGTCAGATGTGTTAATACTGGGCTGTTGTTTTCTCCCCCTGAGATGAAATGTGGATGAAGAAAGGCTATGGAATAACTCTGAGGCAGAGGGTGATGTATTACACAGCTCCTCCAATTACCACTTCCATTTTGCGCTAAGAGAAGCAGTCAATTTTTATTGTTGCCGTTTCAAAAAAAAGAGAAAAAGGAAATGCTGAAAAATTGGCCTATGAATTTGTGTCATTGAGTAAAGCCACAAAAAAATAACATTGTGATTTCTGTGGCTGCTGAGTTAGCTTGCAACATTCTCCTGTGATATTCCCACATGAGCACTGTCCTGGCTGTTGTGGTTTAAAAGCCATTTTTAGATCCAATTTCGATCTGCACAGGAGAGGAGATGGGCCCAGATCGGGCAATTTGTACCCTGTGTGACATATTTGAACAGGCTGAGATCAAGGTGGTGTCATCTAGCAGTACTTAGGCTATAGCACCTTGAGAGATATAAGCAGCTCAGAGGAACTGCAGGGAAGAAAAATTTCAATCCTACTTGCATAGAAGTGTGACTTTCTGATGAAATCTTGATCAGTGTTTCAGTTGGAACACCTTAAGGGACAAGAGGGAGTTGTCAGAAGACAGTCAGTGAGAAGAAAATGCTTTCAATGAGCAAGGGATAATAAATCCTTACCATACTGGGAGAGAGCACCAGTTACCTGCTCACAAATTCCTGGTGAGCTCATGTGTTCTCATTCAAATGGCCTGTGTTTTCACATTCCTTGTCCATGGAATGAATTGCAGTTTAGAAACGCCTCTCACCTTATGAAGCCCCTCACAGTCACTTTATGGCTTTGGATCAGGGAAAAGACTCCAGTACCACATCAGTAAAGCTTGGGAAACAAACAGCTGTTAGCAGCCCTGCTTAAGATGCAGAGCAAAGGGAGGAAATATGTATTCATTCTAGATTGAAGGGAGAAGGACACATGGCAGCCTCCTGGGGGCTTTTCCTGTAACTCTGCTGGCCCAGCTGGGAGCTACCTGCACAGTTGGGGTTCTTGACTGGTCTGTTTGACTGGTGGTTTTTCTGGAGGAGTAGAAAACAGGTATGGGAAGTTCCTCAAGTCACAAATAAATATATGAATCTATCAGCTCATGGGCGTTTTTCCTCTTCTCAGGCTTGGCTGTGGTGACTGCTATAATAGCAGCAAGCACAGACTGCCCAGAGAGGAAGTTCCTATGAGTGCCCCCTCATCCATTGCCTGTGGATCTTAGGATACCAAGAGTCACTCCATAATTTCACTGTTCTGGGTCACTTTGCCCTACAGCACATGCAAGGGACTGTGTAATCTTTCCAGGCACTGTGCTGCGGGGGCATTAATCTCCCAGTACATGGCATTAATATATTCAGTGACCACAGATATTTTCAAAACGCTCCCTTTTATTCCTCTGCTGAGTAATGCTATTGCCAACCCTAATTTTTTTTTCTATTTGTGTAAGCATTTTGGGTTTTTTTCTTTGCTTTTTTCTTTATTTTAGTTTTACTTTTGGTTGGAGACTAACAAAAAAAAACCCTTAACAAAGAACATTAGTTGTATTCTTAACTTGTAGGTTTTCTGGCTTGCCTTCACAAAAATGAGTAGGTAGGAAGAAAAGGCTTCAGTTTTTACATTTGTGTGATTTCAAGACTGAAGGTGTTAATGACAGCCCTAAATCTCATTAACCTCCTAATAAAACCAGGAGGGCTGATGACACTGCATTTATTGAGAAGCTTCAGAATGTTAAGCCTCAAAAAAGTCTTGTTTTACCAGCAGCTGTGTTGCTGTCTCTTCTTGCCTGATACTTTTACAGCCTCCATGCAAAAATGGGGTCAGTGAGATATGGTGTTTCTAGTGTAAAGCAAAGTCCTTCCTTCCAGTGTGCAAACTTCTGGCTCTTTAGGCCTTTAGCAGATAAAAAAAAAACAAAAACAACACAGTGAGGATGTTTTGTGAAGTCTGCTGTGGGAGTTGCTATTGCACACTCCCAGTTAGAAATGTCAGTGACTGTGCTTTTTGAAACAAAGAGGAAAATGGCTTAGAACAGCACATTCTTGCCTTTTGACTAAGCTCTGCTGACATGTTTAATGCAGACTAAAAATCAACATCCCAGTGATAACAGAACAATATCTCTGTCTGCAGGAAAAGGTGAGCAAGTTGAGTCTTTCTGAGAGGCAAGTCTGGTTGGGACTGGTGGGGCCTGGGCCTGGAGGGAATCCTCCTGCTCTCTTCCTTATCCCTGCCTCTTGGATATCTAAACTATTTACTGAGCAGTGCCTAATTACCATAGTTCACAACAAAGGCCTTTGAAGTGAAATGGTCACCAGACTGCCTGGAAGCACAAGGCTGGACATAACCAGACACTCAGGAGGGCTGGGATGTAGCAGAATGAGTGGTAGTAGCATAAACAGTGTGGAAAAATTGTCCCCTGCCACAACTGAACTGGTTGTGCTTGGCACTCTGAGCTTTGGCTAGGTGGAAGGTCAGGAAAGTATTTGTTGTCCATCTCCTGCTCAAACCTTCCCCCTTTCAGGCAGGGAGAGGAGACAGATTTTCTGAGATCCTGTTTCCTATTTTTTCTCTAGAAGGGCTTGTGACCAGGCTGATGTCTGGCTTTGGCTCTGGCTGGAAGCAGTCAGGGCTATCAAGTGCCAGGATTCCAGCTTCCAAGCAAAATAAATCCCACTGGTGAGAAGATCCCTGGGCAGACTAAGGACTGAAGAATTATTTCAATGCTCTAGCTGGGGATGAGAGCACTAGCTGAGCCACAGGCCCTGCTGGATGGATCCCTGATTCCTACAACTGCTCTAGAGTGAACGTTGCCTGTTCCTGGCTTTGCCTTTGCCTCGGGATGTCACAATATTCACACCTTGCTTTCTAGGTTCTTTGACCTTATACACAAGTAAATGGGAGAGGGAAAGAATGTTAATGATAATCACCACATCTGAAAAACTAACAGCATTCAATGGTGTCACATCATCTCCTGGGTTGATTCTGGTTCCAGTATAGTTTGGAAGTTAGAAAAAGATAAAGCCAAAGGGTGGACTTGTTGGTGTTTTTATTTTTTTACTCCCTTTAAAATGGTTGCATTAGTAGCATTCATTCATAAAGGTGTTTTAAGGTAGAATGAGTCTTTGTGATCATTGTCTCTCATTCAGCATAAGCTGTGTCTCTGTTTAAAAGACTTTTTGTTTGTTTTGTGCAAACCCTCTTGAAATGTTGAGTTTTTCAGTGAGTGTAGCAGCGAAACAGGGGTTTCTGGGTGGAAGCACCATGACCCCTTCTCCCCTTGCCTGTTCCTCACCAGGTCTTAATTTCTGAATACCCAGATGTGTCTCTTTACAGGGGAATATTTTTCCCCTGGTCTTGAGTACAGAGCCTTAGCCTTGCCTCTGGCAGCAATGAGCAACCCTGTGATAGGTGAAGCTAGCTGGAAAGTAGGAGCTCCTGTGGTTTGCTCTTGAGTCAGGAGAGAAATGGAGAGTGAAAGGATCCTGCTCCATATAATGGAGAGTGATTCCTGTGAGGAACAGGATTTGGAACTGCCAAATATTTTTAAACCATTTCTCCCATCATTCCTGTTGTTGTATATAACTGTCACTAAGGAGCAGTAAGCTGGATTTCTTTAATTAAGCTGACACAAAGAAGATAAAATTTGATTTCATAGAAGGTGTAGGAATCTGACTGCAGGCTGGTAGGGAGATCCAGCTTCCATAGCTTGTGGGCTCTTTGCAGAGGCCTGTGGTGTTGTGAAATTCCTGCTGTTGTCACAAATAAAGGCACTTGTGCTGACCTTCCAAATTTGATCATCCAGGGCTTTTTTCCATTCTACATCTCATTGCATGGCAGAATGCTATGCTGCTATAGATTACAGGATAGAAATATTTCAATTAGAAAACTTTAGGTCAAGGCACTGAAAAGAGAAAGAGGTGACCTAGGACAGATGCAGGAAAGGGCATGTGCTTGTTGCTGGTGTCTGCTGTCAGCAACAGAAACCAGGAACATCCTTTTTGTTGTTGCTGAAAACTGACAGAATTGTCCATCAGTGTTGGGATCTGTCAGTGTCTGGGTCCAATGAACAGATCAAATTTAAACTCTCATCTGGGAGAAGGAGATCCCTTCTGGAGTTGGGGCCAACAGCCAGCCAGGGATTGCGCTTGTGTGAGACCATGGAAACCAGGATGTGCTGCTGAAGCCCTGCAGCCTGGCCTCCCTCTGGCACAACTCATGCTTTGCATACCCTTCCTTGCTTCTCCAGTCAGCTTTGTGGGAGAGCTCTATCAGC
Organism: Ammospiza nelsoni; assembly: GCF_027579445.1. Lineage (NCBI taxonomy): Eukaryota > Metazoa > Chordata > Aves > Passeriformes > Passerellidae > Ammospiza > Ammospiza nelsoni. The sequence goes on from NC_080639.1 coordinate 25,987,068, forward strand.
CAAGGATGCAGACCTCCTCTCTTCCTCAAGGAGATGGGGCTTTAGCATGACCTGACCTCAGCAGAGAGTCTTCAAGAGGGAGGATTCTTCTCTAAAGCCATTTGGGATGGGTTTCAACTCTTTCTGAGATCTGGCAAGGGACAGAGGCCCCTGTTACCTTCATCTGTATCTGAGCTGGAGGCTGGATGCCTGACCAATTCCTTTCAGGTTTTGAAGTCAGGGAAGTTTAAAGAACTTGAAACACATTAGTGGTTGTTTGAATTGCTGTGCGTATAAACGGGGAAATTTGTTGAGAGAACCTGAGAGGAGCAAATTCAACCTAAAGGGTCACCTGTGGTGCAGCCCTGGTTCCTGGGAGACTCATTTGGGATGCTGGTTACCTCATGCCAGAATTTTGCCTGGTCTCCCAAAGAAGTGAAAAGAGTCTCAGCTGTTCCAGCCCTGCAGGGTGCTTGGCTGTGCTGGAGCTGACAATTTCCTTTCTCTGTTGCTAAGGCTGAAGAAGAGTTGGTAAAGGCTCAGAAGGTGTTTGAAGAGATGAATGTTGATCTGCAGGAGGAACTGCCTTCACTATGGAATAGGTGAGTGCTGGAACTTTTCCTGAGGCCTGGTTGGAAGGAAATGAATATCCAAGCTCTAGGGTCACAAATCCTCTTAGCCTAGACTGGGTGTCTGCTCTTTTTTTTCCTCTGGATTGTCTCTGTTTGTCCTAGGATTCCCCCCAGTCACAGGTTCACTCTTGTGCTTTACTTCATGATTTTCCTGAAAAGCATGATTTTACCACAAAGAGAAACTGTATTTCTCTGCTTTTCTTAATCTCTTTGCCCTACTGCTGTATTGCCCTAAGTAGTTTATTTAGTTGTTATTTTGCACAGAGTTATTAGAGATTTGTACAGAATGGTCTTTATATTGCACCTTACCAACTCTGCTCCATTTTCAAGAAAGACCTGAGAGACCATGGGTTTGCCATACCAGAGATTGTGGTGATGAAAAGAGAGGTGAAGCAAAGACCAACATTTAGCTTGGGGGATGAACTGCAGGGCAGCAGAAGCTGATTTATGGGGATGACACAGTGGAAATCTGGCAAAATCTTCCTAGCAGTGTCCCAGCTTCTTATTTTTAAATGCAATGGTCATGTCCAGGCTGACAGTGATGCTCTGTGAGGATTGAGAAAGTGGGCAGCAGCAGGGTGGGAAAGCAGAGTGCTGATGTGTGCCTTCACTCCCCTTTCCACCAGCCTGAGCCAGGACTTGTGCTCACAGCAGCCTGCAGGCCTGGCTGGGGAAGGAGCTGGGAGGGACAGAGGCATCTGGGGGTTCCCTGTGCAGAGCTCCAATGCTGCTGGCCTGGGACAGCCTCTCCTGTCC